>NC_031972.2:53112051-53442051 GCF_001858045.2 Oreochromis niloticus
ATAGGAGACACCTGGGGAATGATCACTATGACTCAGACTCACAGCTCTATTCAGACTCTGCCATGTTAGATTCTCCTAAGGTCCCGGTGGAGCGCAGAAAACTAAACACCTCTCCACTTGTGATGTTAACCAGCTCCAGAGAATCTCTAGACAGCAATGCCAGCACATCCTCTCCCAGCACAGCACGCAGGCGTGCACCTGGCCTCCTGGAGAGAAGAGGCTCAGGCACACTTCTGCTGGATCACATCTCCCACACCAGGCCAGGCCACCTCCCCCCTCTTAACATAAACCCAAACCCTCCCATTCCCGATATCGGGGCTAGTAACAAGCCCTCCTCACCTCTGGCCACAGGTATTAGATCTATAGCTCCAGTAGCACCAAACACACCAAAGAGAGGTGGCCTCAAGTTGAAGAAGAAACTTGTGAGAAGGCACTCTATGCAAGTGGAACAGATGAAACAGCTTTCTGATTTTGAAGAGCATTAGTTAGTTATGAAGTTTATGCAGCAAATATTGTGGAAGTAGAGATGTTAACACCATAGATTGTGAGGAAGTACATCCATAGTCTACACGAGTCATTTGTGTCATTTGTGTAGACTCACAGCCATCTAGTTGTTGAATTATGTGTAATTAAAAAATATAGATAGGATATATAGATACATTAAAACTGAGCAATATAGGTAGATTTCCTCCCCGTGTCACACTCAACCTTAAGGATAACTATCTTTTGACTTCACAACATCTGCTGTATATGTTTTACAGTTTTGAATGTAAATGCCAAGATATGGTACTTTTCCTCTGAACTAGCTGATCATGTAACATTAAAGGAACACACAGGGTACATTTGTAGCTGGTGGCAGATAGGGTGCACTTTGTGCATATGTAATTAGCACCATAATGGACATTCTGTCTCACAAAAAAAAACAGAAAAAGAAAAAAAAATGTGATGCACTTGTCTGAGATGTAGCTTTGGGTAAGATGAAATTGGACTGTTTGTAGCAATTCTGTACAAAGTGCCTTTAAAAAGAAACCGAAAAAAGTGATGAGCAGATACAAATTTTGTATAAAGAAATTTTTAATTCATGGTGATGTAACCAACATGAGTTTTGTCTCAGCACTGCTGGTCTCACATGGATCAAAATGAAGACTCGTGATGAATACATAGGATGTGGATAAACGGTATGCCTTAAAAGACAGGTATAACAATGGGCTATGTATAACAGCACTTTAATGCCCAAGAGAAAGAAACTGAATACCACTATTAGCAGTGTTACAAAAAGCTAAAGCACATTCATATATAATTCTTATATGATAAACCCAAGCAACAATAAATGACATTTTAACCCTTAGTCCACACAGATATTGGTGAAATCCATCAATTAAAATGTCATTTCAAGCTAATGGCAATCAATGCTAAAGATCATACAGCTTCCATGTAACTGACCTGTGAAGCATTGCTTCTGTTTAAGAAAAAACTTAATTTAATTCATAGTATTTTTCCAAGTAGTTTGTTGTATATTCTAAATAAATGTCTATCACTTGTGAATTTCTGTCTTTTGTTCATTTGTTATCCTTAATTAGGAGCTCAGCTGCTACTAGCCACGCAGATGTTCACTAGAAAGAGTACCAGTTCTTTCCTCAGGCCACTTGGCAGTCCAGTGGCACCGCGATGATGACAATCATCATCAAAATCATCATCATCGTCGCTGTGACTACATCAGACCAACCATAGAGGCACTCAGCTCCCACAGCTTCTTGGCAGCTTCATCATCCAGACCCTGAGGGGCTGCTGTTTTAGGGGCGCAGTCGCTGTAATCAGTGCAGATTTTAGTGTTAAACACACAACTTGATCTGTTCATACTGAGTTGATTAAGTCACAAGAACAAGTTAATCAGTCAGATAAAACAGTCAAGATATGCAATCAGAGGATAATTTACAAAGCAACAATGTCTTAATATTTTATACTGTTTTCTTAAAGATAATTATAGGAATTTAGATATTTATTAGTTATGTCATTACCAATATAATTTCATACAAAGACCAAAAGAGTCAGTTTTCTCTTTATATACAAAAATAACATCAAGTAGAGCCAAACCGATATTTGTTATGTGGCGATATATCGGTATGGGTGACAACTAAAACCTCCAATTATGTTATAAATGTTGATGTTACACAGATATTCCACCAGATGGCCACCCGCAACTTCCCTGTTGGCATCGATCGGAGAAGTGTAAATGAGTAACTCATGCTTTGTGGTGACAACAAAGCAACATTCCAAATATGGGTATCGGTCTTAAAAGTCCAATATCAGTCAGGTTCTAGTATCAGCAGTTTAAATTAAGATTAAAGCATATGCTTTGTAATTGCTAAAAAAAAAAAAACTATTAAGGAAAATCTTAAAATGTTCTAATTTCAAACAAGAACACTCAGAAAACATGACTTCCTTTAAAGGGCAAAGGCTATACTAAACCTTTGATGTTTTATTATCATTATTATTATTTTATTACAACATGTTGATCTCAGCCTGTTATGGGTTCATTCTGACATCGTAGGGTGTCATAGGGAAAAAAAAATAAGAGGTGTGATGTAGAGCACTCTTCATGTTCCCGTTCATATGGCACCTAATACTTATTATATTTGCATTTTTTTTCCAAGGTCAATTTTGAGCCTCAACAATAAAGGTCAAGGTCAAATGCTTAGCCAACCCGGGTACTCATGCCCAACAAGACCTTGTATATTGTTTGAAGGCAATCCATAAAAAATTGGGGTTTTTTACTGACTTTCGCATTTGGTACGACCTTGACTTGATTTTCACCAAAATTAAATCAGCTCAAGCTGTTATTGGTATCACACTAAATTTGAAAATGATATCCTGAAAACTGTGGATGTTAGACTGCTAACAAACAGACAGACAAACAAACAAGAGATTACATACTTGCTCACTTCAGATGAAGAATTAATAAATACACAGACTGTGGAGAAACATCAAGACAATCTATTTTTAGGGAAGGCCTTGTGTCACAATCCTGGGTCTTTTGACCCAGCGTCTTGGAGTTTTAGGTTATGTTCATGTTTATGTTTAAGCCCTCTAGGTTTTCAGTTCATTTTTCATCATGCCTAGGTTGTTATAGTTCTTCGTTATTAGATTCCCCTTGTGTCTTCCAACCCCTGTTTATTCTCCCTTGCCCTTCATGTGTTTCATGTCTGTTTTGTTGTCAAGTTCATGTAGTCATGTCTGCGTTTCATTATGTTTCCTATTTTATTTTCTAAGAGGTTCTGTTTTGTTTTACTCTTTCCCTGTGGCGTTATGTCCATGTTGTGTCTACTGTGCCTTTCTGTCCCATGTTTCCCTATGTTCTGTCTCCTCGGTTGCTGTTAAGTTGCATGTCTAGAGTTCAGTCAGTGTTTCCTGTTTTACTTTGAAGGTCCGTGTCTCATGTGAGTGATTCTAGTTTTGCTTCCCTTGTCTCGTCCAGCCTGATTACTCCCAGCTGTGCTCTCCTTCTGTGTCTAATTCCCTCGTTATCCCTCTGTGTATTTAAGCCCTGTGTTTTCTCTTTGTCAGTGTCGTAGTCTCCCTCATGGCTGTGTTTTCCTGTGTGTTAGTGATCCATGTCCCAGTTTAGTTTTGTTATATTTTTTGTGCTAGCCTGCAATAAAGCAGTGTTTTGAGTTCACTTTTGTCTCGGTGAGTTTTGCGTTTGGGTCCTTCTGCCTGCACACAGCTGAAACATGACACCTTGCTTATTTTAGCAAAACAGTTCTAGATGTGAGCATGGCTCTTTAGTAGATAAATGCTAAACAGTGTTTGTTACACAGTGTGTTAGGTACACAATAAATACAATGAATAAATAGTCAATGGTCATTGTGATGTGAAGAGTTAATGGAAAGTGATCCTCATCAGGCCTCAGATACTTTAAAATGTGCTGCCGGCATATATATATATATACATATATATATATATATATATATATATGTGTGTGTGTGTGTGTGTGTGCAATCAGTTCTTGCCATTTTTAAAATCTTGAACACATGCAGCACCACTTAAATGTCAGTCATTCACTGGTAAATGGCTGGAATGCCTGATAAGGTAATGTCAGCAGTAATGAAAGGAAATACTGGAAATCTGCAAAAGGTGGAAAGCTGTCACTGTATTGCAGCTGGTTTGTGGCGTTTATATTGACTGTGATTTTGTCTAGGCACGTTTTTTTCTGGGCATGCACACTGAAGCAGCGACCCTGCTGACATGATGATTCCTTTATTTATCATACGATCTTGACTTCCTGTCTCAAAAAGATTCCTTGTATCAAAATCTCGTTTTAAAATTGTGCTAATCCACATTTTTATATTAGTGCTAAATCGCTACTGTAGTATGCTCACAATGTAAAAGGGGTCGCTTGTAGTTGCAAATGAGTCACTCACCAAACACCCCTCACCTCTACAAGGCCTTTAAGTCTCTTTAGATAATTGCTCTGATTTTCCAACCCACAGTTCTGGTCTCATCAGCTAAGCTTTCACCTGTAGCACACAGCTATTTCCTGCATAAAAGCCTCGATGAGCCTGCTCTACACTGCTCTACAAGCCCAGAAACAAACAGATGACAGTTAATAGACCAGATTAGATGGTGGTCAGAATTTAGGACTCAGCAGCTAAAAACACAGAATTGTCCCCCAGGAGTAAGACCAGAGTTAAAATGAGAGTGAATAATTATTTAACATTCACGAAAAGGTTAAGTACACGACCCCAAATGAACGTTAATGTGTCTGCTCGTTATGTTTTAGATGTGTCCGTCTAATTCACTGGATTTGAATCAGTGTTCACGCTGACATCATTTACTGGACTTGGACAACATTTTTCATCCATAGAGGAATTATCATGCTGTGGAAAAATCCACAGCATGTTAACACATTAGGTTTTTAAACAGTTGTGTTAACTGGACTTAATTATATTCAACAAAAGCATTTATTTTACTGTACGCAGATCAACTGTGCTCACTGTTGTCACCTTTAAAAGGCCCATTGAGAGGTTGGAGAATCCTACTAGACATGACTGACTGGCACTGAGTAGTTTCTTCATCAGTGTTATTAGAAAATTTCTGCTTTTACTATCGGGTACTTGTAGTTTTTTAAAGTACAAAAGCAATCCCTAACTCACGTTCCCTATCATCAAAATGAATCCAATGACTCCCATGCAATGACGTATTCAGAGTATAAATTTGAAGAAAATAAAGAACTGGTATCAGATTCATTTCCTGTGTCTGCACATCCATTGAGGGAAGATATTGCATTAGACTGCACTGAGAAAGAAGAGTCCAGCTGTTTCATTACTAATATGCTTCATTACACATTCACAATACCAGTCTCAGTAGAGTATGTTAGTGTTGTTCTCAATATGATCCATTTCCCCCACATGGCCGAGCCGAGCAATATCCCTTTTGGCTGTCTATCAATAAAGAGCCCATCTGTTGAATTACACAGACTGACCTGTAATAGAGTCCACTCTCATTTTGCAGGCTTTCCTCCACAGCGCAGTAGATGGTGGTCTGAGCTCCTTCTGTCGGATTCTTGACGAAAAACACTAAGGGCATATAGAAAACCCTCTTCCACAGGGGCACTGTGGGCCAGAAGTGTCGGCCAAGCTCGGTGTGGATTACACCAGGGTGGAGGCTATATGCTGTTACACCAGTACCTGCAAAATGACAAGATGCAGGACACAAGTCATTACAAGGACATGAAATCCCATTCAATGTGTAACGACACATAGAAATGTAGATATAAAATAAATGCAGCACCTTGCAGCCTGTTGGCCAGCTCTCTTGTAAAGAGGACATTAGCTAGTTTACTTTGAGCATAGCTTCTCCAAGGCTGGTAATCTTTGTCCTGATTTATGTCATCAAAATAGATTTGACCTGTTGAGAGCAAGCACTTCATCCTTATTCACAGATGTGGTATTTAACATTAAATGAATATAAAAGGATGACATTCTTGAGAGATTAAAAAAAAAAAACAACTAATTCTCTTTATATGAACTGGAAAAAAAGAGGAAAAACTGCACCTCTCTCATGCGCTAAGCTGGAGACATTCACAATGCGGCTCGGCGATGACTTCTTCAGGAGATCCAACAGACAGTTCGTTAAAAGGAAGTGGCCCAGGTGGTTCACACCAAACTGCATTTCAAAGCCATCTTCAGTCTTCCATTTTGGACAGCTCATTATGCCTAAAGGTAGGAATATCAAAGGAAATGTATTTACCGCCTGTTAAACACGAATGCACAGTCACAAAGCTGGCATAATATGCTACATCACACCATAGTGGGTCTGATGTGATTTATACATCCACCTGCATTATTGATGAGAACATCCAGGCGCTCCTCACTTGCTAGGACATCTTTGGCAAGTTGGCGTATTGACTGTAGAGATGCCAAATCCAACTTTCTGACAATCACGCTGTCATTTCCACTTCTCTTTTTCACTTCTTCTGCAGCTTTATTAGCTTTTTCCATGTCCCTACAAGCCAGAATAACCCTCGCGCCTGCAATGCGGGAGCAAAATCATTACGCCTGAACAGATATTAGATTATAAAATCGGATATATTAATCCAGGCAAATCACCAACCTCTTCTAGCCATGTCAACAGCAGTTTCTTTGCCAATCCCAGTGTTGGCTCCAGTGATCAGGACTGTCTTTCCATCTAAGCGGGCTTTGCTGTTACACACACCACCTGCTATCCACTTCTTCAAACCAAAAAGTCCCACTCCTGTAAAAATGTCCACACAGTGACAGCTCTAAATCTCCACTGATCAGAGCCGTCTTCACCTTCTAGAAAAAAACAAAAAACAAAAAAAACAAAACAAAACAAAACACAACTGCACAGATTCAACAGATGTTTTAGGACCAAGATTTTCTCAAATGTAAATTTCTGACACCTTCTTCCACACCCTGAAGATAATACACTCAAATGAGTTTAACAGAAAAAGCTTTACAGCGTCTTAAAATCATCTGAGAAATAATTAAAACTGTTTTTTTCTTTGTCCAAATGTGCATAAATATCTTCTTTTTTTTTTTTTTTTAAAAACATTGTTTCTCTATTTTACATAACTACAAATTGAACAAGTTTGGGTTTGGGGATTGGGTAAAAAAGCATGTTAAAATCATTGTGAGCCTCTTTGAGTCACCAGGATTCCAAATTCTGAAATACTCAAAAAATGTGGTCTGATCTTTATTTAAGTCAGAATGAGAGACAAATACAAACTCAGTAAACTAGCAAAACAGAAAAAAAGATAGATTTTATGTCTAACCACACAATGAACCCACTTACTAAAAAAACTAAGTGGGTTTCCGTGCTAATAATTTCCCACGTCTTTGACTAATTAGTACAGACACTGTGGTAACTGAAAAGGGCTGGCAAACTTTCTTCCCACTCATGGCACAGGATGGCACTTTTACTCAGGTCTCATTAACACAGATAGAGCGGGCCTAAAGTTCTTGTCATTGGTATAAATTTACCATTATTTGTTTCACCGTTCGTTTTTTCTTTTTTAAATCATTTATTTTCTTCTTGTTCTTGTTTTCTGTCTTGATTGGTTTTTGGCAGTGTATCTGTGATGTTAGGTATTATGACAGGGGCCCCAAAACTAAACGGAAAACTAAAACACAATGTGGGAAAACATTTTAGTTAAATAATAATAATAAAAACAAGCTTTTGAAAAAAAAATGCTGAAACAATTTTGTGAACATGGAAAACTAAACTAACTAAACTAACCAAACTGCAAAAACAGAGGAAATATTCTCATGTGTTATCACTAGGCTTGCTTGATGATGTTTATAAGATTGTGAGTCCACTGTCTTCAAGAAGTGATGCTTTTTAATAGTAATAAATGAGCTGAATTGTCTAAATCTTGTCTTCAAGATATGTCCTTCATAAAATGAAACTAATAAAACGAATAAAAACTCAAATAAAAGTCAACACTTTCAAAGAATAAAAATACCGGCAAACCTGTAGACACACCTATGGCATCAATTTGAGAATCCTAGGCGACTTCCTTCTTAAATTAATAACATTTTCAGAAAACTAGACCGCTGACCTTTAGGTTGAGTTCACTGAGATTTAAACTCATCCGAGGTATTTAGTAGATGCACCTATGTTATTAATTTGAAGGATTTACAAACTTAGGCGCCTGGCAGGGTGATGACAATCCCCCATCAGCCTTTTACAGCTGAGGGGGTAAAACTAAACTGAAATGAGCAAACCTACTGGAAACGAACTGAAATTAAACAGAATTAAAAGCAAAAGTCGAGACGAAATAAAAAATACTAACAAATTAGTAACTATAAAGCTATGATAACTCTGGTTGGACCTAAAGTTTACTGGAGGAGATCTTCAGTCGTGATCTTTGAAGCAGCTAGAGTTAAAATGAAAAAATCTGGTATTATAAAACATTAAATACTGATATGCATATTATAGATTAGGATGTAAACTTATTGGCATCAAAGGTGACCGTGAAAATATCAGGTTCCCTACTGTTTTTTTGTAACAAATAAAACAAGCTTGCAAACTACCTAAAAAACAAAACATAAAAAATATAGGCACATCAAACATGTGAAAGCTCATTCAAACTGCTCTGTAAAGCCCCAGGCACACCTACAACAGTGTGTTAGTGAATATTTAGTTTAGATGTTAATAAGTTGTAGCTTAAGAAATTCACTTTAACTATATTCTTATAAACGTGATGCAAAATCAAAGGCACTTGTCATTTTAACGAGCACCTGGGTCCGTGCGCAAAAGACCTACGTGTTTATGCAACGTCAAGTAAACGTCACAGTCTGTAAAAGCGCATGAGCTAAGACAGCCATCTGTGTGCTGTTTACAGTCTACGAGTATGATCAGACCATTAATGTAAATCAGTGATTAGCAATTATACGAGTTACTTTGTTTTTCTTTTAACACACAACACCTGCTATTGTGAAAAAGAACCTGCGTCGGGTCACTTCATACCTGCTACTGTGACCAACGCAGTAGTTTTAGCATACTGGGAAACAAATGAGCGTGCAGCCGAGGAGGTCCGCATTGTCCCTGCTGACCCTGTTACTGTTTATGAATCTGTTTCTGTTAAAGTCCGGTTGAAGAAACGCCGGCGAACTTTCCTGCAAGCGAGACCTTACTGCCTGCTAAAAGTTAAACCGCTTCCATAACAGCTACATAACAAGTGGAACCTTTGCCCAGGAAGTACCGCCCATCGCCACCCTACACGCGAATCCTATTGGTTCATTTTTGTCAATAGCGTTAACAATATTTTTAAGCAATTTTTTAAGCTATTGCCAAAGTAAACAGGTAGTAAAGTACACTTTTGCTATTTTAGAACTTTTTTTTAGATTTTTTAAAAATCTGAAAACGTTCAATGCTATTAAACTATAAACAAACAAACTTCAATATAACAAAATGCAATCAAACTGTAGTGGTATCTTCAGGATTTACTATATACATCTCTGCTGAAACTATTATCATCTCACAACTGTATTTTCCATTTTCTTGTTTCATCTGCTCCCTCTAGGGGTCACCACAGCGGATCATCTGCCTCCATCTCACCTTATTGCCAGCATCCTCCTCTGACACCAACCTTCTGCATATCTGTCAGGTTGTTAAACATCCTCTTCACTCTTGCTGCTATCTTTCTCTCTCACATCACCTCAGACACTTGTCTCCACCGACACCCACCCTGCCCACACTCTCTTCTTCATCTCTCTTGTGCACTGTCCACTGCTTTGGATGGTTCACCCCAGGTATTTAAACTCATCTACTTTCACTACTTCTGCTCCTTGCATCTTCACCTTTCCACCGGTCTCCTTCTCATTCACACACATGTATTATGTCTTGCTTGAACTTTATTTCTTCTTCTCATCAAAGCATACCTCCACCTCTCCAGGCTTTCACCTGTTCACCTCTCACTACAGAACACAATGTCATTTGTGAATATCATAGTCCATGGAGTCTCTTTCCTGAAAGGGTGTAAAAACCAGAAAGGGTGTAAATCAGATATGATGATCCACATTTTTCCATGGCAGTATTAAAATTAAATAATAAAATTAAAACAAATAAGGTGTTTTTTACACTGAATGTCAGCTGTTTTTTGTTTAAATACATTTTTGTTATAAAATAAAGCCAACTCCATCTCTTAAAGCAAGGCTGCATTTCTATTTCAGCTTTATTTAGGTATCATCAACTCATAAAATATGCAAGGTCAAGGTATGCTGGGCTCAAGACCTAATATATGCAGTTATTATGCAGTAAAGCACAGCTGGTATGCAATAAAGCACTCGTGATTTAGGCTTAATAAAAAGACATCTATTATCTACAAGGAATACTCACAAATCGTCCAGCAGAGGTCGCTGTAGGCTTGGTGTATTTTTACGTGATTCCAGCAGATGAGCCACATACATCATATTAGCCCTTAAACTAAGCCTGTATTTCATTTCTGTTTTAGTCACAGTTGCCAGTCAAGCACATCAAGACGTGTTTTGAAGCTATATAAAACACCTAAGAATCACATGATATCCCAAACTCCTACGAGTACATTAAGAACCGTCTGTGCTGTTGAGTGAGTAGACAAAAGAGGAAACCCACCAGAAGCACCGAGGTGACATTAATAATCAGAGATGGGACCAAGTCATTGTTTTGCAAGTCTCCAGTAAGTCTCAAGTCTTTATCCTCAAGTCACAAGTCAAGTCTCAAGTAATGTCAGGCAAGTCAGAGACAAGTCTCAAGTCACTGGTGCAAAAGTCCGAGTAAAGTCACAAGTCTGAAACTTTGAATTTCAAGTCCTTTCGAGTCTTTAAAAAAAACGAAAAAAAGAATGTTACAGTTATATGCTAAATGTAAATATTAGACCATGTAATTTTTAAATCTGTGTTTTTCTCAACACATGACGAAATAGTGAACTTAGAAAATATACACAAATTGTGAAATTGCACCTCTATAAAATGCAGCTCAGTCAAACTTAACTCCATGAATAATTTGCACCGATAATTCTGAGATAAGCTGCATGTTATTCTTGGATGCGCTTGTAGGACCGGCTTTAAAATAGCATGATAAAAATATCATACACATTAAAACCAAACAGTATCATCAACGTAGCCTGGACAACATTTACTAGTTAGATGAAGTCAGTTATCTCATCGTAGCAAAAGAGAAGCACCACCTACCGTTCGTTATGCAACTTCAACTGTCGGACAAAGTTGGAAGTTGTTCCATCTCTGTCTGTGATTCTCTTCTTGCATGTTTTGCATATTGCATTTCGTTTTTTTGGTGACTACTTCATAGTTTATGTACCTGAAAAAAACAACTCATAATTATTAAAAAATAATAATAAAAAAAAAAATCTGGTTAATTTGATTGGCTGTGCTACAGCTCATGCACACATACATACGGAGTGTGGTTTGAATAAATGAATGAATGAATTAAATTAATGGTGCCCACTTTCTATATAATATGCGTGTTAAATTTTAGATTTGGGGTGAAATATCAAGTCTTTTCAAGTAAACCGGTTCAAGTCCAATTCAAGTCCCAGGTCATTGGTGTAAAACTCCAAGTCAAGTCTTATTTTTTCAAGTCAAGTCTAAAGTCATAAAATTAATGACTGGAGTCTGACTCAAGTCCAAGTCATGTGACTCGAGTCCACACCTCTGGTAATAATACCATCAGCCTACA
Source organism: Oreochromis niloticus (assembly GCF_001858045.2). Classification (NCBI taxonomy): domain Eukaryota; kingdom Metazoa; phylum Chordata; class Actinopteri; order Cichliformes; family Cichlidae; genus Oreochromis; species Oreochromis niloticus. Next base: position 53,123,752 of record NC_031972.2, read on the forward strand.
CTACCAGATCTCAATTAAAGCCTAATCAGAGCTGCAGTGGAGCAACTGACACTGGAATAAAATTTTACTGTGTCAGATCAATAAGACATGCTTTCTCTGAACTTTAAAGCATAACACAATGAGTCTAGACAGGGACTATATAGAGAGATTTGACCTTGTAGTTCTCGTGACATCTGAGAGTGAATGTTTTCACTGTGGAGAGCTGCGGAGTGTCTGTGAACCGGGGAAGCACAGGCCACAAAGTACATGTGAAAACCTAGAAGTGTTCTGAAGTTGCTGTATAAAGTGAGAGGATTATCTAACAGCCACCTGACTGCAGTGACCATGTTCTTTATTGCGGCCTCTTATTGCATATGCAGGTCAAAGTTTTGTATTTCAGGGACGACTGAATGGCATTCTTATTGCATTGACCTTCTCGACAATGTTATTACACACAGTTTAAGCCATGCTGTTTGGGTAAATACATTACTGTTAAAGCTTTAGAGTTTTTTTCAACCAGTGGAGGCCTGCTATAATCTGAAGAGCACTTTAGAGGTGACCTGGCTGTCTCTTTTACTGGCTCACTACTAAGCCCGTCATGTGACTCCTCTGCAGACCTATCTCCGAGTATGGCAACCTTCCCCTGCTAAAATTAGAGGGCCCTCTGCTGAGACATTGTGGAATGTGTCTTTCCTGTACCCATCCTGCAGACAAATCAGGACCTTAATACATTTTCACAATGACTGTGTTTTTACCTTATGTCATGACTGCTAAATTACCACTGATTTGTGATAAATATTGTCAAATAGAAAATATCAAAGATAAATCTGTCAGGATTGAGTTTGTTTGTATCTCAGTCATTGCGATTTTTATTAATGGTGTAGTACTTGCCTTAAAATCAAGCAGATTTATTCTGATTTATTTATTTGGACTCTAATATGAAGATATGATCAAGCATGTATTCTACATAATAAATTACAGGCCTGCATTAACTAGATCTGAATGAATATTGGGTGACTGTAAATGCGCAGATCTTCAGAAATTAAATTAATATATTTAGAAAACAAGTAATATTTCTACAATGAGCATTAGATTGGAACTATTTTGTAACAACTGTAAAAATCTTTAAACTCCGCTTTAAGCTTTAAGTAAATAAGCCTGATGACTTTGGGTTATATTGTACAGAAAAGGAAGCCCGCATAAACTCAATATTTATCTGGGCATAACAACTGATCGCCGTCGATGATGTTTCGGGGAATTGTATGGATCTCAAAATGTAAGTGCCAGATGTCAAATTGTCCGTAATTGTAAAGTATTTTATTCATCAACCTCTAAGCTTGCAGGCTGTGACCTTTGTGTGGATTACCCCGTAGTTCACCTTGCTTCGGTTGGGGTTATCCGGTCTCTATAACGAGCCTCTGTGGTGTTTAACCGCCGTTTTGTGTCGGTCCCTCCTCTGTGTATGTGTGACTCTGACGTAGCACTCAGCGTGTCCCGCCGGGGAGGGGGGAGAAGGGCGGTACTGCTGCTGCTGACTATATTGCAGCGAGCCGCGGTGCGTTTGCCCCCCTCTGTAGCTCTGTGTTTCGTCGAGTGTTGACCGCAAAGTGTTTTCGGGCCCGGGAAGACATGGCTGGATACTTGAAAGTCCTCAGCTCCCTTTCGAGATCTGCTGGAGCTGCTTTTTCCAGAAACCCCGCGGTGCTTGCGCCGGCTGCAAATTGTCAGACTTTGCAACAAAGAAACTGTAAGTGGAGAGATAGCCGGTTCATCCCGAGCATCATTATGTTGACCGTTAACTGCAGCTTGACATAGCCTGGAGTTAACGTGGCATCTTAAAAAAAATGTAGTTCTGGTTGCATTTAGGTGAGCTAATGCAATGTCAGCGTACATAGAAAAAGCCGATATCAGGTTAGCCGGCTATTCTAACGGAGCTAACGTAGCCGTGCTAGCTGACTTGCGTGTGCTGCTAGCCAAGTAGGATGCGGTTCATACCTTTAATGGTTTTCTGAGCGCAGGGCACCGATACTTTAAATGCCCAGACCGTTAAATGGCCGTTAACATGTTTGAGTAAACCGAGGCTGCTTAATGATGAAAAGGTAAACGTCGAAAAAAGATGAGTGCAGCGATAGCGAGACGACCCGTCTTTGTCTTCCTCCATTCAAACTTTGAGGAACCGTGGAGGACAATGTAAAGATATGCGGACTCGAATGAATTAAAACGTTCGCATCCTAAAGTCTCACAAAAAACGGAACAACCCTGGCAGGCTTACATGCCTCCTCTGATCTAGAATATAAGATTCATGATAAAAGTGGCGGTGCAGTGCAAAAGCTGGCAGTGGATGAATTAAGCGAATCTTCCGTTTTTAGCTGTGTTTGCGTTTTGTTTTTTTTTTGTTTTTTTCCAAAGCTGCTAATCTGAGGTGGAGAATAAAATTACCACGGGAGGAACCCGGTTAAATTATGTTGTCCAAACGGATGAGCTACCCCTCAGCCGTGAGCTCGTCAGTGCAGGAATGACTTGGGGGGAAACTTTTCCCAAGGTCAGTTACCGCATACGAGTCTCCGCTATGGAGAGCAATGGCTGCCGCCGCTGCTGCCGTACGGCGCTCTCTGTCCTACATTACGCTTCTCATCTGGGTTGCATCCAGACTGCTGCTCATAAAGACCACATCTCACCCTGCTATTTAGACTGCAAAACACTGTGCGGCTTGTTACTTTTATGTTCCCTCTAAATGCTAACAAACAAGACTCTAAAAATAAATAGGGAGATCAGACTGAATGGATTTGTGTTTTTGCGATTTGGAGAGGAATCCTGTTTTATGACGTGCGCTCTGCAGCCATCCTAGATTAAATGCGGCTGAAATTATAAGATATAAACGGAAGTGCTGCGAATTCATGTCTCCCTTAAAAGAACAAAAACGCATTAGCATGACCAGCTACCGTTCATAGAACAGTGGGTCAGCTGAAGGACGCTGTGGCTCAGATCTGATTGAATCACCGGCATGTACCTCTTTGACGGCGGTTAGAGATCATGGCCCAGGACTGTTTGTTACAGCAACGCCTCTAAACGCTCGTTATCCCGAGGATTCTTATAAAGTGATCGCATGATTTGATAACACTTCCACAGTGTGATAGAATCGTGTTTCATTTTCCGAGGTGTAAAACTTGCGTGCCACACTAAAAGTGGAAGATTGACAGTGTTGATTGGTTTCTTTTGTTCCAGCCGCAAGTTGCATTGTGGTTTAGTAGCACCTCTTTGCTGGTATGCACTTTTTAAAAATTTAACAGCTCTTGTAAAACTGGCCCAACATGCCGTTAAACTTGATTTGAATTTCACAATCCTGTGTAATGCTGCTTTATTTGTAAGCTTCAAAGCTTTTGCATTGACCACTGTTTACTATCGTGATAGTGATTGAAAAGTTCATTACCCGAGCCTCGCACTCAGGCCTGCAGCCAGCCTGCAGGTTAGCTTTAGCTGTTTGCTTACCTCGTAAATGCCTTTTCCAAGTATAGGATTAAAACTTGATGTGGGCTAAGGCTTGTCCTACTGTGTTGAAAGTTAACCAGGCGGGACACCTAATCAATGCTTATTCTGTTCATCTCCTTAAGAAGCAGACCATTTTGGATTGGCCTTGACTGCATGACTGTAATTTCCACAAGGCACCTCACAGTTCAATTTAAAATTAGTACGCTGTGCTAAAAATGAAGGGTATTTAAAAGCTCTAAATACTCAAGTCCCACACTGCAGGCTAGGTGAGGTCATTGGTCTTATTCTTTCCCTCCTTTCTATTATTGAATGTCTTCTGGTTCAAAGTCACAGTTTAAAGATTTTTTTTATCACCTGTAAACAAATTCTTCTGCAACTGATTGGCTTAAGGTGACATTCAAGACAAAAGAAATTCTTTGTCCTTCAAGAAAGATAAATAATAAGTCTTCACAATGGAAATGTATCAGAATTTTTTTTGAAAACACTGAGCCTTCTCAAGTGCATTTTTAGCATTTAAAAAAACAAACACCTTATGTACTTATTTTGAATTGACTGAAGAGTCAAGTCATTGTGCAAGTTTTCAAATTATTATCTTGGTTGCATATTTCTCAAAAAACACCTGCCTTTGACTTTACCTACAAGTGGTCGAACAAATCCTGCAGATCTGTCCCCGATGCATGCACGAGTGATGTGGCATGCAGGCCCACATGACTGTGTTTCAGCTCGCCCTTCAGCCTCCAGTTTGTTGATACGCTCATAAGTTACATAACCTACTCAGCTCTCTCCTGGCTTCCCTTCCCTCCGCATTGTGAGAATAAAGTCCTGATATTGCAGTTTTAGGTTGAACGAGTCAGAAATGATGCCTAACAATAGTTAATGTGTTAACGACACAATGCTGGAAGAGTGTGTACTCTTCCAAAAGCAGATGGAGGAGGACAGAGTCTGTTATGGAATTGATTTTTAAAAAATCAAATCTTGATTTGCTTATAAAATGTGAGAAAATGGTTAAATTATTTGCAGTTTTCTAACATCAACCATTAAGCCATCAGATTACTTGACTGTACCCTCTGTCTCTTGCAAAGAAAAGCAGCTCTTCCTCATATACAGCCTATAGTTTTCCCTATTTTTCTGAAAGAATCACTTAAGTGATTTATTGCAATAACTTGTTTATTTTGCCAGCAGACTGTTTCAGCTCAAATTGCTGTAAAAGTAATTTCCAGCATGCAATTTTCAAACAGAACTTGGAAATCCATAAAAAGCTTTTCTGTTCGTTTTAGCATCGCTGCCAGCTTATTGTTGGGAAGTAACCGAAGTCTTATTGATGGATTTGTTTTAAAATAAAACTGCTGACAAGTCGTCATCATCGTAGTTTCCTTTGTTATGTGCCAAAACTGAACATATTTCCTTCTTCAATTTCCAATAGGTTAAGGATTGTGTGACACTGTTGTGTGTCAGAGCCAAAACAGCAAGTTAGCAGAACATGATCACTTTTTCACCATTCTGTTACAGATATTGCATTTTTTTTCTGTCTGTGTAATATGCTTTCCTATAAACATAGTTGTAACATGACATAAAGCCACAACTGTTCTTCCTTAGAGGTCATTTTCAGTGCACGGTCACCATGTTTCTGTAGTCAGCAGGGTGCGGAGGATAAAAGCAGAGGCTGTTTTGACAGGTGCTACCATGGCTTCAAAATCCCAGCTACATCAGATTTCTTCAGTCTCAGACTAATGCTTGAGTTTTAAATGGATATAATATCTTCCACACTTAAAAATGTTGGCTGTAGACTGTTTCCATAGGACAACTTGTGTTTACTTGAATTACTCTTAGGGCAGTGGGGGAGCATAAGCTTGGCTTGGGAAATTTGAGTCACTTGATCCTCTGCACCTCCCCCCTGTACTTTCCTATTCACTGAAATGTTCCCGCTGGCAGGACTCGCACACTGAGTAGGCTGAGAGGAGATATGATTAAACATACTAATCCATATCAGTCCTAGTGGACAGAAAAGAAGTAAAGAGGCAGTCTTAAAAAGTCAGTGTAAAAATAAAGCACTTTGTTTTCTAATGAGGTTTGATGGTTTTAAGAAAACCTACAAACAAATTATTATTTTTACCTGTAAGAACATATGCATTTCTCAAAATAAAGAATGGCTTTAGAGTAAACCAAAACTTGCTCTAATCAATAATATTTGGTCTTTTATTGAAGTGGTGGTTCTCCAAAATGGCTATTTACTGTTTGGTCAGTTGGCTATTCATGGTAGCTACAAACAAGGACGTGGCAAGAAGTATTGAATGGAGCTGTAGTGATTAGTTCATAGAAAATAAAATGTCCACATTTTTCAGTAATTTTGTTTTATTTACATAGCCCCAAATCACAGTAGTCGCCCTAAGGCGCTTTATATCATAAGGTAATGACTCTACAATAATGCGAGAAAACTCCAACAATCAAATGACCCCCTTTGAGCAAGCACTTGACAACAGTGGGAAGGAAAAACTCCCTTTTAACAGGAAGAAACCTCCAGCAGAACCAGGCTCCTGGATGACCTCCCATATAATCTTTATATATTATCTATATAGCAAACTAAACTAAAAAATCTCATCGATCCAAAAGATATATGGAACCATATGCTCTAGTTTAAAATAAACAGTTTAGATTCACACTCTGTTAAATGCAAAGATTTTCTATAATTTTTCTTATCCGGTGTGCCAGAAATTGCCAGTTACATTTTTAACTTTAAAAAAAAAACAAAAAACTGTTCCTTTTTGTGGTTCACTTGGCCCAGTTTAGAAGGGAGTTGATTTTAGAGTCAGTATAAATCTGGAGCCATGAATTTTTAGAAATAACCTTCAACATAACATACCAAATCAAAATAAGCACAAATGAGAGATGTCGTCCTTCCAGATCCAGGGACTCTCTTCATGCATTTTGTGGATGGAAATTTGAGCTGTGGTTGATGCAAGGAGTCTGGCCTTGTGATAAGTGTGCTCTTGTGGATGCAAAATAGAAATAGCCTTGGGTCCAAATTAATTTCAGCTTTTTGTAGCTTTTAAACACATTTGGGAATAAACATTAAATTGTTAAATGTTGGTCTGACCAGACGGGTTTTCACCCTTTTGAGTATAATTCATTTCCTTTTCTTTTCTCTCCTTAATCAATGCACGCAGCAGTCTCATGCTTTTTGTACTTCACGTTTTGTTTTTGACAGATGCCGACAAACGCATCAAAGTGGCGAATCCAGTGGTGGAGATGGACGGAGACGAGATGACCAGGATCATCTGGGAGTTCATTAAAGAGAAGGTGATAAAGTGGCATCCAAGGTTGAAGGGGGGAATACTGTGAGCCCATGCTGCCTGACTGGCAGGCTGGCAGGTGGCTGTGTGGGAAGTGTTATGTAGAGGATTATGTATGTGTGTTGGGGAGGGGCTTTGGTAATTCAGTGGCTGATTTTCTCCAGAGAGAGCAGATGTTGTTGGCTCAGGAAGAAAACGCAGAATAGCATGAGGTTCAACCATTGAATGTTTTTGACAGCTGATGAGCAGTTTTGTCTTGTTAACAATCAGTGATCCCAAGGTACATTTTATGGGTTTTTTAAGTACTCTCAAAGGGAAAATGTGACATTTAATTATTCCCTAAAGTCATGCAAATTAAAACTCAGGTCTTTGTGATACAGGGTAGTGGATCTTTAAAATGCTGGTGGAAAAAAATATCTTCAGGGCAGAACATTTCTGGCTGTTTGCACAATGCTTGCTTGCTTGTCAAGTTGTCTTTTAAGATTTTGATGGGGTGCTGAATATGACAGTTAATTGGCTGTTTGGTCCAATCAAAGCCAATTCTATTCATAGTTTCTAAAAAATGTCACATACTTGCAGAAATATTTATCTGGATTGCAAAACCAGGGTTACTGCTGCTCAGTTTTACTGCATTTGTGTAGCCAAACTGATGGGTAGTTGCTCATGTGAATGGCAATGCTTGCAAACAAACCTTGTCTCACCATGCCATACATGCATGCAGTCAGCCACACCAAACCTACCTTCTCCAACAGCAGCCCAGGTTGTTAATTGTAGTTGATGTTAGCTCAGGGGTGGGCAATCTCAGTCCACGAGGGCCGGTGTCCCTGCAGGTTTTAGATCTCACCTTGGGTCAACACACCTGAATCACATGGTTAGTTTGTTACCAGGCCTCTGGGGAACTTCAGGACATGTTGAGGAGCTAATTTAGCCATTTAAATCAGCTGTGTTGGTTCGAGGACACATCTAAAACCTGCAGGGACACCGGCCCTCGTGGACTGAGATTGCCCACCCCTGTGTTAGCTACAGGAATGGTTTAGCTGACATTTGATTCAAGTTATGAGATATATATTAATGCTATTAAATATTGTTTATCTTGTTAAGCTAACCAGAATGTCACTGATTTTTTTTTGTTACTGTCGCTGAAAGATAACTACAGCAGTCCTGAAGCTAATGACTCAAAGATTGATGTTTGTCAGCAAACACTGGCTAATTTGCCCTCACCTTTGCTCTGACAATATCATTAACCTCCAACACAGCAGCACAAATGACCCATCCAGGTTTAAAGTGAATTTAACTGTATGCACCTCTGCAGTCGCAGTGTGAGAGGACTCACTGCAGTGAGTGCTGAATATGGATTAGTTTCCCACAATTTGCAGTTTGTTCACATATATTTGTTTTCCTTTTTTGAGAGGTGCTCTAAATACCCTTGGCTAGAAATGGATGGCAATTTTATAGGATTGTGCTTTAGTTCTCTGGCATGTCCACAATTGACTGGTGTGTTGTAACAGTGTTTTGCCCTCCAGATCCATGTGCTGATCCTATGACAGAAAACTGTTGTTGGTTCAGTGTGTAAAATATCACAGCTAGAAATCTGAATTCTGTCTTCTTCAATTCAAATGCATAATCCTAGCTATGGTAGGACAAACAACTCTGTCTACACTTTAACTATAGTGAGTGGAGCCTGGCAGTCCGGTGTTTACTTCATCTGTCAATATGCCAGGTGTCTGCGTCTCTTTACTCTGGAGGAGGCTGTAAAACCTTGTGATAGGAGCCCGTTATATGATGATGGTGACTTCCACTTACTGGCTCCCAATCCTATCTTTTTTTTTTTTTTTTAAATGGGTTCATTCTAAGATTCTAAGAATCTTGTCTGTTAAATAACCTGGATAATTTCCATGTTAAATATGTTCTTAAGGCTGCCTGATAGTTTGCTGATTTCATTCTGATCACTTTATTAATATAGCAAACAGGGCTATGTTTGTAGAGCAGTTTTCACTATCTAGAGAAAACACACACACACCCTGGAACATAATCATTTCAATTAGGGGTGGGGAATTGATACAGCATGATATTGCTTTTTTGTGGCAATATTGTATCACTGCAGGGGCACCAAATTGATATTTCATACTTGATAAGATTTATATTTTATTGACTAAATTAAAATACTCTGGCAAGACTACAAAACAAGCTGGCTCATCTCATGCATCACCACCCTGACACAATGTTAGCTGACCAAACTTGCATTAAATTGGCTCAACTGAAAACCCATCCAACACTGGGCACGGTTAGCTTGACAAAGCTACCTTCTAAATCAGTGCAAGTTAATGGCTCAGTCACATGAGCAAACTCCTTGCTTCTACAAAAAATAAATAAATTGGTGGCTGCTTGGTGATTGACTGGTGAATAGTTATTTACAGTTAATTGCAGTTTTCGCTGTATTAGCTGTATATTTACAACTAGCTGCTGTATTATCAGAAACTTGACCCCATTCAGTTATAGACTGACGGCAGACTGACTCTTATGGTAGTAATTTGCAGGTTTTAGTCAGAGTGTTGGTGTGCTTGATGATCTCATTATGCAGGAAAGAAATAACTGATATAATCTTATTGGATAAAACCGATACTGACAATGTTTAACTTTGATATGTTGTTGCAATACTTTCTGATTTTTAACATTTCGCAATATTTGGCATATTGCAAAATGTTAAATACCACTATCATATTGTGATATCGTATCGTGGAGTACCTCGTGATTCCCACCTCTAACTTCTATATGCTTTTAGTGGCCTGAAAAATTTGAGGTCTTGAACACCTAATGCATCTCTTTACAGTACAGTACACTAATGCAGTGTTGTTATAACAGTATATGTTATGCATCAGTGTTTACAAGGAGGAAGTGAGATCTTTTGTGACACATTTGCAAGAATGCATTTCTGTTCAGACATTATTCTGTCCGTACCTGGTTTTGCTTTGCATTGTTGGTGCAAATTCTTTTTTTTTTTTTGCTTTTTAATTAATTAATTTTATTTTTTGATTGTTTAGCTCATCCTGACCAATGTTGATGTTGAGCTGAAGTACTTCGACCTGGGTCTGCCATACCGCGACCAGACTGATGACCAGGTCACCATCGACTCCGCCCTGGCTACCAAGAAGTACAGCGTGGCGGTTAAGTGTGCCACCATCACACCTGACGAAGCCAGAGTTGAAGGTCTTTACCGAATCTTTAATCGTCAGTTATTAATTTCTAGTTTCAGAGCACTTTAGACTGAAGATTTTCATTCTCTCACAGTGATTGCTACATTAATTCCAAATATTTTTGAATACAGCGCTGTAGGGCTGCAACTAAAGATTACTTTGTAGTCGATTAATCTGCCAATTTTTCTTCGATTAGTCAACAATTATTTGTTGTAGTAATTAGATATGTTTTTAACATCACTCAATAGGACTGTCAGAATAAAAATGAAATAAATTAAAAATATCAAGTAATATTATTAAATAGTAGTATTTGTGCTAGTAGTATTTTAAACAAAAAATAATGTGATAGTAGGAAAGCAGAATTGGCTGAGGTCTATAAGTTCAAATAAAGCTTCAAATGAAATCAAAAAGATTTTTTTATTTTTTTTTCCCCAGTCCAAAAAAAAGTTTACAGATGGTTCAGTTCATGAATTCACGATTGCAGTGGACATGCTCTGGAGTAAGGCTTGCTCTTATCTTTGAGAATATGTTATCAGCTGCTCATAACAATGCTAAAGATGCTCTCTGTCATGACTTCAGCCATTTGAGAGGTGCATGAGCCTCTTTACAGGACAAACTCATCTGTATGGCTTAATACTAGTAAAACAGAACAAAGCAGAATTACTAATCACAAATTTGGTTGTATATCATAGTTTCTTAGATGCTGTTGTGTTCAATGACAATTAAAAAGTTTAAGTAATTAAATAATAAATGACCAAGTAAATAATTAATTATTGATACGCTCTAACAATCTAACATTAGTGGAAGAGGTTTACTACTCGGAATAAACCCTAATATAACGCGAGGGGGAAGAAAACAAGGAGACAGTGTAGATACGTCTATTTAATGGTTTACTCATTTCACTCATTAGCTAACAAAACTGAAATGGTGTTTGCTTAGCAAGCATCATCCTGAGAAGTTTCCGACAGGTAAGCTAACATAAACATTACTGAACAAACATTAAAATAAGGTATCAACGCAACGCACTAACTTAACACCCTAAAACCGACCTATTCAGTGTTAATGTAACAGCTCTAGGGTGCCGCTCTAAATGCTCGTGCACTGCAGTTGTGCTGTCGTGGAAAGAAAGCTAAACTTTGCACTTTGTTTTCTGTGAAATGCTTTCACATTCAAAAAAAATAAAAAAATTAAATCTCCATTTCCATTTTCTTCTGTCCCCGTTTTTTGCCACTACATTTTCCTTCGTTAGTGTTGAGTGCAGTCTTGGCAGATGATATAGGTGATACTGCCCCCATAGCTTCCTGTGTACACATTTACGTGGTATTAGTGTATAATGCGCTGAAAATACAATTCCGTTTTGATGACTTTTTATAGCCGAAGTCATCGATTATGCCAGTGAATCGTTGTATCCCTACAGTTTATTTGTACAGCAAATGCATTACTTGGATCATTTTGTGTTCACCTACAGTCCTCTAAACTAATTGAACTTTAATAAAGCTACACAGCAATCTTGTTAATCCTTTCTCTCTGCCCCTTTTACATTTTCCTGTCTAGACTTTCAAATATGGCTAAAATGTACAAAATTTAAAGGTCTTTAGAAGGTGGCAATTTTGGACTATATATTAAAAGCAATGTGAATGGGCACATGTTGTTTAATAAGGCGCGTTAAGTGATTAATTTGAAAGCCGTTGAATTATTAAAACCTTCCTTTGACAGGAGGCAGATTGCTTTGAAAAAAAAAAAAAAAAGCCTTCACTGCACCGACACTGCACCTGCATGAATGATTGACTTGACTATAATTTTTGTTTGTTTTTTTAAATAAAGAGTTTGGCCTGAAGAAGATGTGGAAGAGTCCCAACGGCACCATCAGGAACATCCTGGGCGGCACAGTCTTCCGTGAGCCAATCATCTGCAAGAACATTCCCCGGCTTGTTCCTGGCTGGACACAGCCCATCACCATTGGCAGACATGCCTTTGGTGATCAGGTGGGGCTTGATTTTTATTTGTTTTCTGGCTCAAAATGTGGGAAAGTTCTAAATATCTTTCTGTCTAACTTCCTGCATTTCTTCTACAGTACAGAGCAACAGACTTTGTCGTCGACCAGCCCGGCAAATTCAAGATAGTCTTCTCACCTGCTGATGGCAGTACAAGCAAGGAATGGGAGGTCTTTGACTTCCCTGCGGGTGGCTGTGGAATGGGCATGTACAACACAGATGAGGTTAGCAGATACTTCTACTTAAAGGAAACTGCAGATTTTGGTTGTTTTTGTTGTTTAAATTCTTAGAAAATCACAACAAAAGTGTAGTCGGCCTGTCGGTACGAGCCCACATTTGTTTCTACTCGTGTGTTTGTTGAGGGCTGTTTTCCACTGGCTAATATTTACAGTAGTAGTACCCTGTTATGTGTGTTTATATTTAAAAAAAAAAAAAAAAATTCACAATAAACAACAGTTCCTGCATTTATCTTGAAAAATGACCCAGCCGACTCGTGCCAGTGTGGCTAAATAATCAACAACAACAAGCAACTTTAACAGATCAAGTGTTGTCCATAACTAGTGACAAAAGATAACAGCTTCTTCATGTGAGTAAGATATCGGTCTTAGTGAATTCTTGCCTGTTAATGAAACATTGCTGCTGATGGCCAGGGGCTACCAAACGTTGTGCCGAGATTTTCTGTAAACAGTATAATTTGACTGAGCAGGAAATTTAAATTGGAGCTATTTATGTGGCAAACTAAAATGTCATATTATGCTCTATCTTTTAGTTAGCAAAATGTACTGCTTATGGCAATATTCTTTTAATATTTTGGGTGACCAATTGCAATCTTACACACGGGTTCAGGCAGAAATGTGAATACCAGCAGGGAAAGTGAAGTTGAGACAGAACTAGGAAGGTCCAAACTGAAGGACAAAGGAAAGAGCTTGTCCCTAGAAAAAGGCATCTGTTACATGAATGTGGTTTTGAACATTCTTGCACAGACCTGGAAACTATATTTTGTGCATTATACAGCACATCGGTCTTCACAATGGGCTTAAACACCATAAACTTCTTCTAACACCTACGTGAGGATCACGGGGACATGCAAAGAAAGAGTAGAACCATCACATGTTCAAAATATTAGAAATACTGCTACACCATAAACTGTTTACATTTGGTGTTATAAAGCAATATTATATGTTTGGCCTGTAAAGTGTTTTATATTACTGAAATGTTTACCATTTTAATATTTTTACATTCTTAAACATTTGCTCAGAAGTTCTAAAAGGAACATATAAAACATATACATATAAATGAGAACCTTTTAATTATTTTTAACAATATAATATAAAAGGTAAACAATGGAAATACATGGAAATTTTCATATAGTGAAAAGAACAGCTAACGATATTTCAAATTGGAGGTGAGCAATATAACCTCAATAATGTCACTAGATTTCAGGAAAATGTCTAATAGCAATATTTCTAATGATACAGAGAAAAAATACAAACAACGTTTGGTTCTTGAAATTAAGCATTGTAGGCTTAAATGAACAGCATTTTCAATGAGCTACTGTCATTGATGACACACTACCTAGTACTGTACTTTGTTAAAGTAGCTCCTTTTAGGTACTCAATTGCCCCTGGAGGCTAACACGTGGCTCTCGCATGTCAGACCTGGCTGGGCTCAACTGATTATGCAATAATATCGCAATATGACGTTTTTATTGGACGAAAAAACTTATACCAGCATTATCGTGGATGATATCTTAGAACACGGGTCTATATATGGTGGCGTGTAAGCAAATATGAACACAGGTCTGGTTTTTAAACTTTGCTTGCTCTTTGATGTAGGCTTCAAATATTATTTTTTCATTGATTTCTTAAAAAATAGAAAAACGTGTATAAAATTTAGTATTGCAACGTCCAAATGGTGTTAAAAGTAGAGCTGGGCGATAGAACGATAACTATATGTATTGCGAAATAACTTTTTCTCGATAGAAAAATGAAACTATTGCGATAGACCTCATCTCTCTCTCTTCCTGTCTTAAAAAAAAAAAACAGCAACCAATCCAAATTAAGTAGCGCATAGCCGAACCAATCACAGCCGCAGCGTCACGTCACGTGACTTGTTACGTACAGCACAAGTGCCAAGCCGCACATGTGTATTTGTTTGGGAAGCAGCCAGCCGCCATGCCGGCCGGTTAATGGAGAAAATGAGTTTGCCCGCTAGAGAAAAATCAACCAAAGCTTGGGTGACCAGGTTACCGAAGAGAACACAGTGACGGTTCCAATGCCGGAGAGATTGTTGAAAGGAAGGGCCAGAGAAGTTCCGTAGACTAAAAGCGCTAATTCGTCATCGAAAACAACCAGGAGAATCCCTGCGAAGCAACAACAGTCAATTGAGTCGGCTTTCTCCAGCGTCTTACCATATGACAAAAAGCTAAGAGACATAGCGACATAACGAATGCCATAGCCTACCGTCTTGCTAAAGACATGCTACCAATAAACACGGTCGAAAATGAAGGATTCAAGCAGCTAACTGAGGTAATAGCTAAGCTATACAACAAGGAGAGATTGAGAATTTCCTTTTAGTTCTCAGTTTATTTGATATTGACAAAAGTTAGTCAATTTTGTCTGTTCTTCTGTAAAACAAACTAAGATTTATTTTTAGAATTAATATTTTGTTTCTAAGTGGAATTGACAATTTAGCGGTCTGTTTTGTTTGTTCTATTTTGAAACTTAAACGCTTTAGCGGCTACATTTTGTGTAGTTTACAATATTTGCCTTTATTTATCTGAAACTGAAGTCTCATGTTCTTTAAGTACATCTGCCCTGTTGAACTTATTATGGGAAATAAATATTTAAATCAAAACAAGCTTCTGATTATTTCATATTTTACTTGTGAGCAACGGCAGATTTAAATCTTACAAATATAGTTATTTGGCTTATATCGTGATATATATCGTTATCGCCTGAAATGAAAAAAACATATCGTGATCTTATATCGCCCAGCTTTAGTTAAAAGATTTGCTTAATTTTCCGCCATAGTTATTTAATATCTGGGTTGTGTGTATTATTGTCCTCATATTGTCTGAACTTTCAAAGAAGCTGCTATTGAGTTATAAAATGCACGCCGCAGTCTCTGCAGTCGTCTATCCTCGTTTCAACCCTCTTTGCTACTGTTTTGTTTGCCTTCATCAGCGCGGGTCTGTTTGATTTTACAACATCAGAGGTCATCGCAGATGACTTTCAACTTGATAAGGGGAAGGTTGTTAGCCCCTGTTCAACTGATAAAGGCTTCAGCAGTCATGAACTGTTTGTTTCCTTATTCCCTTCATCAGTCTATTACAGGCTTTGCGCACAGCTGCTTCCAGTACGCTATTGGCAAGAAGTGGCCCCTGTACATGAGCACAAAGAACACCATTCTTAAAGCCTATGATGGCAGATTTAAAGACATCTTCCAGGATATCTTTGAAAAGTGAGTGTCTTCTAGCTTTCTGCTTATGTGTGCACATTTATCAATGACCCATTTGTCCAATGTCATTTGCACAATTATTGTTAAATCAACAAATGCATTTAATTTAAGCTCAAATATATATAATTAGTATTTGGTACAACATTTATAACCATTTTATCACTTTCATTTTAATGTTCTTTATAAGAAAAATAAAACACAATCTTATTGTGTTGTGTCTTCTGCAGGAATTACAAGCCAGAGTTTGACAAACTGAAGATCTGGTATGAGCACAGGCTTATTGACGATATGGTCGCCCAAGTGCTGAAGTCTTCCGGAGCCTTTGTGTGGGCTTGCAAGAACTATGACGGAGACGTTCAGTCCGACATCCTTGCGCAGGGTGAGATATTTGGAAAACGTCACTGTTATAAAACACTGAAACCTGCAAGTATATGAGGTGCGTGCCAGTTTCTGGGGATGAAGTGAGTTGCACTAAAAGAAGATGGTGTGTTTCCTGTTTTAGGCTTTGGCTCTCTGGGACTCATGACATCAGTTCTTGTCTGTCCTGATGGCAAGACTATTGAGGCTGAGGCAGCCCACGGCACTGTGACCAGGCACTATCGTGAGCACCAAAAGGTTAGTAACCACCAACCCCGTGGGGTCAAGTTTCTGCTTGCATACGCAGTGTAATCTGTAGAGCTATACTGCCATCTTGTGGTGAAAAATGTAATGACAAGTTTCTGCAGATGCTCAAATCTATTAAATATTTGCTGCTGCACTTGATATGTTTAGTAGATTTTAATGCACACAGTGTCTCCATCTCTGCTTTCAGGGTAGGCCAACCAGCACTAACCCCATTGCCAGCATCTTTGCCTGGACCCGAGGCCTGGAGCACAGAGGGAAACTTGATGGCAACCCTGACCTCATAAAGTAAGAGAGGTTTAATATTTCAGGAAACTTACTCATGCTAATGTGAAACATGGCCCTTTTTTAATAAATGTCTGTATTTTTCCGCAGGTTCGCCCAGACGCTGGAGCAGGTGTGTGTTGCAACTGTTGAGAGTGGTACTATGACCAAGGACCTGGCAGGTTGCATCCACGGCCTGTCCAAGTAAGTTTATTTCCCTGCTGACACCTTAGTTTGCAGTGTAGCTGCAGACTTACCGAAATCACAGTGTATATATATACTCAATAATCATTTTGTTAGATAGTTTTTGCTGCTAGAGTTCTGCTTTGTTTCAGAACACTGGAAATATTAAGCAGTATATTTTACCATGCGCCACGTTCACTGCAGAACACATTTAATTGATAAATCATTTTAAACTCAACCAATCTAATCAACTAGTTTTATTTTAACCTTGTAACATTAAGGGTTTACTGCTTAACCTTTACATTTATTATGTAACAAGGGAATAGGATTAAAGGAAGTCTTGATTACCTAAACAAATAGTTGATCAACAAAAGTAATCTGTAGCCATTTAAAAAAAAAAACCCATTTTTTTTAAATCAAAAATGCCAAACGTGTTTCAGCTTCAGCATCTCATTTTAAGGACTTGCTGCTTTTTAGTTTTATTATTGCATCAAACAATTTGAAGATATCATCTTGAGCTTTGAGAACTAGTGGCATCCATTTTTCACCACTGGATGACATTTTTATAAAACACACAGATTTTCACAGGAGAATTTGCAGATTCATCAGTCATACAAAAAGTCATCAGTTGCTGCATTGATTTTGAAGGATGCTTCCATTCAGGCCTTGGTGGATCTTTATGTTTTGGGACATTAAGCCTATGATGGCAGCCAGAAAATGAATAAGGTTTCACGCCATGGCTTTAATCTTTAATTATTGATAATCGTGTGGATTTAACCTCAAGTTAAACCCAAGACAGCATCTAATCTCATTCTGACCTGCACTTTATGTAAACTTGTCCTCATCTTTGGGAATATTTGAGAGGTTTTCGTCCTCTGCCAGTTATCATTACTATACATTTTTCAGCAACTTATTTAAAAAGAAAAACACAATTAAAATTTCACTTTCAAGGTTGACAAAAAGCAAGATTTATTTATTTTTTCTCAGATGGCTTTTAAAGTCAATCAAGGGAATATTAAGTGTTTTTTAATTGAGTGAACGTTTCTGATTTGTAATGAAGAAAATAAAATGCCCATGTGACGCAGGATTTTCAAAGTGCATCTGCTTAAAAATGATTTATGTCGAGCTTGTAAATGTTTACTCAAGAGTTCTGTAGCCTTGCCATCTAGTTCCTCCATGCTTTTGTGCACATTTAGTGTATATACTTATCTGTTTGTTGCATTGACTCATTTGTTTGCTTGAAGGCATTGCGGTTTTCTCATGAAAAATGCTTCATATAATACACTGTTGTCTAAAAGCTACATGCAAAATTAAGTGGGCACAACCTTGTAGTCCTCAGTTGCAGTCTCTTTAGTCATGATATGTAATATGGTATTATTTTAATAATCCCTGTGTAATTAACCAACAGCGTTATCTTGTTCGTGTTGCTTGCATGTTTTTACGCTCTTGTTTTTCTGTTGTCTTTTCAGTGTCAAGCTGAACGAGCATTACGTCAATACTACAGACTTCCTCGACGCCATAAAGACAAATCTGGATAAGGCCCTCGGAAAGTGAAGGACTTGAATATGATAAGCACGAAGATGGCAATGTCACTCTTCTGTTTTTGTACCTCATTTTTAACTTAAAGGTCAATAAATCCACTCGCAATTTAATCAGAAGGAGAAAACAAAAGTACTGTCTATAGGATTACGTAGTTCTATTAGGTTTTTAAATCGTTGAGAATTGTCCTTCCAACCTCATGCCTCCCTTACTGTCTGTCCCATTACTTGCAGGGTTTTATTTTTGTAATGTGAAGTATTCAGTACTATGTAATGCCTTGGGCAAGACTGAAGCCTGTGTCACACACATTTGCCAATAAATCTTTTAAACCACGGTTTGTGTTTTGCATCTGTACAAACGAGAGCTCTGCCACTTTAAAGGTAAATAAATTTATTATCTTACAGTATTGCCTGGTACACAACATTGTTCATACAACTCTATCAACATTATCTCCACACTGTCTAATACAGAAAGCCATTTGAGATGAGCGTCTTTCTTGTGTCATCACAAAAAAAGTGATGGAGTGAACACAGCAGCTGAAAAACTCAAAAATGAGCTTTTTTTTTTCTTCTTCTTTTAAATGCACTATATCAACATTGCAAATGGAAACCTTATTCGCAGGTTACAAGTTTGAAAAGCTAAACACTGGAGAAACTGAATATATTGAGCATTTCCAAATCATTTTGCACAAGGTCCGTGGCCCTGTCACATGTTGGGAGGTTGTCGTTCATCACTCGAGACCAGTGTACAGCATGATGGATGGCATGCTCTCGTAGACACACTAGGGCACTTAATATTTCTGTCCGAGTTTTTTGGGAGGACAATTCTTGTTGAGATTCATCCATTTAAAAAAACAAAAAAAACACACAACTGCAATACAAATGTGGGGCTTGCTTTTGAAAAATGCTGCAGTCCTGTGACGGCTTGGATCAGGGAAAACGGTGAGGTTTTGCTGAAAGAGATGCTGCACCACAGTCTGTTCTCTGTGGTAATCTTTTGAAAAGATCTACAGATGGGTGGGAGGGAAACCTGAATGTAATTTCTGGAGGTCTGTGATTGGACCCCTAGAAATTCAATGTCCCAGCTCAACACTGCGGCGAGGAAAGGAATCCGATGGCGCCAGTAGCTCTGAGATTTTGATCTAATTCTTTGGTAAAAGGGATCCAACCATTTTTTTAAAAAGTGTTTTTCTTCACGTTTTTATTAGCATCTTAAAACATTCCACATAAACAGTTACATTCATAGACTAGAGATCAATACAGGGTGACGCTTGTTAATGCAGTAATGTAAAAAGTAGACACAGTGGTCCTCAGTGCAACGCACTGATTGCAGTACCAGCCAGCGTACTAGAGGGCTGATACATTCTGTACAATAATATACAATAAAACACAGATTGCAAATCCAGTGGCATTTTCAGTCATTTTGCAGTTTGTCACAGTTTAAATCAAAGTGAATCATCAAGTTCGGCAACTTTATTAGCTTTGGCAAGTGAAATGAACAGCAACACCTGTTTCCTTCTTTAACCCATGAGCTGACCACAGAGAGGGGGACCGGGATTGTCTGAATGAGGACGTGCAGTGAGACATCAACATATGCACCTATGTTTGCAGCTAAGCTTGTGCTTTTCAATTTGGGCTCAGATGATGTTTAACTGTTGTTAAACAACTAACAACATATACAAATGTGTGTGTGTGTGTATATATATATATATATATATTTTAAATCCTTTGCTCCTATTTTAGGCTGTCCATTTCCTTCAAATATATTTATCTGTAATTATTTTTAAATGTTTTAGAGATGAAAAATATGTAATTAGATTAAAAAAGTATATTTTTTCTAGATTCCAGTGCATACTGATGTGCAGTTTGCTAGGCTTCTTCACGTCCTTGAAGAGGAGCCCAAGCACTTTGCCTTTAACAGCAAAAACACAAAATAAAACAAAACAAAAAGCAATCCTATTTTCATTAGGTCACACCTATATTCAATTTTGGGTCATTTTTAATAATTCACGCAGTGTTGAAGCGTCCGGCGCCCTTCCCAAAGGTGCTGTAATACTCCATTTGAGAGAGTTTAGAGATGTCAGGCGTGTTGGTGTTGTTGGCCCGGTTTTCTCGCTCACTGAATTCAAAGCTCTCCTCCTCGTAGTCCTCCTGGCCTTCTGTCTCTTGGGGGGGCTCTGAAGGAGGGACAAAGGAGGATACAAATATAATTCCAGTTTCACCACAATAACACACACATACACACACACACGCGGAGCTCTTCCTAAAGACATATGGCCACATTTAGGACAGCCTGTAGATTGCCCCTCCTCAGTATCAGTCTCCACTGATAGAGACAGGCATGTCTAATCCAGGCACTGCTATATTTACTGAGCACACGAGGAGGGAGTGACAGAAACATCAAAATGCTCGAATACTAGATTATAGTACATGCTGAGTCAAAGTGCATTAGGGACAGACTGAGTGACAATAATGCGACTTGAAGCTCACCCCAAACAGTCCCACTGGGAAATTTGCCGCACATCACCCATCAACAAATTCAAGTAGCATCTGTTTTAATTCAGAGTTTAATTAAGGTCACCAAGCCGCTCACCGTGTCCATCTATCGTGGCGTCCATGATGCCGTGTTTGACTTTCATGTGTCGACTCAGGTTGCCCTTCAGGTTGAACTTGCTGGTGCAGTAAGGGCACTTGAAGGGCTTGCTGCCAGCGTGGAGATGCATGTGGCCGAGGAGGTTGTACATTCTGTTAAACGACTTCCCGCACACCTGAAAGACAAGAGTGCAACAGTGAGTATCGCTCCCTGCTTCATCCCAGCCAGATCCAGGTGATTTCGCGAAAGGCGCCACTTGCTTCCCCCACCTTGCATTTGAAAGGCTTCACCGGCAGGTGGACAATCATATGCGTTTTCAGGGTCTGCTTCTGGACAAAGGTCTTGAAGCAGACATGGCACTGGAAGGGCCTCACGCTGGCGTGGATCAACATGTGTCTCTTCAGGTTGGCAGACAGGGTGAATTCTCTGGCACAGACATCACACTTGAATTCTTTCATGCCCTGGGGACACAAGAAAGTGTTTGCGTCCTTTTAATTAATTTGGCTTAAATATATGGTCGGGTGGAAAATAAATAATGAGTCACAGAGAGAGAGAAAAAATCACAAGGCGCTCACATGTGTGCCTGTTTGCTGCAATTGAGCATTTGTATTCTGGCTTTTTGATCCTACTCGTGTAGATTATATTTCTCCCCACCCCCACTTGTTGAGTGACAAAGATGAAAAACCCTGGCACTGGGAAGAATAAACTAAAAGTTTTTTACCATGTTTTTGACTTTTATTTTAATATTCAACAAAGCGTGTTTTATGAATAGAAGGGCTTTTTTTTATTTAGTCTAAAGTACACTATACAATGAAATGGAGAGAAAGACTAGAGTGATTCATCTGACACAAAGGGAAGTAGCTTTGCGAATGACACACGACACAAAACACATGCAAGTGGGGGGTTGAGACACATACAAAAACTCAAGGTCTTTGAAGGCTATGTTTACAAAGCAACTGGTTTTGGAGAAAAGGATGTGATGCCATATACCCCGTTTTTTCCATGAGTATTCATACTGAAGACTCTTATTGAAAGAGTCTAAAATACTTCCCTTTTAACCCATAAATCTCTTTTGTGTTCATGTTGATAATCACATTTTTCTTCTTTTAAATAGTGATGTGTTGCTGCATGAAGCTAGCATACTCCTGAGTGTTATTTTGAACACATCAACTGCTAGACGAAGGCACATCATTGGGTTTCAGTACCTTAAGTGGGAGGGCGTGCGCTGCCAGTACCTTGTGAGTGAGAGCGTGCTGTCGGAGGTGGTGGATCTGGACGAACTCCATGCCGCACTCGGGGCAAACGTAAGGCCGCACGTTCTGGTGCTTCATCAAGTGGTTCTGCAGCTGGCTGCGGTAGGCGAAGGACTTGTTGCACTCTGTGCACTGGTACGTCGTGGGTCCCTGATGGCTGGTCAGGTGACGCTTCAGGTGCGCATAGGTTGGAAACTCGAGGCCGCACTGGGTGCAGACATGGCACTGGCCGTTCTCGTGTTTGTTCTCGTGGGTCCTCAGTTCACTGGGGTAGGCAAAGCCACGGCCACAGAAGCGACAGCTGTAGGGTTTCACGTCTGAATGTTGCAGCATGTGCCTCTTCAGGTGGCTCGTCTGCGTGAAGGCCTTCTCACAGACGGTACACTTGTGTGGTCGGGTTCCCTGGTGCGTGAGCAGGTGAGTCTGGAGGTGACTTGGCTGCTTGAAAAGCTTTCCGCAGTGTATACATTCATGGGGCTTAATTCCATTGTGGCCCAAGATATGCGTTACCAGGTTGTATTTGGATGTGTATGACTTCTCACACATGCGGCACTTCCAGCGCTTCAAGCCCTCGCCTACGTCTACGCAGTAAGACTCATCGATCTGCACGTTGATGTCCAGTCGGTCAATCTGCATTCGTCTTGCGAGACCCTCTGGGTCTGACCACAGCATGGCTTGGTTGTTCTCCTCATACTCTGTTGGCATTGCCATATCTGCAGACTCATAGGCCACCTCACTGGAATCATAATAACGATTCTCCACAGGACTACTTGTTTCTCCAGTGGTCTTAAGGTTCAGTGCCTCCTCTTCTTCTTCTTCCTCTACTACTAACTCTTCTTCTTTCCTTACTCTTTCCCTACCAGAGCTTTCATCTTGTTCAGCCTCTGGCTGTCCATCTGTTTGTGGCCTGGATGTGTCTCTCACACACGAAGGACAGTTTCCACAGGCTTGCTCCTCTTTCAGAGTACCTTGCTGGATGACTGGATCATCTGACTTGCCAGGACTACCCCTGCTGTTCATGTGAATACACGAAGGAGGGGTATCAGAGTCAAGTCTTTCACCTTTAACCTGAGGCTGTGGACTGGGTACATTGTGCGGATGACCCTCTAATTCCCCATCAATCCTGGGCCTCTTGGTTCTCCCACGGGGCCCAGGCCGTCTTCTCTCACTGCAGTGGGGCTGCGGCTCTGGCTCCCCAGCAGGCTCAGCAAGGTAGTCCCCATTGGCCCCTATCAGCTGGTCAGCATACTCATACTCCACTGACTCCGGTGGTGGAGGGGGGCATTCTCTGGGCTCCCCCGTGTAAAAGCCATTAGGAGCAATAGTCGCCCCAAATATTTCATTCTGGGAGATGAGGCCAAGAACGGCAGCCTGAGCCAGAGATAGCACGACCACAGGCTCCGTCTGTGTGCCCACATCCACTTGGCCCTCAGTCATCTTTGGGTATGTCCGCACCAAGCGGCCACTCTCCTCCTCCTGGAAGAAAACACACACACACACACACACACGCACACACACACACACACACACACACACACATAGACAGACATACACCATAAGTCAAAATGAACTAGAGGCAAAACTGCATCTGTGTCTCTGTGTGCTTTCTATTATTCCGTTGTTACAAAACCTGTTGCACAATTTCTCCTCACATATTCTCGCTTCCTCATTTGCAATCTATCAGGTCAAAGGTGCCTATTTTTCAACGCAAACATACAATTTAGCCTTTAAGGTTCAGCATGTCAGACTGACCCCAGCAGCTATAGAGTCTTCCTTAGCGGGGAATTAGTGAAGAGTATTAAGAGAAAGATTCAGTGCTACTCCGTGAAAGCTGCGTTTGGACTACGCCTTGTGTCTTTGCTCTGAATCCAGAGAACATTAGATTGAGGAGATAAGACAGATCTGTGTTAGCACCCGGCTTCCTTCCTTGACAGGCTTTAGAATAACAAAGAACACAACAAGGGATGCAGGTCCAGCCAGGATGTTGACTTCCGTGGACTGTCCTCAGCACTTCCTGTGGGGTCCTGGGACAGCCTTGCTGACCAAAGTTAGCTCATCACTGGAGCTATCTCTGCCATTCATAAAGGAGAAAAGTATCTCAACTCTATACTAACAGACTCCCGCCGTAGCCAACTTTATAATGCCTGCCACACTGGGCTTCTTTAACAAGATGATATATGCCGGCAGGCAGTCTCATATCCATAACAGACATTCGATTGAGCTTAGAGCTCATTCTGTATTCCAGACCAATGCATAAGACTCGCTAACTTAATTGTATGGTTCGGATGTGTTTCAGACCCACACGCGCATGTTTATCCTGCCGCCTGTAAAAGCAGAACAGTGAAACTATGGGGAAGAAATTGTGGTATGACCAGAATTGGCCCTCTGTGGTAAAAGAGAAGCGGGTATTGCATGCCACTAGTTTCAGGTTATTTCTCAGCATGGCTCCGACGAGTAGGAAAATGTATAGTGAGAAGCTGACCCCTGGTTTCTTTGCAGACAGCACTCTAGCCTTCACACTGCCATATAAATAAGAGCTGCTTCCTTTCCTGACACAATACTGAGAGAAAAGAAAAGAGTGGATGGAGAAAGGAAGAGGAGATAGAGAGCAGGAATAAAGGTGTATGTGTGAGTGTGAGTGTGTTGGGAGAGGGGAGTAGACCTGGATGCCCTGATAACCACGTCATTTATAATTACTGCTTTTAAAGTAGTCAGACAGAGACAGACTGTGTGTTTGTGAGAAAGAAAAGGAAAGAGACTGGGTGTGTATTTGAAAGCGTGTGTGTGTGTATGTGTGTGTGTGAGAGAGAGAGAAAAGAGGGAGGGAGGTATGAAGAGAAGGAGAAAGAGCTGTGGGCGGGGGAGGAGTGGAGGGAGGGAGACAGAGAGAGAAATGAGATGGAGGGGCTGAAAGATAAAGAAAGAGGGGAGGGGAGGGAAGGGTAACGAGAGATTGAGTGAGCATGTGAGAGGAGGGAAGAGAGAAAGGAAAAGGATAGGGAGGGGGTGTGTGCGAGGGGGGAGCCGGAGAAAGACAGAAAGACAGAGTGAGTGAGTGAGTGAGAGAGAAAGAGGGGAAGGAGGAGGAGGAGGAGCGGGGGGGAGCTGTAGAGAGAAGAAAAAGCACAGCAAAATGAAAGGCTGACAAAATGAAAGAGAAAAAGACAAATGACAAGTAGACAGAGAAGGTAGGGTAATAATTGCAAGAGTCCGTACTTTCACATTTAAAGTTGCAACTGAAAGACACCTAAGGACAAACAGTCAGAGCAGAAGCAGAAGCAGAAGCGTGCAGCACAGAGATAGAAACACAACTATTATTATTATATTTTTTTTTTTAAAAAGAAGGATGTTCCTACTGCAGCACTCATGTGAATGTGGAGGGGGAAAAAAGTAATCTTGCTTCCCCTCAAAACACACAAAGACGGACAAGAGTGCAAACAGCTCACTAACAAACTGCAAAACAAGTAATCGCCACCTCCTCCTCCCCCCCGCCACCCCTCTCCCCTCTAAAATCTTCCCCTATCTTTCGGTTACAAACTCACCACATTGTTCCTTGAGTGATGTTTAAGGTGTTTCAGGGATCTCATCCTTCAGGAGAAATGAGTGGAGTAAAAAAATCCACCTCCTATTTATATCTGTGGGAGAGTGGGGCGGTCCCACGGCTCATCCTCCTCCTACTGTTGCTGTTATCAGAACTGACTGTGCCTGCCCCCCCCCTCACTTCCAACAGCCCTCCACCCCACACACACACACACACACACATGCACACAACACACACACAGCATCACCCCATTTCTTTCTCTTCCTCCCACCCTCTCCTTCCCATCTCACTTCTCTTTCTCTCCTCTTTTCTCTTACAAACACACACACACACATCTTATCTCCCTTTCTCACTACGTACAATTCAGCATGACCCTTCAACACACATTTCTGTTTAAGGCACCCAGAGACACGGGCTCTATCGTTTCTTGATCACACTTCATACTTTGCATTTCCTTCTTTCTTTTTTTTTATGAGTATGTGCTCAAGCGCACAAACAATTATAAAATCTAATCAGCAGTTCCTCTCTGTGCATGCACACAGATATACGTGGAAAAACACGCACACAGACATGTTTATAGATGCGCGCGTGTGTGTGCGTGTGTAAGCGTGCACAGATAGAGGCATGTGCACACTTTCACAGCAACACACAAACCACTCAGAGACACTATGGGTGGAGGTGTGTCTGTCAGTGGCAAAACAGTCAGACAGATAATGTCTGAGAAATGTTCAAATTTTTAACTTTCCAGAGAACGTGTAGTTTGCTGCCGTTGTTTCTAGATTCAAACTAATTAACTATTGAGACAGCCTGAAGTATACTGTCTGAGAAATTCAGAAACAAAAAAAAAGAGTGACAAAAGAAAAGAGAAGGAGAAAGAAAGGGAGAGAAAAAACATTAAGGAGAGAGGGAGGGAGGGAGACAGACGTGGGGGAGAAAGAATAAGGAAGAAAGAAGCAGAGGGAGGGGGAGTGAAGCTGAGAGAGGAAGAACAGGGAGGGAGTGGTGGTGGTGGTGGTGTTGGGGGGGTGAAAGAGACAGAAAGAAAAAGGGAGAGAGGAAAGAGAGCTGGGGTGGGGGAGGGAAGGAGAGAATGCAGCAAAAAAAAGGAGGAAGAAGGGAAAGGAGAACTGGGGGGGGGGTGGTGGGGGTGGAGGCAGGGGCATAAGAAAGGATGTGGCAAAAGAAAGAGAAAGAATAAAAGAGAGAAAAAGAAAGAGGGGAGGGGAGTGGTGGAGAGGGGGTGGGGATGGGAAGAGAGATAGAGGGAGGGTTGAAAGAAAACGCAGTGAAAGAAAAGAGTGTGGGGGGGTGGTGGTGGTGGTGGTGTGCTGGAGGAAAGAAGAGAGAAAAAGAGAGAAGAAAAAAAAGGGGGGATGGTGGAGTGTGAAAATAAAAAAGAAGAGTCCATCAGCAAGAGAAAAGAGAAGGGGTGGGTGGGGGTGTTGGGGAGGGAGGGGGGGGGGGGTGCAGAACAGAATGAAGGAGGAGAGGAGGAGGTGGAGGAGGGTGTGGGTGGTGGGGTGGGGAGGGGAGGGTGAGAGCAAAGGGAATGGAGAGAGGAAAGGAGATAGAGAGACGGAGAGAGTGAGGAAAAGGAAAAACAGCAAGGGAAGACATTAACTATTGAACTTCCAGATTTCTTTCAGGCTGTGTTGAGAAACAGTGCGGCAGAGTACCTGCGGGCTGAGTACAGGTTGTGTGCTTAAGTAGTCTTCACTAAAGATGATCCTGATAATTAGACAGGTATTCTATTATTCCAGTGCTTACCTTACCTTTTTTTTTTTTTTTTTTTAACTAGTAAACACGTGTGTGTGTGTGTGTGTGTTCGCGTGTGTGTGATGAATAAAAAAATAAATAAACAAAAAGTGCATCTGAGACGTGCGTGCGTGTGTGTAGGTGCGGGCGAGTGCGACAAACACTGCGTGGACACATGCCAGTTGTGACTGTAAGACTGAGGACCGTGCATAAACATTTCCTACTAAATAACAGGAAAGGGCAAACCTTGAAAACCTTGATCAATCATCAGCAGCTGGGAGTGCTGCGAGAATGAGAAAGATAGAGAGAAAGGGGAGTGGAGGAGGTGTGGGGGGTGTGTGGGGGGGAAGATAGGGAATGAGAGTGAGTGCGAGGGGAAGGGGGGGGAGAGAGAGAGAAAGAGATTGAGTGAGGGTGTGAGTGAGGGGGGGAGAGATAGCAGGAAGTCGAGGGAGAGAATGGGAGAGAAAATAGAAGGAGAGCAAGGGAAGAAACAAAGAGATAAGAGGCTGAAAGACAAAGAAACCACATGGAAGAAACAACAAGGGACACGTACATAAAACAACACAGAACTAGCCTATGGGGAAAATGAAAAAGACACAGACAACAAAAGTTTGTGGAAGAAACACACTGGCTCCTTTCCAGGCCCAAATCTTCATAACAGCAAAAAAAAATAAAACCTCGCTCGCTTGTCCATTTACTTAGGGTACGGTTGCATGCGTAAGTCCACGGAAAACTAATAGTGGAAAAGGCTGTGGTGATAATAAGCATAAAATTTCATCCACTTCTTAGATTTCTACAGGTTTGTGAGGCAGAGAGAAAGAAAGAGAGGGAGAGAGAAAGGGAAGTAAGCCATTGCCCTGCTCTCAAGTGTACTAACCCTCAACTGGGATTTCAAATGTGTGTTTGTGCGTGGTTGCATGCGCGCATTTGTCTGATGTCTGAGATCAGGGACAAACCCGCACACACCGACACACACAGAAACACACACCACTGACACCAGCATGCTTACAGTCCTCCACAGCCCTAAAACAACACACTTCTGACACGGGTGTCTGTATGATTACTGTATTTCTACCAGCAGCTGCTAGTCCATTTCCAGACCTGGCCTGGCTCGGCGCTGTTTATCTATAGGACGACGAGCATGCGGCGCAGTGTCACATCCTCTCTGTGATATGGGTCAAAGTTAGAACTTTTTTTTTCTTTCCCAACAAGAGAAAGAGAACAAGTCAGAGCGACAGAAAGCTCTGTACTGGAGGGAAGGAGGAAAAAGTGTTGGTGTCGGTGGTGGGGAGCAACAGATTCAGATATCAGCTGTCTGTTTTACCCCTGAGAAAATCTCAATGAATCATACAACTGCAGAGGACTCATTGATGACAACTCCCTGTTTTCCTTCTTTCTTTTTTTGTTTTTTTTTTGTGAGGGGGGCGGGAGGGTTAAAACAAATATGAGAACACAGTCTGGCGAATCCAAATGGCAGCACACTGAAGGCATTTGTGTATCAGCCATAGGTGAGTCTCTCTATATAAGCATATCCCACTCCTTACATTGTCAGTGTTGTTTCTTCATCCAGCCCAGTGACAGGCTGCATACAGCCAGAGTTTGCTCTGACTGTGTGTGTGTGTGTGAGGGAGAGACGCTGTGCTGGGTGATGGCTATAATTCAACATCCTCTCACTGTCAGGCAAACGGGGAGCTGTGTAGGTTTGTGTGTAGGGATGTTACAGCTCCAGTGCTCAGGTGAGGATTTTCTTATGATCAGGAAGCAGGAGAAAGAGAGGAGAGAAATCAGTTTGCTCTGTGTTTTGAACTTTGAGTTATTGGACTGATGTTTTTTAGCTGGCCATTCCTCTCAGACCCCTGTGTGTAAGGCAGCAAGCCCACACACCTTCTGTTATTTCCAGCGCTGGATCAGTCTCACCTCTGCACGGCATGCTGATATAATAGTAAGTCTCAAGCATGATTAGCTGCTGTAATTAAGCTTTCACAAAAAAAAAGGAGAACAAGAAAGAGCAGAGAGCTGACTATCACACAGCTTGAATCTAAGCAATGCAGATGGAGAAGACCTATATCAAAAGTGTATAAAAGCAGCCACACCCTAGTTGCACGCCTCCAGCTTCTTCCATTAAGGTTAGTAAGAATGGAGTGGACACGCAGACAGGAGAAGAAAAACTGAAAACAAGGAGGAAAAAAAAGAGTCTTTATCAGTATTGCCTCCCTCACTGCTGCAAAGGAGAGCAACTTTAAATGTGAGGTATATGTGATCAGACAAGGCAGAGTATAGGGGAATGCATCTTACCGCAAATAAACAAGATCTCTGCAGGATATTCTGCATTTATGATCCATTTCTCACTTTGGCTCGTTTCTACTATACAATTTAAACAAATCGAGTCTTTAAATCCCCCCCCCCCCCCAAAAAAAATCTTCTTACGCAAACTGCAAGACAGGATGCAGAGATGGCCAGAGCAAAAAAAAAAAAAAAAGAAAGAGAAAAAGAAAAAGAAAAAGAAAAAGAAAGAAAACCCTAAATAAAAGATTACTCTCCCCATTTTGTAGCGGGGGTACTAAATGGAAAGACAGAATATTAGCAATGAAATAGCTCTGCTTGGAGACAACATTGGAGAAAGGAGTGTGGGGAGAGCTTGAAAAAAAAGGCTGAATATAAAGGAGAAAAGACAGAGTTGAGGGAGGAGAGGAGAAGAGCATTCAGCAAGGAGGATATAAAAGGAACAGAGAGGGGGGCGAGGGAGTGAGACAGAGAGCTATGGAAGGAAAGAGAGAAAGAGAAGGGAGAGAGAGAGAGAGCATAAGAGAGCGAGAAAAAGAGGGGGCATGAGAGAGCAGGAGAGAGAGGAGGAGAGAGAGATCAAGAGAAAGAGGGAGGGAGGGAGGGGGAGCGAGTGAGAGAAACAGAGACAGAGGACGAAAGAGAAAGACAGAGAGGAGAGAAAAACAGAGAGGGGGAAGGGAAAAGGAGGGATAGCCACAAGAGACTCAAAAACCACAGAATAAAAACCCTCTGTCTGTCTGTAACTCTATATAGATATACAAATATGAATCCTAATATATGGGCGCATTGCATTTATTCAATGGGAGTGGATGGGCAACAGTACAGAATTCAACATGCACCTCAAGTTCATTCAATAAGTCAGCAAACAAAATGTAGGACCATGGAGAACTCATATCTTCTTATCAGGAATGCAGTTTTTCATTGCAGTGAGGTGGGAGAGGAATCTTACTGAGGTATTTTATCTTATTTTAGTCGCTGTGAAGTCTCTTTCTCCTATATGATTCACGGAAAAGTATGCCTATAAAACATACTGTGCTACCTATTCCATGTATAGAAAAAGAAACATGTGTGTGTGTGGTGAGGGGGGGTTTGGGCATCTTGCAAGTGTCCTACATAGTGAAATGGCCCCAGATTTACTCAAGGTGAGGCCCACAATGAACCACAGAAGCCTATTAACACTAGAGGTCTCTGGAGTGCCTTATGTGCTGGTTAGAGGCGACCACATTCAAACTGGCTATAGCAGGCAGTGGGGACACAGCCACTGTCCCTCTATGGCCGTCACTTTCTTTGTATTATTCTTCCAGCTCCCGGTAACAAATTTCAGTCGGAATTACTTTTCTTTCGTCCAAGTTTCATTCTTTTAAATCAAACCCTTTGTCTATCTCTTCTTTTGTACCTTCCTCCTGTTTCCATGGTTACCTCTCTCTCTGCTCTGTACACTATCTATCTCTTCCTCCGTTTCCCTCTCTGTCTCTCTCACTCTGTTCTTATCTTTCTCATTTTGCTTTCATCTCTGCCTCCCTTCCTCCTGCTTTATCCCACACCCTCCTCACTCCGGCTTTTATCTCTCTTCACTTTCATCTGTCTTTCACCTTTCTCTCCCCTTCAAGCCTGCCATTCCATCATGCTGGTTTTTGGTTCTTACTTATAGAGAGAAAGTTTTATCGGTTTCCCTGTCAATTCTGCATTTTTAATCATTTCCAATTTATCCAACCCACTTTCAATGCCATTGAGTCATGCATTAAATTGTCTTGGGCAGACTGTGAGTGTGTGTATGGCTGTGAGACTGAAAGCATAGGTGCAGGAGGCTGTAGTCTTTTACTGCCATAAAGAAAGAGGAATGATTCCTGTCATGATATCTCGAGATAGACTGGTTGCTGTGGTTTTGTCTTTCAGGTGTGCAGTAATAGATTTTTTTTTCAGCCTCCGTGCTATTTTCCCAATTTTCATATCAACGGCTTTGTGTGTCAATAAATTTACAAACCAGCACATGTGATTTTCTCATCTTTTATTTACTGCTGGACTGCGTCTGTGCTTATATGTGTGGAGTCCCACTGAGACTGAAGCCGTTGAGGAGGTAGTGCTCCTCGACATGGGGCTGCCTCCTGTAAGGTAGCCTGTCATTTCTCTGCAGTGATGAAGATGTTCTTGTGAAGCACAAATGCCTCCCTCTACGCACCTCAGTCGGGAGATAATCGTATTCACACACAGCTGTGGTTGGTTTAAACGCACCACCACCACCACATCATGTGTCACCATGTGATACTGCACTGCTTAACCACAAACAGAGACAACATGCCCCATTGATATTTAAGACAGGACAATAGTCAGTATAGAACATGGCTATGTCTGCTGGCCTAACACCAATTCACTGTAAGGCTGTCATACATGGTGGTACACACAGGAGGGGGAGTGTGTCTTCAAGTCAGTGACAAACTCATTCCAAGAGACACTGCATGTGGTGTGGGAGGAAGTTTTGTTCTGCAGCTTTGACTGAAACTAACCTCCCTCCCCTCTCCCTCGCCTTCCCCTTCCCCTTAAAGTACCACAACTATTCAGAAAAGAGAATAAAGAAAACCTGAATAGAGGAAGAGAAAAAAAAAAGGGGTCCCTAGGCGAGAAAGAAAAGAAAAACAATGAAAGAAAACAGAATGAAAAGCAGCCAAAGAAAAAAGGAAGGAGAGAAAGAAGAAGGACAGGGAGAGGGAGGGGAGACAGAAAAAGATACAGAGCGAAAGGAGCATAAAGCAAGGAGAGAAAAGCATAGCAAAAAAAAGGGAAAAAAAACACAAAGCTCTGAAAGACAGGAACATTTCAGTGGAAATAAATTCTAAGAAGAAGATGAGGGGAGCAGCATATTGGAAAGGAAAAGGTCTATTTGGAATTGGTCAAAATGGGTTTGAAAAATCGATGATTACAATAGAGATTGTGCAAATGCTAAAGACTGGGCTATTTTGATTTGCGTTAAATTAACATTCACACTAAATTAGATTGTCTGAATCCCCTTTTTTCATTCTTCTCAATCATAATAAGAGAAAACAAAAGAACAGACAGAAACATTCACAAATGTTTTGAGTATTTGAAACAGAGAATAAAAAAAGATTCAACCTTTTAAACTGAATTTATAATCTGGCCTCCCCGTCTCTTACTTCACATTAGTCATAGTCAGTGTTTCTGTCAGAGCACTGTTATCACAATCACTGTTAATGCAAGCCATGTTTACATCAGAAATCAGGCATGCATGTGTTAGCGTCTCTTTATGATACAGAAATCATCAAATCAGTAAATGCGTTGTTTCTAACTGCATTCTTAAAATCTGTAGATGAGACACAAACAAACGTTTGATCGGTACGATGATGCTGCCATTTGTACTGTTGTGACTGCATTGTGTATAGCTTAGATTGCACAGCGTGTAGTCTGCATGACAAATAGGCAAAACAATTCCTTTACTAGTTTTCCATGTGTTTGCTGCAAGAAATAAATTAAAAAATGGACGGTTTCCTTCATGATTCCATTAATAGTTTCCTTTTTTTGGAAGATTTGCTTATGTGCTTTCTTTCCTAAGAGTTAAATAGGAAATACAGGTTTGCATTATCTTCCTGTACCTGTGAGCTCACCAATTTACAAATATTACAAAATGGAAATGTGGGAAAAACTTGTGTATTGACTTTATATGGATTTGTGTTTCTATAAAATACAGTTTCAAACCTTCCAACAGAACTAAGTACAGTAGCTATGGCTTTATGTCCAACACATCTGTATTGTGTTCAAGAAATACCAACTGAAGCTGAACTGGGGACAGGCTGTACTTTGGGATAATACCAGTTCATGCCACAAGATCGCAACCTTTGAGTAAACAGCTGAGTCATTAGGAGCAGATTTCTAAGGAACCCAAAGGGTTGTGCACTGGTTGTATGCAGATCCCATGCAGAGCTTTGCAGACTGTAGTACAGGCTGTTCAGTGTGAACAGGGGGCACAAAGAGGGCTGAAGACATAAAACATGCAGCTGAAACCACAAATTTGCTAGAGTCTCCCAAAATCAGCAAAAAACTATAATTCAGTTTCAGTTCAGTTCAATGTAATTATTTATAATAGCATAAAATCACAACTGTAGTCACCATCAAGGTGCTTTATATTGTAAGATAAGGACCCTACATTAATACAGAGAAAACCACAGCAATCAAATGACCCTCTATGAGCAAGCACTTGGTGAGAGTGGGAAGGAAAAACTCCCTTTTAACAAGAAGAAACCTCCGGCAGAACCAGGCTTAGGGAGGGGCAGCCAGGAAGACAATTTAAAAAACACACTGCGGAAGAGCGCCAGAGATTAATAACAAGTAATGATTAAATGCAGAGTAGGGTCTAAACACATAGTGAGTGAAAACAGGTGTGTGAAAAAGAAAGATTTAAGCCTAATCTTAAAAGTAGACAGGATGTCTGTCTCCTGAATCCAAATTGGGAGCTGGTTCCACAGAAGAGGGGCCTGAAAACTGAAGACTCTGCCTCCTATTCTACTTTTAAATCACGGTTAAGCCAGCAGTCTGAGAGTGAAGTGCTCCATTTGGGTGATATTGGACTTTGAGGTCTTTAAGATAAGATGATTATTCAACATCTTGTATGTGAAGAGAAACATTGAAGGCAATATGGGAGAAATATGCTCTCTCTTTCTAGTCGCTGTCAGTACTCTCGCTACAGCCTCTTTAGGGAGTTTTTAGGACAGCCTAGTAAACTAAAGGATGTCTTGTCAGATGTCTGGTCATGGTAAAAAGAAAGTAGAGCCTCCATGACTTCTAAGGCTTAATATATCAGGAGATAATGAAAAACCTTAATGGGTCTGAAAATTAGGTAAATAAAGCTTCAAAAGAACAACAATATACCAAATAACATCTTGTCATTATTATTTTTTTTTAACAAAAACTAACCTGAAATGCAGAAGAACTGTGTGGAAAAACTAAGTGGCTTTGGAATATTTTGGTATACAGAGGAGTTCAAGGTGTACTCAGTGGCTGTAAGGTGCCCTTGTCCTATGCCTGTAAACAAGCCCAAATCATCACCGCTCCACCACTGTGCTTAACCACTGTTTGTGCTGATATGCTGTGTTTCACCCAAAGGGTTGCTGTGCATTATGGCCAAACATTTCCACTTTGGTACCATCTGTCCACAGGACAATGCTCCACAAGTTTTGTGGTTTGTTCAGATACAATATTGCAAACATAAGCCGTGCTACAATGTTTTTTCCTGGCAAGACTTCCAAACGAGCCATACACATCTCTCTCTCTCTCTTTTTTAAAAAGTTTAACTAAAGAACTTTAACATTTTTAACATGCTAAAGAAGGCCTGTAGAGTCTGAAATGTAGTTCTTAAGATTTTTTTCAGTTTCTCAGAGCATTGCACTGCCTGACCTTGGGGTAAACTTGCTGCAACATCCATTCAAGACAGATTGGCAGCTGTCTTGAATGTTTTCCACTTAGGAATAATCTTTCTCACTGAATAGTAAACTTAAAAGTGTTTGGAAATGTCCTTATAACTCGTCCCAGACTGATGGGCAGCAACAATTTCCTCTTAAAGCTCATTGCTGATGTCGTTCCTCCTTGCCATTGTGTTAACACACACCTGAATGGTCCATACCAGCAAACCTGCAAAACTACAGCTCTTGTAGAGGTGCTTATACTTCCTGATAATCAGTTAATTAAGTATATTTGATTAGTAGCTCCTTATGCTCTTTAATATTTTTTTTAATATGTCATGTTTTGTACTTCATCTGAGGTTATTTACCTAATTTTAAGATGTCCTCAAGGACCAGGTGATTTGTTTTATGCCCTGAGGTGTAAATTTTTTAATTTAAAGAAAGCATACTTTCTTTTCCTCTGGGTCATACTTTATTTTCTTTTCTGACAATTACTAAGTAAAAAAAATGTCTACATAGAAAAAAAGGAAACCTGCTTTTAACAAATTGTTCTACATCTCACTTATTCCCGTATCAACAGTAAGTGGGCGATTAAAATAGGAACAGTGCTTAGTTCTCAGCCTTTACCTTCTGCAGGAGTTAACTCTGGTCACCAGCACCACTGATGTCTTGGTCAAGAATCTGATATCGGGTATCAGTAATACAATCTGTAATTGAAAACACTGACCTTCCAGCTCTAGCAAAGATGCATGTGACAAACAATAATAACTGTGTGGGCCAATATGAAAGGCCATTTAATGAGGGAACATGGCTACGTGAACCGCAGTGTGTGTATGATTTACATTTCATTTCAGCATCACCCTACATGCATGAGTGGTGAGAATGCCAGAGCTGGTGAGTTTATTTTTTACATTGACTCTGTAAAAATAATCAGTACGGGGACAGCTTCATTATGGTCCATCTATTTAAATGATTGAATTAACAATCTGTTGCTATCTATCTAATGCTATCAGATTATGTGGGCAAGCATTTCAAGTCAAATTATCACGAGTAATTACAAGTACAAACTGTATAATGTCTCAGTGGCTCTCTAGAGCAACATTAGCAGAGCATCAGTAGAGCCTGGGTATAGTAACAGTACTCCTATTATTTTTTTTAAAGATTTATAGCTATTATTGGACCTAATTAGACCTCAAAGCAATATTGAGATATTTTAGTCTTCATTT
This sequence comes from Oreochromis niloticus, assembly GCF_001858045.2. NCBI lineage: Eukaryota > Metazoa > Chordata > Actinopteri > Cichliformes > Cichlidae > Oreochromis > Oreochromis niloticus. Next base: position 53,159,828 of record NC_031972.2, read on the forward strand.
TTCATATTGGTCGATGACTATTTTCGACCATCAGGCAGATGTTGCAAATTTTCAAAAGGCATCTGCAGGCAGCAAATATTAACCTCAGAACAAAACCACAAGAAGCTGGTTGATGTGTGTTTTGTATTGTGTATTGATTATCTTTGTGAGTACTCTAAGGCAAGTGTCCCGACAGTGTTAGTGAAAGCTGTTTCTCAGCAAGGCTGTTTCCTTACCAATGATATATCCATGCTGCTTTTGCTCAAATTACACTTTGAGGCACATGCGCATGAAGTACAATGCAGAAAGAAACCAGATTAGTTGTACATGCCAAGAATCATTTGAAAGATTCTCAAATTACCAAGCTCTGTTTCCTTAATAAGAAAAGATAACATGTCATACAACAAGCAGCATCCTTTTCTAAATAAATAAAATGCTAAATGCAGTATATGTAAAAGAAGAGAATGATAACATACATTGCTGAGCTTCCGCATGTTGGTGATAATGTATGCACACAAGTCTAACAGTGATTGTTGAATGTGTTTCCCAGCTAAAGCTACTTTTGTAATGACCTATTTGCATAGTAGTGACTTATCTGTTATTTTAAATCAGTCTGTCAAGTCTCAGATGTAACTACATATTTTTATTTCTAAGATGACATCTGCATGGGCATTGTTTGGGAGATTTGACGTGATGTCTAAAAACCATGTGAAAATTGTAGAAACATGCAAGCTGGTGCCTCGATCCTGCTTTTCTTCTTAGAAATTATATTTACATATCTTCAACGGCAAATACTTATTAAACAAAACCATGAAATTGATTACATTTGTTAACATCATGCAGAAAGGTTTTAATGAACAGTGCACAGTGGGCAGTATTTCAAAAGCTTTCCTAAAATATTCAAAATCTTGCGAGCCTCTATGAAGATGGTTATTTCCAAGCTCTGTAGCCTATCCCATCTGCCAATGGGAGGCTGGGTACACCCTGGACAGGTTGCCAGTCTATTGCTGGGGTAACACATATGCAACCATTCACACTTTCATACCTACAGCCAGTTCAGAATCCCCAGTTAACCTAATGTGCATGTCTTCAGACAGTGGGAGGAAGTTGGAGTACCCGGAGAGAACCCACAAAGGCACAAGGACAACATTCACCCTGACTACAGTCCTGCTAAATGCATACAATTGTATTTAGACTGCAATTATCTTTACAATCACCAAGTATTTGGACTGCATTTACAGAGCACCACTGTGCCTAATTGTTGCCTTTAGTTTTGCAGAGTAAAAGATTAAAAATCCACTCTTGCAAATAGTAAATGCTGAAAATGAGAGTACAATTACCAGTCCTGCCCTGGTGTACTGTTTGTGTCATAGCAGAATTGCCATAATTACCAGTTTCCCACTTACTTGTAATTATGACTGGGGATGTGTCATTTTTCTGAAAACTCTGACATAGTTGAGTTGGTGTTAAAAAGTTCGGAAGTGCAGGCAAAAGCAAGCAAAATGGATGTCTGGAAGTAGTATGACTTTTAATAAAGAGCTAACGTTTGAATCTTGCTGTTTTCTTTGTTAGCGTTTAATGATTGAGGCAGCTGAAATCTGTAGTAATGAGTGACAGACAGTAACACAAGCTAGCTGCCACTTAGAGGTGTCCAGTAACCTGAATGCTCTGATAAATGGGAGTCTTTCCTATTATTACCTTGTTAGGAGCGAAGCAGTGAGGGAATGAGAAAACAGTTATTGTCAAAGAAGGGCTTCTTACAAACTCACAAAGGTCCCCCAAATTAAAAAAAAAAACAAAAAACACAAAGGAAACCAAAAATTTAATAAGTAGGCTAATAAAGGGGGTCCGCAAGAATAATAACAAACAAAAGCATATAGGGGTTTAGCAGAGCAAAATTACACACAAAGGGTAAACAAAAATGAGCTACAATTCATTTAAGATAAATACAATTTCAGGGCATGGTTTGGTACAGCGCTGAGGCTGAATAGCTGGAAAAATATTTGGGAGAAAGGGCCTCTTTTTTTCTGATCACCATGTCTTGATCTAGATGGAAAATTTCATGAGGTCAAAGGAAGGAGAATTCATAGGTGCTCCGAGAATCCGAGTGCAGTTACAGTAGCCTCCTTAACAATGTGACAGTGGGTGTTGTTGATATTGGGTCTGCAGTGTTGAAACTACAAAGTCGTGAAATACTGACAAGAAAAAGGCACATCCAACACACCAAAACCTTTATTATTATTACTGTGTTGTTTCATGAAGGCTACATAAATCTGTTAAAAATATGTGTTTAATACCAAAGTTGGAGTTTTAAATAAAGAAAATCGGTAACAACTGAAAGGAAGTAGTTATCACACTGCAATCGCGTCTGTTCATATTCTCTCTTACTGCTGGCGAGATGATCCAGTCTAACTCTTGCATTTATTGGATTTCATCACCTGTGACTGAAGTAAAATTAATTACCAGTGATCCTATAGGCTGGAAATACTGCAAAGGCAAACTGCCACACTACAACATTAACTTTTCTTTGATCATTTCAATATGGCTAAAAATGATTCTCCGCAGAGCATTTTCAAAATCCACTACAAAGTGCGTCACACAAGGCAACAGCTTCATAATGAGCAGGTTTTAGCTCTCCACATGCTAAGGCGCTCCTTAGCATGTGGAGAGCTCTTATTATGGCCTGCACTTACATAAACTCAGATTCAAAAGTCCCTGGCCCTTAGATAAACAAATGATTAGCATGACAGGAAACAAATTATTAATATATTTACTATGCGTGTAACTCTGCAGTGTAAATATGTGTGTTAGCCCAGGGGTGTTGAAGAACAGGGCAGGCAAAGACTTTAGACAATATGAAGGGTTACTTTCTGTGAATTAACAAAAACTACCAGAACCTTTTCTGTAATTTTACACATTCATTAGCACACAGACACACAATGACTTTGACATCCCTGAGTTAGACAGTTTAAATGATTGAATTCAGTTCCGCAACTTCAAAACTGTTAGTCAGCCAAGACACTGCAACACTTTACAAAACTACTGGTTGTATTCCTAGGCTGTATTCAGTAACGGGGCTGTTAGCATCGTCCAGGGTGGACTGCCTCTCGCTCTGTGGCAGCTGGGATAGTCTCCAGCCCCCCTCCTGCGATCCTGAATTGTATAGCTGGAAGAAAATAGATGAACGTGACTCCTTAACACATAACTCATCATCTGCCTTATAATAGTCACCAAGCCAATGACCAATAAAGCTACAGTTTTATTTATTATTTAGTTTTATTATAAATATATATATATAGAGAGAGAGAGATTTTCTGCTGATTTTGTTTCATGTTTCAGATTATTAAACAAGTTTTAATGTTAGACAAAGATAACCTGAGTAAATCCAAAATGCAATTATTAAATGATGGTTTCATTTAGTATTGGAAAAATTGGTCGAACTGGTTGTGCCACCCTTGGCAGCAAGAACTGCAATCAAGCATTTGTGATAACTGGCAATGCGTTTTTCACATCACTGTGGAGGAATCTTTCTGGCCCACTGTTCCTTGCACAATTGTTTTAATTAAGCCACATTGGAAGGTTGTTGAGTATGAATAGCCTGTTTAAGGTGATGCCAAAGCATCTCAATCATATTTAAGTCCGGACTTTGACTGGGTACCTCTAAAATCTTCATTTTGATTTATTTTTTAGCCATATAGAGGTTGACTTGCTGATGTTTTCTGGATCATTGTCCTGCTGTATAACACAAGTATACTTGAGCTTCAGAGCATAAATTGATGGTTGGGCATTCTCCCTCAGGATTTTCTGGTAGAGAGCAGAATTCATGGTTCCATAAATTACAGCAAGTCGTCCAGATCTTGATGCAGCAAAGCAGGCCCAGACCATCACACTCCCACCGCTGTGTTTCACTGTTTGTATGATGTTCTTCTCATAAAATGATGTACTAGTTTTATGCCAGATGTCCTGGGAAGATTCACCATGGTTCCAGGTATTCTCCATTTGTGGATAATGGTTCTCACCGTCATTCGCTGGAGTCCCAAATCTTTAGTAATCCTTTCCAAACTTATGGAATTTGTTTCTCTGTTTTTGAGTTTCTTTAGATCGTGGCATGGCGTGTTGCTTTTTGAGATCTTTTAGCCTACTTCACTTTGTCAGAAAGGGTCTTTTTAAGCGATTTCTTAATTCAACATGTCAGGCAGTAACCGGGCCTGAGTGTGGATAGTGAAATTAACCCCGGGTTAAATTACTTTTCACATAAGGCCAGAGAGGTTTGGACAGCTTTTCCCCCCCCCTTAATAAGTGAAATTGTAATTTGTTTTCACTCAAGACAGCTTTATCTAATAATGATTTTTTTATATGCAATATGCAAAAAATAAAAATAAATACAAAAGTAAAGTAAAGAATTAAACACTCCAAAATTCATTATTTTTTTGTTTTTTCCTTACACTCACCAACTGTACTTTGTCCAGCTGCCAGTTTTGCATGAGGGCAAGGGTAAATGGTTGCTTCAGGGTCTAATTAAGTGACCATGATATAACTGTACCCTGTATCCTGTGGCACACAGTGCACCAAAGTAAGACTTGAAAATACAGTCTTTCTCTATGAATAATTTAAGAACGTTTATCAAATCAAATCTTTGAGATTTTCAAAGATTACCTAATGCAATGAACTACTTATATACTTATGTGTGTGCATACCCATCTGGATAAATCTGGTCAATACCACTGCCCTGGTTGATAAGTAGCTATAGCAATGCTAACTAACCTACTGTACCTCCCTGTCAATCAGCCTGACTATAGGACAGCTTAGGCCAGACTGGATAGGACCATGGGTTGTTCAGCTGTCTATTGTCAAGCTTCTTAGATCAAATTCAACTAGATCCGTCTCCATAGTATACACATTCACCTAACAAGTGAACAATTCTTAGTTTAATCCCAGGAGGAGATATAAATCCCTTTGGGGTTGTATCAGGAAGGGTGTAAAAATCTGCCTAATTAAACATGCAGAGCTACCTGCTGTGATATCCCTTTGTGAATAAGAGAGCAGCTGAAAGTATCACATATGAAAAGTTTAATCTATCTTCTTTTCTTGTTTTCTAAGCTGGTATCAGTTTACTTGGTAGAAGTAATTGGCTAACAACCTCTGCAGCGAAAAGCATCTACACCACTTCAGAGTAGCTATATGTGACTGTTTGACCAAAAGATTTCAGTGTCCTCCTGGCTTTGTCACTCTGTCTCAGTGCTCTCTCTTCAAAAGAGCAGAGGGTCTTTCTAGTCCTAATGGAATGAATTATACAAATGGGAATAAGGGCGTCTCTCCCCAGAGGCATTCTTAGTGTTGCACTCAGTATAAAAAGCGAACGAAATAGTTGTGAAGAACAAAAAAATACATAAATACTGCATTTTTCTCACCGTGACACACCTGACCTTTCTCTATATGAAGTTACCATATAGAAAAAGTTACCATACAAAAAAAAGGTAGTGTGCTTAACAAATTTATTAGACTGTAACTCAATGTAAGATTTATGCAACAGTAGCTCTAAATGAACAGTATTGGTAAATACCAAATAATTTTTGCAAGCTATAATTTTTATTAGTACTCTCGAATTCTTAGATGTCCTATTTTACCAAAAAGCTAAAGAAAATAGTAAAGCACATTATATATATTTTTTAAATATAGATGCCAAATTACTGCATTAATAATTACAGTTTTACAGTTTAATTGTAACAATTACAAATAGCACATTTTTGCTTGCATTTTACTTGGCAAGTTTCTAAAATGCTAACTTTTCTTGTTTTTATGACAGGTGGTCTAATACATTTGTTAAGTACTGTAGTTGTTAAAAAAAAAAAATTTTGGACAGAGCTTCTCCTGATTCCCCTGATTAGAAAGGTGAGCTCGAAGGAGGTTTTCACACAGTGCAACAATTTAACAAGCACTTTGTTTCAATTATACTGGCCCTTTCACATTTCACTTAAAAGCAGTTAATTCAACATTAGAGGCACCTTTTACTTATCCACAGTGCTGTCTCAGGTACAGAGGGGTCTGAAAGACTGAGGCCTGAGAATAGACTTCTAGTTTGCATAAATTTGATGTTTAAAAAAAAAAGGTCAATCGATATTAGGAATGTTTGGTTTTCTTCCCCCCCCCACCAGTGACTGCAGTGTTTAGTGGGGTTTGAAAGTGGAGGGAAGTCCATGACATTAGGACTCCTTGGTCTTTGGTCTTCAAGTAGCTCTCAACAAGCTTTGAGGTGCGTTTGGGCTCATTAACCTGCTGTAATATGAATCCTCCTCCACAAAGAGACAAATCTGAGGGTGTAGCATGTCTCTGATGGTTGGAGTGCTACTTCTGCTTTGTTAGGGTGGAGTCACTTTAGAGCAGGTGTCCAACTCAAGGTTAAGCAAAGCAGGCCTAGAATTTCATATTTCCACCACCTTTTGTTACTGGGTTTGATGAACTGCAGTATCAATCGCTGCCCTGTTTGTCTCTTAATATACACCTTTCTGTTAGTGCCAGTGACATCTAATCTGGATTAATTAGTAAAAAAGTCTTTTTTCCATCATTCACTATGAAATGTTGATATGTCTTAGCCCAACCCTAAGCCTTTGGCCTCTTTTCCCTTCCTGAGAACTAGTTTAGAGATGGTACTTGACACCACAGCTCCACCGTACTTCTGCTGATTTGACTCTTGGATTCTTGGTTTAGGAATGTCTCTGTCTGTGGTAAACTACTTTCCCCTCATTGAACAAAACAGCATATACTGATCTTATCATGATGTGGATGCTTTTGATCTGTCTGACTGTAGTTTGGATAACATGTGTTTTGCAGAAGAGAATCCAGTTCACATAAAGTGTTTTAAAGTATCATTCACTGCTCACTTAGAAACCCTCAATCTAGCCATGATGTGATTCAGTGAAAACCCCACTTTGTTACAATAACTATTTGACTCCTGCCAATTTTAATTACTTCATGTTTGCCACTGTCTAAATGCTACTCAGTAAGCCATGTTCTTCTGGAAACTTGAGGTACAGCCATGTGTATAAAAGGCGAAGAATGTGAGCAACCCGAAAACTTGAAAAGCCTTAATTAGTAGACATACTCCAGCTTTGTGTCATCTGAATTCTGTTTCAGTGACAGGAATACAGCTCAAGGAAATCTGAGTTGTATCGCTGTCACTGAACAGGAGTTACAGTTTGACAGGAGTTACAGTTAGGTCCATATGTTTTTGGACAATGGCACATTGTTTTGCCGCACCGCAAATGATTTTAAATCAAGCAATGAACTTTCAGACTGTTTTGAAAGTACAGCCATGTTTTTGCTTTTAGTGCCGCATTTTGAGAGGTTCAAAAGTAATTGGACAAGTGATTGGTAAAGAGTGATTAGATGGATAGATGTGTGGAAAAACCAAAATAAACGTATAAGAGTTGCAAAGTTTTTGCAAAGCTGCAAAAACTATGGGAATGGTAAAATCAACAATCTGGTGCATTCTTAAAAAGGATGAATGGACTGACAAGCTCAGCAGCACTAAAAGGCCTGAAAGACCACAGAACATAACTAAAGTACATGATTGCATATTTCTTTCCCTGCTTAAGAAAACCTCTTCACAACATCTGACCAAGTCAAGAACACTCTCAAAGACGTAGGCATGTCATTATCAAAGTCTATAATCAAGAGATGGATTCATGAATATAAATGGAAAGGTGCAAACCACTGGCTATGGTCAAGAACAAGAAGGCCAGATTAGACTTAAGATCTAAAAGAGCTTGTACAGAAATGATGGGAAGTGAAAAGTATGAAGAAGGAGGTCTAAGGAGCTTGGAAAGAAAGGTGTGTGGACTTCTTTACATTTTTGAAGATGTTTCACCTCTAATCCAAGAAGCTTCTTCAGTTCTAAGAGCAACTGGTGGAGAGTCCCAGATTTTTAAGCCCTACTGGGTGGGGTCTCATTTTAAGGCTTCATAGGTATTATTGTCACTGAGGAATGTAGTAATTTGTGCGTGATAATCCATTGTGTTTAGAATAACAGTGGTCCTCCCCTTGTTGGCTGGTAATATGGTGATGTTATGGTTTCTGCTCAGGGATGTGACGGCCTTCTTTTCTTGTATTGTGAGGTTAGACGGAGGACTTTTTGCACTGGACAGGGTGGCGGAAACCTTCATCCTGATTTGCTCTGCTTCTGTTTGTGGTAATTTATTCATCCTTATGGCAGTTTCTGTGGCTGTGATGAGGTCCACTATGGGCAACTTTTGAGGAGAAACGGCAAAATCTTGGGACGCTCCACCAGTTGCTCTTAGAACTGAAGAAGCTTCTTGGATTAGAAGTGAAACGTCTTCAAGAAAAGTGTCCAGACACTTTTCTTTGGAAGCTCCTTAGAATCTGATGACCTGGATGACTGAGAACCTTCACAGACAGATGAAGAAGGAGAGAAGCAGGTCATGATCTGAAGCACACCACATCATCTGTCAAACATGATTGAAGCAGTGTTATGGCATGGACATGCATGGCTGCAAGTGGAACCAAGCCACTAGATTTTATTGATGATGTCACTGCTGATAGAAATAGCAGGATGAATTCTGAAGTGTACAGGGCTGAACTCTCTCCTCAGATTCAGTTAAATATTGCAGAGCTGATCAAATGGTGCTTCACAGTGCAAATGGATAATGACCTGAAACATACTGCAAAAGCAAAATATGGGTTTCTCAAGGCAAAGAAATGAAATTATTCAAGTCAGTTACCTGATCTCAGCCCAACAGGAAAGCTTTTCAGTTATTAAATACAAAGCTGTATGCAGAAGGGAGGGAGAACAACATTTGGTGATGTCTTTGGGTTTAGACTTTAGACAGTGACTCCAAATGACTTTCATTTAAGTATTAAAAACAATCTTTAAGATTAAAATTACGCTTTTTAAAACCACTTCCTCTGAAAATGCGGTTCAGTGTACAAAAATGGCTGGAATTCCTAAACAGCCATTGCACTACTTACACTCTTTGAATTAAATCTAAAAGTCTGCACTTCAGTCCCATCTTGTCTGATCCATTGTGGTGATGTGTTGGGGCAAAATTACAAAAATATGTTAATGTCAAGAACTTACGAATATAACTATGGGAATTGTAAGAAACTGTAATGGCTTACCATGACCAATGCTGCAAATCCAGCTTATGTGACACTTCTTGCACCTTTTAAATGTCTTCAGGTCCTTAAAGTTCACAATTTAGAAATTATTTCCAGTTTTATATGACATTATGACAAGTTTTCATTGTGGTTCCAGACTTTTAAACAGCACAGTAGCTATATTCAACATGACTCACACTGAGAAAACTGAACGAGTAGACAATACATTTGAAATTAGAACGATGATTAAATCTTTGTACATTTTGGCAAAGTCACAGGAGGATGGAGCCACCTTAATGAAGTCATGTCACACCTTCCAAATACTTGGCACACTAAATAGAAAATTTATGTCATCTTGGCCGTATCCCATGCAGCCACTGGCAAGCTGTTGGAGCATCTGTTTCATCTTGTAGACTAAATTACCATATTCAGGGGCCGATAATGCCTTTCTTCTTCCAATATGTCCTGCTTTATCTTATGTCCCTTTCAGTCCATAAAAACAACTTTTTTCAGATGATTTAAGTATTTGAAAGTTTAAATTCTCCACTTAATCAGTGGACAAAATATCCATCTTGTCTATCCGTCTTCTACCATGGGTCCCTGAGCATAGCCCAACTCTGAGGTCACTGGTTTCATGACTAATCCCATCCATCCGTCCATCCGTCCATCCATCCGTCCATCCATCCATCCATCCATCCATTCATCCATCCGTCCATCCATCCGTCCGTCCATCCGTCCGTCCATCCGTCCGTCCATCCATCCTCTTCTGCTTATCCATTGAACCCAAATGAGGTGAAATAGGACTGGGATGATGGTTTTGCTCATTTTGGCAGCCCAGGAAGTATCAGATGAGTACTTTAATCATATTGCTAGTGGTTCTTAGGTTTTGTGACTTAAAGTGCAATTTACAGAAATGCTAATTAGATTGCTTTCAGGAAAAAAATGGACCAGTATTTAGACTGTAGATCATAAGCATCTTCTTAAGGTCAAGTCCAATAAATACTACTGCCTTATGGACATAGCTCTTAGGTTAAATTATTGCAGACAATTAGAAATGACTCCCAAAATAAGTATTAATAAAACCATAAAATAACCACAAGTCCCATCTGCCTATGCAGAAATGATGTAAGGAGGTAGGTTCTATTTTTACTGCCTGAAAATGTCTAGTTGATGCCAGAGGTAAGAGGGAAATGGCCAGACTGCTTGGAACTAAAAGGAAGGAAGCTGAAACTTAATTAATCCCTTGCTACAACCAAGGTGTGCAGAAGAGCATCTCTGAATGCACAGTGCTGCCCACAGTAGTAGACCCATATGGGTCCAAAAATAAAAAAGAACAGGAACTGCAACTACAATTCATGTGTGCTTACCAAAATTGGCCAACATAGGAGTAGAAAAATGTTGCCTGGTCTGTATTTCTGCCGCAAAATTCAAATGGTAAGGTCAGAATTTGGTGTAAACAGCGTCAAAGGACTGGTCCATTCTGCTTTATATCAACTCTTCAGGCCAGTGGTTGTGTAATCTCACACTTGCTGGGAACACTTTGGGCCCCTTAGTACCAACTGAGCATCATTTAAACACCAGCGAGTATTGCTGCTGACCATGTCCATCCTTTTATGATCACAGTGTACCCATCTTCTGATGGCTGATCGCATCATGTCACAAAGCTCAAATCACCTCAATTTGGTTTCCTGAAAATGACAGTGAGTTCTCTGTACTCAAATGGCCTCCAAAACCATCAGATCTCAATGTAGTAGAGCACTTTATTGTGGTGGAACAGTTGATACCAAAATCTTCGAGGAATGTATCCAGTACATTGTTGAGTCTATTTCATGAAGAATTAACGCAGCTCTGAAGGCAAAAGGGAGCACAACCTGGTATTAGCAAAGTGTACCCAATGAAGTGGCAGGTGAGTGTAAATAAATTTGTAGACTTGATAGGTGGCAGCATACATTTTCTCTGTTGTCCGTTTCCAGAAGCCAGTGTCCACTAATAGAAACGAAGTAAGAAGGCTCTCCAGCCTTATAGAAGAGGAAGCACACAGAGGGCTCTGGGTTGGACACAAACAAGACAGACGTGATGTCACTTACATATTGCCCCAGATTTGTTGGCTAGATCACAGTGGATAGACAGAGACTGAGATCAAATGCTCCTTGAGATTTTGGAATGACTGGTCAGCCTTTTATGACAGGAAGATAATTAGAGGTACAAACATATGAGTGGACCAGCCAGGGTGCTATAGTGACAAAATCAAGAAACTTCTGAAGCTTCCCGTAAGAACAAAGCCTAGACCATTTGGAATCAGCCCTAACTGTTTGTCTGCACAAATATGAGACCTGAAGGCTCCAAGTACACAGGTTGCTGAGGAAGGGATTTGCCCAGGAGGAGCCTATATTTCTTTTAATTTCATATACTCAGAGAGCGAGGAGAGCAGTGGAATGTGAGTATTAGAAACAGGAAGCAGAACAGACATAAGGAACAGGATGGCTCATGCAGTATGTCTGCATGCAGAAAGACCAATCTCAGATTTGCCTCAAGTGGTACTTGATTTCATACAGCCACAAAAGACTTTGTCCTGTGCTCTTTAACCAGACTTGTAAATAGATGTCAACTTGTAAAATCCATGGACATATCCTGATGTTAGCTGACAGCAGCTAATGGCTGCATATCTCTCTGCCCTCTCCTTTTCTGTCATCTCCTCACGTTTTACTCAAAAGGAGGTGGCAGGACATCAGCATACAGTACAAAAACTGATAGCATAAATAGATCTCAATGATGCCTACAGAGGGGAGAGAGAAAGGAGAGATAAGGAGCAGGAGAGGAAAACATAAAGGTCAGGTGGTGTTATGACTCTATGATGGACTCTAGTGCACTTTTTTTATTCATTTTTGGCAATGAGGAAGAATTTTATATGCACAAAGCAGAAATTACTCTGATGAACTGCTAGCAGAAAAGGAAAGAGAGTAAGATCCGACAGCTTTTGGTATGACAGCCCCTTGCTGGCAGAGGATTGAATCCTATTAGAGCTGTCTTCTGCAGTTTGTCCTCTACTCTGACTCCCTGTGGGTTTCCCACAACAAAGAGAAATATATAAGTGCACAGTTTGCCTAAAAAAATTAATTGAACTCCTATTTTATAATGCAATTAAATTGCAAAGAAAAACACATGCCTTATGTTGATGTCTAGAAATTTTAATTTATTATTTTTGTTATTATTTGGACAGATGTCCAGCATTCTTTAATACAATAAAAGTAAAAATGAAATAAAAGTGTGCACGAATCACTGCCTTACTCTGGTGTGCATTTCAGGCAATTTAGCATTCATGACAATTTGGTTTCTCAACACAAAATTATTGTGTCATTGTTATTAATTATTGCACCAGTCAAATGTTAATCACTTGCAGCTGGTACAGAACCTTCTTTTTTATTTCAAACAAATATTTGGAGCCCTACCTTTTCCCCCTTAGGTCTGTATTCCTTCCTATGTTAAATGAAATATCTCCTACTAGATCCAGTGTCAGGATTTAGGGTCGCAGCACTTAAGGGTTTTAAGGGACTGCATTGTACTAACAGATGAATGCACATAACTTTGCTAAAGTGGGAGTAGAAAACATTTAGCTCAGTCATAAATGATTTGTGTCCCCTTTAAAGTCTTTTCATTCATTACATGCCATAGTGTTCCCAATATTTTTATTCCAGCATCTTATATAAAACGGTTTATTCAGACAGCAAAAAGATAGCACAGAGAAATAGAGACTGATGAGGCTGTGAGGCCATGTAAATGTAAAGCGATCAAGGCTTTGTGAACGCTTTCAGCACATCTCTGCTGTGCTTTAAGGATAAGCGGTGTCCTTCACTAAGCAATACTGAACATACACAAACTTTTCAGGGTTACTCCACTAACAAACTGGGCATATCGACGCTGTTTCCTCATATGACGCTTTTGTAATGACATGATGTGATACATTTGATTGAGATATCCAGAAAAAAGATCCAGGACTGCTTGTTATTAAACAAGCTATAGTGAGATTGTTTCATTTTATCAGCTACTGCAATTCTTCCAGTGCATTTGAAAAACTGATGTGTTAATAATCCTCAACAATTCATTAATCTATAATATATTATGCTTTAGTGCTTATGTGGTTGGCATGTCACTATGGGAACAAACTGCATTAGTGAGCTTTAACTTAAAGCTTAAGGACCACTTTGAGCATATTGTGAAACATAGTAACAGACAATATCTCACCAACAGCAGATTAAAGGCCATTTGAAAGAAACTGTAGTGGAAACTGCCAGTTCATTAATTAATCTTGTTCATAACTGAATTTAAATCAGACTCAAAATTAAGACAAAAGAAAAGAAAGCATTTGATTCAAATTTTCTTAAATTATACAATAAAATGCAAATTTGGACAAATGTGAGTTAAATTAAATTAACCACATTTGTTTTCAGGTTTTATCGGAAACAGTCAGAAACCTTTATTGGTTTTGTTCATGGCTGACAAAAATTTTTCTTCTATAATCCATTTAAATCGCAGGTCTTAATGAGTATTATTATTATTTACTTTTTATGACATGGCATAAAAAGTAAAAATGGCATAAAAGTAAAAATGACATGGCAATCTATAAAATCTGAAGAGAACCCTGAATATCAAATATTACGGGGGTTTGTGTATGAGGAAGAGTCCCTGGCTATGTGAGGTCGAGAGGTATTGAAGCAGCCATGTCTCAGTCTCCACAGTTCTTCTCCTAACAGTGTTAGTAGTGAGCACAGCAAGATGAAGCAAAAAAGCACATTTTCCATCATCTTCATTTAAAAGATTTAACAAAAATTAAACAGCTAGATTCTTCTCAAAAAATATATGTTTGGGTAAAGGTTTCCATAAAACCTCTTTTTTTTGTAGATTTATTTTAAATTTGTCTTTTATCTCTGGGTGTTCATTATGTTTTTTCTGTATTATGTTTATTCCATATGAGTCACACAAACTCTTCAACTGGATGAGCATGAAAGTGTGAGATGCGTCAAAATGGCTTCGATCCCTCACTCATGCCTCTTATTCATGAATCACAATCACGTTAAGGATCACAAACTACAGAGCAATGCAGTGCTCTGTTTTAGTTGTATAAATAATGTATGTGTTGTCAGTGAAGGGAAGTACTCTACATAGTTTTGCTTCGTCAAATAGCACAGCTGAAACATTTGCCCTCTTACCACATGAGCCATAATGCCAAATGAATTTAGTTAATAAAAGAATCACTTAATACTACTTTGCTGTTTTTATTAGCAACATTTTGTCATGAATAAATTAATCAGTGTTATATTTCAGAATATTTCATTTCACTGGTGATAAAAAAAAATGGAGGGCAGAATGAAAAAGAAGAAGCTTTTGATTCTGAAGGCAACATATTAGTACAGTGCGCATTATTCCTGTTTCCATAATGTGCATCTTTAGCCATTTTCCAGGTAGATGTTGTCATACCTTGTAAAGTAAAGATGAAGAGAGCTGGTAGATTAGCTCTTTGAAGGGCTGGAGACATGCTTCTTCCACAAGATAAAACACACACACACACAAACACACTGAATGATTATTTGTTGTGTGGTTGTTGTGCTCTGTGGTTATGTTTGGTCTGAGAGAAATTTTTAGAAGCTAAAATAACTACTATATGATTTGACATTAGAAGAATGAGGTTGCTTATCCTGTGGATCTTAAATCGTGCACATCTTAGTTTCAGAATAGCTCCTTGAAATTCAATACACCTCTCTGTTCATTCGGTCCCCCCTTTTTTAAAATTACTGTATTACCTTCTCAGGTCTTGTTCTCGGGTTTTTCATCAAAGCAGAATGACTTTGGAAATGAAAAAAATATCCACGCATGCCATTCAAAAAATTTCCACAATATTTGTCCCAAAGCTTTATTTCAGTATGTTCTGTGTGCAGTAATTAGAGCTACATTTTCCTACTGGTTAGAGTTGTAACAATACAAATAAATATTTAAATGCTTTCATAATTTACCTAACACAATTCTCATTTATAATGAGTGGAATAATGTTTAATTGTGAAAACAATTCATAAAATTGTCATGTAGGTTTGTTATTGTACAGCAGCTTCACACTAGGACCTGGTTTACATATGAACTATGCAGTTAACATTTCATTTCAATACTATTGAGTTATAGCATCAACAAAAATGGTGGAAGAAGCATTGTTCTTCAGTGCTGCTTACTGAAGCTACTGAAGGCAGCAGACAAGATGACTGGACATAGCTTTTAATGTCTTTGTGAACCCGTGTTTTCAAAAATATTCCAGTAGGTGGCACTGGTGCCCCGTTCAAAACAAAGGTGCCACTGACTAAGTGTTTGCTGTAAGATATGCGACTGCAGCACTGCTAAAAACATAAACAACTCTCTGTTTATTTGTGGATGAAGCACATTTGAAATGCTCCTCTAGATTTCCAGATGTCAACATCATATTTTGTCCAAGCCAAACTGAACAAGAATATATATGCAGCATATATGCAAAGATGTTAATCAGAAAACCAACAAATAAAGAGAAGATAAATGAATTAATTCGCAGTCAATAAACGTGACAGGATAAATTCAGTAACAATAATCTGGCATTGATCGAGGATCATGTAGAAACATAAAAGAAAACTGAAACTTAAGTTAGTTGATGTTTTGTTGAAGGTTGAGAGTGGCCACTTCCGGCTGCCATCTTTGCTAGTGAGAAAGATGAAAAAAACAACAACAAATATTTGAGGGAAAAGCTTCTTTCTAATTGGACAGGGTTTTTTTTTAGATGGCGCTAAACACAAAGTTCTTCGGTAAGTGTCAGCATTCTTTAAAAATGTAAGTATTTGTTAAAATCTGTGTTTTTAAATATATAGCTAACTGTTAGCCTAATTTGCAACATTTAACTGTGTAACATTGTCGCCTTGAGCGCAGCTAATTGGGGTTGCACCAAAATTAAAATTAGGCTGTTAATTCAAAAAAAGCAAGTGTTTTGACAAATACTAATACATTCATCAGTCACTGAAAAAGTGACACTCTCCTGTTTAATACTTACATGAATTAGAACCATGTTTGCAGCATAGTTTCTCTCTATGATTTTTATGCAAACCATATAGAATGAGAATTTCTCAATCTTTTTTTTTTAGACTTTGAGAATCTGGTTGACAGAATGTCACTCATTATGCCCCTTAAGAACAACAACAATTCTACTAATACTCCTACTAATAATAGACAATAGAATGGATTTGACATCATTGCCAGTAAATAAATGTAGATACTGACCAGTAAACCACCAGTGGCTCAACACTGTTTTTAATATTGCTATGTTGGACAAACACATTATTTTAAAATGTGTATTGCATTTTTTTGGTAATACGAGATGTCAGCATAGAGGAAAAAAAAACAAAACAAAACATATAGCCAAAAGTGTATTAACATCTGATATTACATCCATACGCCACTGATGTAAAATCTCACTCCAAAGATACGACATTATCTTGGGGGTAATGTGTCCACATAAAATCCAGCCTGCTCATTCCCTCTGGGGAAAATAGAGCATCCCCCTTGATGCTCATGTGAATGTTTCCCCCCCTGTTGCTTTTCCTTTATTCACCTTTTGTTTGTAGCTTTTTTTTTTTTTTTACATTCTCTTGAAATTAGGGCAGATAAACTTACTGTAATACCTACTGACATTTGGGGCTTGTAGTTATGGCTACAACATTCAGTGACAATCAGACTGTTTCCTGATAACACTGTGCGTTTTATTGCGTCTTAAGTAATCTGTAGCCTGCAGTACAGCACTTAAAAGTAAGTGTGTAGCTGTTGCTGCACAATTCTAAGGAAGACTTTCTCAAATGCTGTATTTTCACATGATTACATTATCATAAACATTTGTGTAATTATAGCACTAAATTTAAAAATTGATTTTTCTTTGCTGTGTTTGTGAGTGTGGGCTGAAAACCATTAAAGTAAACGTGATGTGGTTTGACTGAAAGTACCCTGAGACTGGTATTAACTTGCAGCAATTGCAGTGCACTGGATTGAGTTGAGTCTGTAGTCTTGTTCCTAAAGTGATTCTTGTATAGGTTTTTTTTTTCATTCTCATGTCCAAAATGCTACAGAATGGCTATAGATAAATAGAAAAAATGACATTTATGGGGGGTGGTATTGCTCTCTTCCTGTTTTCAATTGCTTTAAGTGCAATGTTCAAAATGTCATCAGACATGTCTGCTCAAACAAGACTACCAGAACAATCAGATGGGTCTTTTCAACCCTTCACTGCAGGCTGAAGACAGCCACACAGTCTGCTGATTTTAACAGCTACATGTGATGATTTTAGCTAAATTTAAATGTCGATTTAATAATGGGCAACCTTTAGTTGAATGAGCCGTGCAAGGACATGAATAGTGCAAAAAACTGCGTGGCAGGGAGGTTATTCTTCACTTGTAGCTCTTTTCTCTGATATAATTTTGCTAGAAAAGTTTATTTGTCACTTTTGATAAACTGAATGATATTTAATTAGTATTTTCTCAGTGAGCTGGCCTTCCTTTTCTGCTCACATACCGCAGCTTTTCTTTCATTAAGCACTGAAATAACTTATTACCTGAATATGGGTACATTCAAGATTTGAGTACTCTAACTTGTCTGAAGCCTTTACTGAAAAAGCCCTTTTCAGTACAAGAATGCAGTGTTTTCGTCTCAATTAATGCCTTTCATGCAGTTGTGCTGTCTGTTAAATTAGCATTGATTTCAGCGTGAAGGCGCAAAAACCTGCCATACGCTGCTTCCTTTACATACAGGGAGTGCAGAATTATTAGGCAAGTTGTATTTTTGAGGAATAATTTTATTATTGAACAACAACCATGTTCTCAATGAACCCAAAAAACTCATTAATATCAAAGCTGAATGTTTTTGGAAGTAGTTTTTAGTTTTAGCTATTTTAGGGGGATATCTGTGTGTGCAGGTGACTATTACTGTGCATAATTATTAGGCAACTTAACAAAAAACAAATATATACCCATTTCAATTATTTATTTTTACCAGTGAAACCAATATAACATCTCCACATTCACAAATATACATTTCTGACATTCAAAAACAAAACAAAAACAAATCAACGACCAATATAGCCACCTTTCTTTGCAAGGACACTGAAAAGCCTGCCATCCATGGATTCTGTCAGTGTTTTGATCTGTTCACCATCAACATTGCGTGCAGCTGCAACCACAGCCTCCCAGACACTGTTCAGAGAGGTGTACTGTTTTCCCTCCTTGTAAATCTCACATTTGATGATGGACCACAGGTTCTCAATGGGGTTCAGATCAGGTGAACAAGGAGGCCATGTCATTAGTTTTTCTTCTTTTATACCCTTTCTTGCCAGCCACGCTGTGGAGTACTTGGACGCGTGTGATGGAGCATTGTCCTGCATGAAAATCATGTTTTTCTTGAAGGATGCAGACTTCTTCCTGTACCACTGCTTGAAGAAGGTGTCTTCCAGAAACTGGCAGTAGGACTGGGAGTTGAGCTTGACTCCATCCTCAACCCGAAAAGGCCCCACAAGCTCATCTTTGACGATACCAGCCCAAACCAGTACTCCACCTCCACCTTGCTGGCGTCTGAGTCGGACTGGAGCTCTCTGCCCTTTACCAATCCAGCCACGGGCCCATCCATCTGGCCAATCAAGACTCACTCTCATTTCATCAGTCCATAAAACCTTAGAAAAATCAGTCTTGAGATATTTCTTGGCCCAGTCTTGACGTTTCAGCTTGTGTGTCTTGTTCAGTGGTGGTCGTCTTTCAGCCTTTCTTACCTTGGCCATGTCTCTGAGTATTGCACACATTGTGCTTTTGGGCACTCCAGTGATGTTGCAGCTCTGAAATATGGCCAAACTGGTGGCAAGTGGCATCTTGACAGCTGCACGCTTGACTTTTCTCAGTTCATGGGCAGTTATTTTGCGCCTTGGTTTTTCCACACGCTTCTTGCGACCCTGTTGACTATTTTGAATGAAACGCTTGATTGTTCGATGATCACGCTTCAGAAGCTTTGCAATTTTAAGACTGCTGCATCCCTCTGCAAGATATCTCACTATTTTTGACTTTTCTGAGCCTGTCAAGTCCTTCTTTTGACCCATTTTGCCAAAGGAAAGGAAGTTGCCTAATAATTATGCACACCTGATATAGGGTGTTGATGTCATTAGACCACACCCCTTCTCATTACAGAGATGCACATCACCTAATATGCTTAATTGGTAGTAGGCTTTCGAGCCTATACAGCTTGGAGTAAGACAACATGCATGAAGAGGATGATGTGGACAAAATACTCATTTGCCTAATAATTCTGCACTCCCTGTATACCTGAGACCTCTTTTCACTCACCACTGAGGAGGTCAGCATAGGGCATGTAACTCAAGCATGCAGTGCATACAGAGGTGGGAGATCGCACACGCTTCTTGTAATCAGTTAGTACAGTGCCAAGGACACTGTGTGTCCAAAAGCTTCAAGGGTCTTTGTAGAGATGACCAAGTGCTTTGTGCATATCTGTTGATGTGGTGCTACTAAAACTAACCAAGTAGGTGTGTCAGACTTCAGCTAAGGCTGCAAACAGTTTCTCTTATTGCCTGCAAAAAAAAATTGTGTCCAAAACTTAAATTTGTTCAGTTCACATGTTATACTGAGGAATATGTATTAGGGCCTATTTTAATAAAGATGCCTGTTAACTTCCTGTCAGTTAATCAATGGATTAGTACCCTAATAGTTTTAACATTGAAAGAAATATAGAAGTACTGCTCTTATCTGAAACACAGAGTTGAAGGCTTTTATGACTTACACACACACACACACACACACACACATATATATATATATATATATATATATATATATATATATATATATATAGACACACACACAGACCTGTGTGTGTAATAGTTAGTTCAGCAGCATGCCCTTCCACTTTTATCTTAATAGGCTAATTAAATGATGGTAAGTGGTGCAGTCAGTTGGTCTTATTACTACAAACTAATACATCAGATCTTGTAGGTAATTAACTTTAATGGCTTCATAGTCCCTTTAATAACTCAGCAACTGAGAATTTATTTAATGTAGAGAAATTTACTAAGGGACATATGTTCATTATACTCAATATACGAATTATTTTTAAATTGACAATAAATTTCTGGTAATCCAAAAACACACTTTATTGATTCACCATTCTGCCTAAATGTTTAGAAATACAGTCCATTAAAACATGAACTTTATGGTCTAATCAATGACCTATAAGTCTAAACATCTAAAACTTTTTCAGTTAGAGTGACACAAAATTGTTGCAGGAAAGTATATGTGATTGATCCTAAAAAGTTAAGACCATTCATATTTATTATTACAGGTCTAACCCTAACCCTACTGTTTAACTTCATTAGCAACTTATTTTATACTTATTTTCCCATATCTGTACTGTTTCATTTATCTGCAGTACTATCCAGAAGTCTTAAGCATCCGTCATTTCTTCATAATTTGCAGCAAATAGATGCAGCTATTATTGAAATATGGGTAAACATACATAGAGATACGCTATATATGGCAAAAATAGAGTTTGTACATTCTAACAATCTTGAAAGTCAATATTTGGTATGACCACGTTTATTTTTTATCACAGCCTTAACTCTCTTAGGCAAGCATTCTTGTAATTTTTTAAGGAATAGTTCTCCAGGCTTCTTGAGGGACATTGAAAGCTCTTCTTTGGATGTCTGCTGCCTTTTGTTCATTTCCTGATGATCCCACACTGCTCCAGTAATGTTGATGTCTGTGTTCTGAGGGGGCTTATCAATGACTGATAATGTTTCATTGTGTGTTTATCTATCCTGGTGTACTTCAACTGCATCGGCACTGTTTGTGGGATCATTGTCATGCTGAAAAATGAAGCCAGTCAGACACTTTCCAGATGTTACTACATGGTCAAAATCTGATGGTACTTTTCTGTGTTTATAATCAATAAACACAGAATCAATAAACATCAATTTTTACTCCTCCATGTTTTACAGGTAGCTACAGACACTCACTGTTGTACTCTGTACACTGTCTCTTGATCTCCTGTCATGCATACCGATGACAATTTGAGCCATAAAAGTCAAATTTGGATTAATCATTCCATGAGATCTTTTGCTACTAATTTTCAGTTCATTTAATTACGAATGCCATCCTTACAGCTATCCTTCCACTGAGACCATTTCTGATCAGTGAGCAGTAGATGAATCAACTGAAGGGCCAGGTGCATCTCTCAGGTCCTGTTTAAGGTCTTTGCTGGATTTTTGTCCTATTTGTTAAGGACATGACTTTCATACAAAGAAATGTTGAGAGGCTTGAAACTTTGAACGTTAATGGAAAATGAGTAACCTAGCTCATCTTGGTTAATTGAGCTGTTTTCATTGTCACGTTGAGCATTAAGTATCTGCCTCAAGGCCGCTGCAGCAGTAAATCTTACTCTAGGTCTGTTAGTCATGGTTTACTGCAAAGAAAACAGAAACAAGCAAACAAAACAGAACATATACATTGCTGGTGTCGTTAATGACTTCACACAACTTCCATTAACCTTGTCACATCAAGGGCCAATTCCTATAAATAGCTAGAAAATGTTTTTAGGATTAAAAATATCACAGTGGCACATAGAAATATATGACAGGGCTCATACATGACCACACTCTTTCATCATTATCATTTGTGAGCTACAGTGCAGATCACTGCCTGATCAGATCCCTTCCAGAATGTACTTTACATCATGTTGCAGTGGAATCACACCAGCCGCTATGCCTGTCATCCTGATGTTCTGACTCATGTCAGGCTTACTGAGTGGTTAACACTGCCAGTTGGACCACACCCATCTTTAAATGTGACCTTCATTTTGATCTCAAACAGCCTAGTGACTTGTTCTAGTGCAGGTGTAATGGTATTATCTTGACAAAATTAAGCAGGCAGACAGAAAGCTGCCAAAGTATAAGAAAACTGCCTTTGTGGTTGTTTGTGCTACAGTAGGACACACAGACAGACTCACATGGTAAAAACAATACCAGCTACACTATCGCAGCTGGTAAAAATCAAGGATGTTGTCATAGATGTGTTGAGGATGCCACTAGGGGGAACCCAATCCATCATCATATGACATCATTCACTGCAGTCTGCTGTGGGATGTGGGTGCAGCATAAGATGGTAAAACCATATCTTGCAGAGGTGATCATATTAGAAGTGAGCTTTGTACAATGCGAAACAATAAGGTGTGAGCCATCTGCAGTGAATATGACCTTTGTGAACATTTTTGCAAATGTTAATATTGTTTCATCTCTGATAGTTTTATCCATAATCTTGTCCCGCTGGGGATAAAATATTTAGCACGTCTTACACTGACAAAGTGAAACCTCATCATCATTTTATCCAGATGCCGAGGGTGAAGAATTCAGATTTTCTTTAGCTGCTTCTACAAATGCAGGGAGTCACAGATAAATTTTGTGTGCTTTCGTGATGGATGTGTTTAGGGAGGCTTTGGTATACATGAGATGCTGCTGAGACTGACACTGAACAGATGAGGGAGGGCAGAAGTAGAAAATTCATTGGTCTGGCTACACTCAAGATGCAGCTCTGCATGAAAGTGTGACAATAACCTTGACAGCAAACTACTGGACACAGTGGAAACAGCCAAGATTTTCTGCTGCTGCTTGAAAATGTTGCTAAGAAGGAAAAAATGAAAAACATAACGTATTTCTTTCTTTCTTGTTGTTGAAAAAGGACAATATAATTTGATCTTGCTTGTTTGAGCAATGCCCCTTTGGGTTGATACTACTCACAATGGTAATGTCTGAGGATTGAATTACTCCTCATGATGTCATAACCTGCATCACCAGGTGAACAGGTGCAGACCTGTCTTTTTGTTGATTCACTTTTTTTGTCCTCAGCATCATCAGTGCCTTAAAGCTTAATACAGTAGTCATGATGACAAAGTCTGGGACTTTATTCCAGGTACACACAAAGGCAGATAGGCTAAACTGAAAAAAGCAAGTGAGTTTGTCTGTTTTCTACAGAAAATTGTGTTATAAATGGAGCTGAAATGATTGATTGATTGGAAGCTGGCTCTTTGCTTACTTTTATATTTAGGGGCACTGGCGAATGGAGGCCTCATTCATGTTCACCAACAGTAGCTAGAAGCTTAAATAATGCAAAGTCATAAAGACTTTTCTTCTTCAACCCTTCTGGCTGAATCCAGACGGTTTAGTTGTGTGTGTGATTAAAAAAACCTACACTATATTGAAACTTTAAAACTCTGTTTGTGCATCTGTGGCTTGATCAGATTTGATCGATAGGGTGAGATTCTTTATTGTGTTTGATGTCAGCTGTATTCAGTATTTTAAGTGTCATGGCATTTTTCCAACTAAATCTTTCTCGCTTGAGTATTGTTAGGAGATTACAGAAAGACTCACAAATACAGGGCTGTCTTTTCTGCAATAAGGAGACTGTTATAACTTTGGCAGACAATAAGGTGTTCATTTAAGACCTCGTAATTCATGAGACAGCGGTGGGAAGATAAGTTCTCAGAGTTTTTGAAAGATGAGGCTTGTGATATTTAATCTTACTGCCAAAAAAACCTCAAGAAAAAAAATAGAAAGAAAATTAGTCCAGTACTTCCATTTGTTTTCTATTAAGACTATTAGAAAAAAAATCACAAGACTGAGACACAGAGTTGCACTCCATGACACAGACATTACTATAAACCCGGGCAGACCCTGTAGTTTAATTTTGATTAAATCTCACACAGACTCTCCTTCTGCTTTGAATACTTACTAATACTCTAAACGCACATTAATCTAAAGCAGAAAATTGTTTCTAAATATTTTTACTCCTGTTTGGGTGATGCTCGCTAAATCACTTTATTACAGTACCTGAGTTTCTTGGCAGATGTGTAGACAATTAATTTGATTTATTCGTCTACATTTGGCAGTCCTATCTGTCTTTTAATTCCCTTTGCTTTTAACATTTGACTAGGTTTATCCTTTCAGGCTTTAACTTGACTTCAGTATGACAAGGCAAGTTAAAGACACTGAGCTTTTGTCTCTAGCCTTCTGATTAAATCTAGCACCTGTTTGCTATGCAAAGCACCAAGAAAGGCTCTTTGATATAGGCGTGTGTGTGTCTGTGTGTGTGTGTCTTAACACGGATGCAAAATCTGATGCTATCTCTTGCATGCACTCACTAATCTGTGCTCCAAGGGTGGCCACAAGTTATGGATTTTGCACATTTATTTCCTAAGATGGTATAGAATAATGGTATGGGTAATTCACATAATGCGACCTAGATCACACCAGTCTGTCTGACACCAGTCTAGATCACACAAGCCTAGCCTGTTTGTTAATCTGTCCATGGCCTGAAGTGAATAAATAATGACTAATAACTCTATCAGTGTTGAAAATCAGTGTGAAGATTCAGTGTTTTAAAAATAGTAATAGAGAACTAGTATTAAGAAAATAACACTAATAATAAATAGTATTCTGATGTATGCTTTCTTAAACTATTACAGAAGGCACTGCATGCTAGTGACGAATAAAAACACAAGCAAATGGGTGAAAAGAAAGTAAACGAAATATACTGAGCCTCACATATTTCAAGCTAACAAGCATTGTTTAATATCCCTCAGAATAAAAGAGAGGTTTGGTTGCAGCATTGCTTTGTTTTCAACCTGTGATCAGTGCCTGACTCATGTGGTCACAAGGTACTTGTGTTTAAGTAGCTTCTCATAAGGCCTTGTTTAATTAAGATGTTACTCAATACCTTACTGACGCATTTTAAAACATATGACCTGAAGGTTTAGAGTCATCAGTTCCTCAATGACACATCTGGACACTTGTGCAGTCCATGTGCTTATGGGTGACTGCTTGCATCACATTAAGGGGAGGTCATACCATTTATTATGTCTCATGTCTCTACACTTACTGGTCATTTAGGTAGTAATACCTATTCAACTGCTGGTTAACGCAAATGTCTAATCAACTAATCACATGGCAGCACCTCAGTGCTTTTAGGCATGTACAGTACAGTCCAGACAACTTGGTAAAGCTCAAACTGAGCATAAAATGAGGAAAAATGTGTTTTCAGTGACACTGAACAAGGCATGGTTGTTGGTAACAGACAGACCGAGCTGGGTATTTGAGAAACCGCTGATCTGCCATCTCTAAGGTTAATAGAGCATAATCTGAAAAAGACAAAACGTTATATTAACCTTATACTTTCTTGATAACTTATTTTAATCATTTTAATTTTACCAGTTGTGAAACAGGTAATGAAAAGACTAAAAGGGAGATACGAGAGACTTTTGAGTATTTATTCCATGCTGGACCACATTTCAGCTTGTAAATGTTCTTATTTATGGCAGTGTATGTTACATAATATGTCTCGGCTATTAGGAACATTAAAATGTAGTTAAACCTTTATGGGCTTAACATTTGCACAAGTTAAGTATTTAACCCGTGTCAAGACATATTTTCAGTCACTTTACTTTGGCGAGCTGGAGTGCGCCTGAAGTCTGGTCAAACAGAAGCTGTTTTGTTTTAATCTGAATACAGCCTTGTAAGTGGATATGTGCTGGATCCAAAATCTACAACCAGAAACTAAAGGCAAATAGCTCCCTATGTTTTATTCTTTGGAGGTGCTTTGTACTCTGGTTCTGACAGAAACTCCATCACAAGACCCCTTCAGGCTAGTGGTAGTCAGTAGGCCTGTGTGCAATGGGTGATGTTGCGCTCCAGGCCTAATTCTCAGCTTTGATAAGGGGTTTTGTTACGTTGTTGGAATATATCAGTTTCAGTTTTTGGTGTGTTTTTATGATCGGTAAAATCCCCTTCTGTCCTTATAGCCTTTGCGCTTCATCCATAATGTGATCAAGTTAAATCTGGTCATTTATGTGGTTTCTCTTGGTTGAGAAATTTAAGTTACAAAGGTAACATTTTGGTTATTTTACCAGTGAGATGTCAGGTTAGGTTTTATTTTCAACTTTTATGTTAAATCTTATTAGCCTGCACCTGTGTGGATGAGTCGAGTTGCATTAATATGTAGTTACAGTAATATGGAGGTGCGTCAAATTGTGTGTAGAGTTTCAGAAGGTTTTGCAGTTACATGCCTACAGCACAAATTTAATGCAGAATCATCCACTAGATTAGTGGCCCTATTGTTAGGACTGTGTATTGTATGCATACGAATGTGTTCATGAGTACATTCTTCTGTGTCTGTTACAAATACAGACATAAATACAGAAAACCAGCTCCACAGAAATACTATAGGAGAGAAACTCTAGTATTTCTGCTGCATTCAAACTGAAGAGAAGCAAGACTGGATGACAGATTCACACTGACTCCAAGTGGAGATTCAACCTGTATTGATGTAAAAGTAATCCTGTTACCTGTGAGTCTCTTAGTAAGAGTGCTTTCTGTTAATTGCGGTGTAACTTCAAGTTACCCTAGAGTGATATAATTCAGTGTTTAATTCAACAGACATAATTTTCTCATTTGTCAAATGACTTTTTAAAAGGTAAAATTTCATAGATCTTTTTTTTTAAGCTTGGGAAAATGATTCCTTTAAGATCCTTACAGTAGATATGTTTAACAATGTGAAATACAGTCAAGAGCTTACTTAGGCAGTTACTTTGATTTTTATCAGAATTGTATTATTCCTCTGGGCTCTCTCTTCCACACAGGAATGAAAATATTTGGACACCTGTTTTTTCTTTCTGAACTTAAAAAGAAGGACCCGTATTCAGTGTGAAGTGTGTCTAATAACTGTCTCAGCTTTTCTTCTGTAGGCAACAAGAGTTCTCATTTTTAACCCCTATCATATCGTGCAGCTGGATCCGTCCATAGGCTTTGTTGTTCAGTTAATGCACAGTTAAGCACTGTGGAAGGTTGTCGGCATGACTGCTACTTCAGTGATTGATGTGGTACTATCAAAGCATTGCCTGTAACACAGACTTCACCCTCTTCTCACCTAACTATTTGTCAAGTTGTAGCTGGCATAAGAACACATATTGGGTGGAACGGATGCAGCAGCCTGTGGGGAAGGTGATGCAGTTTTCTCTTTTATGAGTTTATATTTGAAATGCTGTATATTATAGAATTAGTTTCACTCTTTGCAGAGACTCTGCAGTCATTTTAGGGAAATAACAACCTGACAGAATCCAGGCATTTAAAGTATATATACCATTGTGGTCAGGTAAGTTTACATAGACTCATCATGGGCATGTCATGGTAATTTGGGTATTTTTTGAACAGTTCTTTTTCCAGGTTGGAATAATAGCAGAGCATACATCTTTATTGGTTTTAAAAACAAGAACTGGAATAAATAATTTGAATTTATTTTCTCTAAATAAAAAGCTTTTAATTAAAAAGTATACATACAGTCTCTGATATATACCTACACCAAGTTAAATCGTTTAACAAGTGGTGCTGAAGGTTCCAGAGCGTCTTTTAACTTGACAAGTCTAAGGCCTATTAACTTGTAGTTAATGACCATGATTGTCTACAGCTGGTAGTTTCTCTTTGCCAGCATTCAAAAGGATTTGTTTGGGAGCATTGATTGGACTGGCCAATACTGAAAACAATAGGACACTCCAAGGAACTTAGTGAAGATCTAAGAAGGGCAATTGTAGATTTACACAAGTTGGGAAGGTCTCTTATAGCTATTTCTAAACAACGACAGATCGTCAGTTCAAACAAATTATTAGGATGTGTTACCAATTTGTCATGGTCTGGAAGAAGACCTAAACTGGTAGGAAAGATGGTAGGAAATTGGCTAGGATGTTCAACCCAGGAACCCACCAAAGTTCAAGCCTGCCATCAGCTGAAAACTCCTGGAACACCAGTGTTCACAGTAAAGCGAGTTTCATATTGTTTGGACTGAGAGGGTGCTGAGCAAGAAGGAAGCCCCTGCTCCAAAATCATCACCTTCAAACTCAGCTAAAATTTGCAGCTGCCCACATGAACGAGCCAAATGTCTTTTCGTTAGACAAGAGAAATATTTGGCAACAATGACCACAGACACAGGTGAGACCTTCAGACCTAAGTACACTGTACCAGCTGTCAAGCATAGTGGTTGTAACATCATGCTCTGGAGCTAGTTTGCTTCCAGTGGTACTGGTACAGTGGATCGACTAATAAGGACACAATTGGGTGTTCTAGCAAGACAATGATGCCAAAAACACATACAAGCTGATTTTGGAATGAATAAATCAGGCTAAGATTAAGCTGCTGGAATGGTCCATTCCAAGCCAAACCTCAACACTACTGGAAATTTGTGAATTACTCTTAAAATGGTATATGGACTTGTTCTTTAACAGCACTTTTCTACTCTACCTGACCACCAAATACTTTTTTTCACCTAAATGCTTTCTATCTAATAATAACAACAGTGCAAGTAGTATCTTAGCATGCAGACTGATGCAGCCAGGGATCAAACCCACAACCTTGCGATTGGTAGGTGACCTCTCTGCCATCTAAGCTACTGCCACCCCCAAACCTACAAGTTCTATGACATTCATCCCCATGATGAGTTTATGTAACTTTATGAGCGTGAGTCTACGTATATGCTGAATGTTTTTGTTTGTGTTTTAAATATATTTTCAGCCATTAGTAGAACTGTACATTATTTGTTTATGGTATATACAGATTGTCTTAATAACACTGGTTGTTAATGATGGGTAATGTTTGTCACTGTGTTTAAAATGAATTAAAAAAATCAAAAGGGAGTAAAAACAATTAGTTTAATAGTATTTAAATCACTAAATCAAGCCCTTTCAATGCATAAAACCAGCACACCTGTAAGATTCAGTTTATTTATTTATTTTTGTTTTCTGTGAGCATGATATAGGGTTAAATATATATTTATATTTAAGAAAGGAGAATAAGCTTGTGGCTTAAAGAGTGCAAGTAGATCTGTACATGTGTTATAAAGCAGTAGCTATAGCAGCAGCAGCATTGAACCTCTAGTGCAGAATGTGTAGTCCTTAAATTATATATATGTATAAAGAAAGGATAGGCCTGTGAAATCATATCTGAAGGCTCCTCCTGACAGTGATCAGAAGTAATACTTGCAGGTTGAGTCCTGTGTTGTCAAAATATATTTTTTCAAAGGGAGCAACATGAAGCGGTTTCAGTAAACGCTGGAGGAAATATACACAGGAGGTGCCAATATCACAAGAGCCCTGTGTGACAGATGGTCAGAAACTAGACTGACCAGGCGAGATCACAGCATGCTCCATTTCAGGGCTTCCTTTGTCTCTGTGTCAAATACCGTAACATAAATCTGATGAGGCATTTTCAAACTCCAAAGAACTGGGCTATTTCTAGCTTATTAAATTATTTTCACACCCAAGAGTTCTTGTAATCTTGACAGGACTTTTAATGTGACGACATTAAACCTGGGCAAAAAAGAATTTATGTCTTAATTTTTTCTTTTTTATCCACAGCTAGTGGATTAACAAAAAAATATATAAATA
This sequence comes from Oreochromis niloticus, assembly GCF_001858045.2. Lineage (NCBI taxonomy): Eukaryota > Metazoa > Chordata > Actinopteri > Cichliformes > Cichlidae > Oreochromis > Oreochromis niloticus. Next base: position 53,189,441 of record NC_031972.2, read on the forward strand.
AATATTATCATCTGATGTCAAATTTATTGATCAAGTCAAATTTGATTAAAAAGAAAATAAAAACAGTAAAAAAGTTCACACAGTTCAGCCACAATAATAAAACCAATTTAACAATACAGATCATCTGCCAACAGATTCTCTTGTGGGACAACTTGGATAATGCATGTGGATTTTAATTTGATCCATCTAAACAATGTATGAAGCACATACCTTCTCCCCAGTGGCAGTGGCCTCTTCCCCTCAGGTCAGTGGGTCAACTTCCAACTGCAAAAAAAGTGTTCAGCAGTGCCTGAAGAAACACCACAAGAAACATAAAGCCACTGAACACCAAGATACCAGTAATGGTCAGCATCCTGGAGTTAGATTGGATCAAGCCTATACTATCGAATAGTATACACCATAAGGTCAGAGATGTATGGCAGATCTGCTGTTGGTGTACAATTCTATCTTGCACTTTAAAGGCTTTTGTCTTGGTTTCAGACTTTTGGCTTGAAAAGACTTCTCAATGATAGGGTTTGGAAATTGGACAGTGTATTTTTTTTCTTTTTCTTTTATTTTCAATTCACAGATTTATAAATGTTTGATAAATATATCAAACATTTATAGAAAAAATAGGCCAACAGATAACAAAAATAACCAGTATTTTTTGTTGCTGATATCCTGGTAGCTGCTTCACATATCAAACAGAAGTAAAATACTGCATTGGATAACAAATAAATAACTCAGTGTAACATTTGATTTTCAACTGAATAAGTCACAGCATGAACTAAAGTAAATAATGCATGAAAAAACTCATGAATGTGGTGTTCAATAAGCTGGCATTAAAAAATAGATTCAAGAATGAAAGTAATTAGTAATGGCTACTAGTTAGTGATAAAGTGACTCATAGCACCTCTTAAAAAATGTGTGTGTATATGTGTATATATATATATATATATGTATATATATATATATATATATATATATATATATATATATATATGTATATATATATATATATATATGTATAAGTAGGTAAGTAAGTACTGCAGAGTATTGTTTGAAATTATTTATTGATTTATTTGTCATACATTTTGTATGCATTTCCTGTTATGGATGTCAAACACTCAAACCTGAACCTAAACTGTCAGTGCTCATCAGTTCCTTTTCTCTCAGCGGAAAGGTTGTAAATGATAATGTGACTCATATGGTTAAAGCGGATGTTAATGAGCTTGATTTTCCTCTGCGTAACCTCTTAACTTTCCAGGACTATAAGCAACCCCATTTGTCGGAAATGTTTTTCTGTCAGTGAGTGCATCTATTTTAAGAACTACTGAGCGGTCAGGCTTCTTCCAGCTCAGTCTCAGTAAGAATGCAAAGGCAAAGGTACAGCAGCTACCCAGTCTGTTTTCTTTGTTTTCTTTCACACCAGTATATCTGAGCAGATCTGATGTTAAATCCACACTTCAGGTGTGTTCTATTTCTGCAGACTGAATATTGCTTCACTTGTGTTAAATGTCTGAAATTTTAATCTAGGGTTACTTAACATCTTAGTCATGTGTGTATGTAGTGCTTGTTGTCATAGCAGTGTTGACGGTAAATGTGAATTTCCTTATAATGGAGCTTACCCTCACTTTCTCCCATTCATGCAATGCAAAACAGAGAAATGCACTGACTAAAAGGAGGATCTTTCTAAATATCTATCTAAGACAAGTTCCATTTCTCTTTTAAAATCACTTCGATTGATCGTTGAGTTGGGCACCAACGTGATTCAGGTCACTGGATTGTCATCATCGATATTCTTTCTAGCTTTTAGTTTATTGCAGTGCACGTGACTGCCCACCGGGTATCATGTGCCAAAAAATTTGTCCACTTTAGCATGGAGCCATCAATTCTTTTCATTACAGAAGCCAGCCACTAAAATTCCCTGCAGCTGGTTGCGTGATTGTTTAATAATTGGGACTGTTGGATCAATGTCAAACACCAGTCAGTGAGCGTGCATAAGCCCATTTATCTGCTGGTTAGTGCTGTGACAAGCCCAGCTGACCTCAGACAATTGGTGATAGTGGTTTTTAAGAGCACACTATTACTCTGTGGCTGCAGTCCATTGTTATTCTAGCACTGCCTTTTAATAAATATAAGCTAGTGGAATGCAAGTTATATATTGCATTTGGACATAAACTAATTAAAAAATACTTTGCACTTACATTATGAATAGTTCTTCCCTTATCAAAGTCAAGTGGCAAGCTCCAGAGTTAAGAAGTGATGCCAAAGTGTAAGTGCCAAAAACTGAATTTCCTCTAATGCCCACTTGACACACCCCTGTTAAAGTTAATAATAACATGTTTACAGGCGGGTATCAAAAAAAAAATCTTGTTGGCGGTTACTCTATTACACACATTGGATTTTGGAAGTGTGACCACTTTGACTGAGAGGTGTCTTGACACAGTAAGCTGTCTGTTAGGCCTTGCCTCAGCTAGTTAAAATCATTGTGTTTGTGGAGCATTTTTACAGAATTATCTGACACATATGAGCTTCTGTATACCTCAGCTTCTTCAAGAACTGAATGAAATCCAAGGATTTTATCAGTCTGTTGGTTAGCATTAAATAAATATCTGTGTTGCGCACATGTAGCTTACTGCTATATTGAATTTTTTGAGTTTTCATTTATTTTGGGTAGGTTACAACCCTTTAAAAAGACTCTCTACAAAAGAGTGCTAGCATAAGCAAAAAGAATCAGGTAGCAGCAAAAAATTTAGTTGAGGTGACAGTGGCTCACAGCTACTAAAAAGCAAAAAACAAAGAAAATCATAAGTCTCAACACTTCATTGAACCTACTGCTGCAGTGGCCAATATAAGATATAAGGCAAGCACAAGCTTCCTGCTATGTGTTTATTAGTTTCCAGTTCATCAGCCCAGACCAGATAATTTTATACAGTCTAGAGACCAAATAACCTCTAAACTAGGTGAGCATGCATATCATAACAAGTAGGGGTCATTACTCTAAAAAGAACTATTATGTATTACACATTACTCATTACTTTTCTTAAAAGTAACGTAGTACGTTACTTAACTACTTACCAGACAAAGTAATTAGTTACCCTGCTAGTAACATTACTTTCACGTCTCTGTAAAGTGACACAAATCAAAAATGAAAACCAGCCCAAAGAGACTTCAGAGTGATTATTCAGTGATTCTACTGTAAAAACATGTACAGATGGAAATTGAGGCTACAGTACTTCAACCAAGCTCATCAGTGCCTTTGCTACCTGTTAAAGTTCAAACTCTGGCTGCTAGGCTGGAGTCTGCATACACTCAGCTTTAACATCAGTCTGGGTTCTTGGCTAGCTTTGTGATAGCATGCTGTCTGTCCAAACACTTGACAAGAACTTAAGTTGTGCTAACAATTGTGTCTGCCCATATCTCTAATCCTCAAAATCTGTAGATCACTCCAAACTGAAATCAGCTGATTGTAGTACAAGTGAGCAGGAAGAAAAAAGCACATTTGTGTAGATAACTGAAGAGCCTTTTTAATTTAATTACTGAATTTAGTACATTAATGTTACATAACTGTGGTACTGAAAAATGCAAGTGATTATAGTAGCGTGTTCGTTTGGAACAATAATTGTATCATGAAAAGTTTATACTGTCATGAAAATGATTGATTTAGCTGTTCAATCTGGCCTGGGAGCTGTGAGGGAAGATTGGTATTGGTATTCAATGTTGACATGAATTTGTTCAGGAGTTATTTGTGTTGATACGTGATGCAACTGACCACACTTGAACTACAACTCTATCACAAAAGGGCAATAATGCAATGGCGCACAATCAAAATATTCAGAGTATTCAGTATAGTATAGTATAGTATAGTACAGTAGTATACACTATAGATTAATATTTATTTATTTTGAATATCTTTCAAAATAGTGTGGAACACACAGTTACTTATATGTTTACAAACCAAATAATGGCACGGTTAAGTAAAAAGCATTACACACACACACACACACACACAGTATTGTTTTGGTTCAGTATTGTCCATGGTGTTGCTGGGAATGTGAGCAGTTATCACATATCTTTGCACCCTTTGAGCGACTGCCATGTGACCTGGCTGCAGCTAAACATTCTCTGATCTGGTCTGTTTCTGGGCTGAGCTAAGTTTAGAGGCCTGCAGAGAGGACAGGGACCTGAGAGGATTTCTGGGTGAGGCAGATGGAGCCCTCAACTGCTGCTATATCATCTGCACCCTCCTCCAGTCATTATATTTTTCTTTTCTAGCATGATACTAAAATTTGCACATGTTCTAGCCCAACTTGGAGGATGGTTTGGATGTGAGATCTAAGAAAAAGCCAATTTTTTGTAGTAATTGTGTGGTAATTTCTAGCAGTGAAATTGTGTGATTTCTCTTTTTTTTTATTATTATATTAATATACAGAATAATGGTTTTTCAAGTCCCTATTGTCATGCTTCTGGGTCCTTTTGACCCAGCAGTTTGAGTTTGTTTTGTTTGGGTGATATTTTGTCTTATGGTTTATGTTCTGGTTCATTAGTAGTCTTAGTTATGCTGCTCCTCTGCCAAGCTCATGTGTCAATCTTGCATTCCTTTGTTTCCCATTTTATCATGAAAGGCTTGTGTTCCTTGTTCAGTGTGTTTAGCATTGCTTCCCTGGTCTCATTGTGTCTAATTTGTCTCAGCTGTGTTCCCCGTGTGTTTCCTGTTCCCTTGTCAATTTTGTATTTAAGCTTTCTGTTTCCCTGTGTCCGGTGTCACGTTCTCCCTCATTCCCTGCAGAACACACCTGCCTCCCCGCCTGTTTAGTTTCTGTATATTCCAAGTTTAGTTAGTTTTGTATTTCTGCTGTCCAGAAATAAAACCGTGTTTTTGAGCTCATTTTCGCCTCTGTGAGTCTGCAGTTGGGTCCTATCCTGCCTGCTTCATGACACTTATGGTTTAAATTACAGGGGAAATCAACAAAAACTAATTATCCAACACAGAAAAGTAACCTAGAAGCCAAGTATACACAGAATAAATCAACTATTGTCATTATAGCTAAGGAAACTATCATTTTGTATGAATTTTGTCAGTGAAATCTATACTGCTATTATTTCTTAATAGGCTGTAGAGGACACTGGGCCACAGTGTGTCTTTGTTCAAGCAATGAAAATCTCCAAATTATGTTGTGTCTTGAGCCACTTCTTTCAAATAAATTAACACATATAAAATATTACTAATGCATAATATCAGTAACTAATTTTTGATTTTTAATTATTAATGTAATGCATCTCTTCAGACACTATGTGTACTAATCAGCTGCCTAATTTAGAAGCCTTTTACCTCAGCTTTTTATCTTTCATCTGAGTCCTTGAATGCAACTCCCACCTAAGCTTCCTAATGTGACTGTATTATGTACTTCAGCCTGCACCACTGTTAGCATGTATTATGCTCTAAATATTTCATGAAGTGACTCATGAAAAACTGCTGCTGAGGCCACTCCAAACCTTGTTGAAGCCCCCGACATCGTGTCAGCTGACTATAGCTATAAAAGCTTCCTCGCCTTAACTAATTTCATTAAAATGTATCACAGGGGCTTCTTATATGTGTAGATAGATAGATTTTTGTAACTGGTCAATTCTACATTTCAGTCCACAACAGGGCAAATAAATGTGGCTAAATTGTTATCTCTATGATAGTCAGAACTTTCTCATTATTTGCTTTATGAACATTGAATGTATAGCTGATCTGTTGTGTACAAATACTTGGGCACTAAGTGTAAGTTTATAGTAAGCGTTGGTGAAACTACCTTAAATATACTTACTGGCCACTTAAGTACCCCTTGCTAGTACTAGGTTGGAGTCTGTTTTGGTTTCAGAACTGCCTTAATTCTTCGTGGCATAGATTCAACAAGGTCCTAGAAGCATTTCATTCTGGTCCATATAGACATAATAGTGTCACAAAGTTATTTTAGATGAGTTGGCTGCATGTCTGTGATGTGAATCTTTCATTCCACCACATCCCAGAGGTGCTGTAATGGATTGAGATCCGGTGAGTACAGTGGTACAGTGAAGGGGCCCAAAGTGTACCATGTAAATATCACCCAAACCAGGCAGGATGGATCCATGCTTTCATGCAGATAGTTGCTGTCATGTGATTGACTGAATATTTGTGACCACTTGGCTGTGAAAGGTGTTTTATAAATAAACAATATTTACTTAATTGTGCTAACAAGCAGTTGTACAAGTGTATACTGTTCACTGTCCTAGTAGACACACTAGTAGCTAAGATCCCACATAACATATTTGGATAGCTCTGAGTTTACTAACTGCAAACACTGTATAGTTAATTGCTTGGTCTTTAGAGAACCGTTTTAGAGGAGCAGTAGAAATTAAGGAGTTTTTTTTAAATCCTGCAGCGTTACTTAAGCTCAGTTTAAGGCTTAAATCTTCTTAGGTGTTGAACAGAACTGTGCTCCTTATGATCTTGAACTTCAAACTGAAACAGCTGATTTGCTTTTCATTGGAATCCCACCCTGTCATTAGAAGTGCGACAGAGAGACGCTTGCAACAGTTTAACTGACTACCTACGTGCCCGCATATTACTGAGCTCCTGGCCTACCTGCTTTTTAAGAAGAGCCTTTAAATTACCATTGCCCAATTTGCTCATCTTAGATGGAGGCAGAAAAACTGAACAATGTGTAGTTTTGCCATGAAAGTGTCATGCACTGAGAAGTCTAAGGGAAAGATAATGCTACATACTGAAACAGTGTCACGCAGTGCTTTACTTAGAGATTAGATGTACTTTTGTATCACTGCAAGAGACAGTCAGTGGACAGAACAGGGTGCTACTAAGGATATATAACGGCTTTCAACTGCCAGAACTGTTGTGTTGGTGAAATACAAAATACTAATTATATCATGACATTACATAGCACCACAGTTTCTCAGTGTAATAAAAAGAAGATGAAATTATTGCAATTTCATGTTTGGTTTTCCTTAACCGTAAAACCAAAGGGAGGATGCTTTTCAATAATAATACAGTACACACGGTGCATTTAACCTTCAACTTTGTAAGTACAGACAAAACACTTCAGACTTAAAGCATTTTAAAAGCCCTGTTTGCACAGGTTTACTATTATCAGGGCACTCATGTAATTTAGGACACACACACACCTGTGTGTTTTGTCCAGCGCATTCACACACGAGAAATCTTTATGTAGTTTGCGGTTAAAGAACTAACATTAACAACTTTTAAAAAATCATCTAAATCAAAATACTGCCATAAATAAGCTGTTTATGGACCAACGTACTGTTGTTCCCTCACTAAGACTAACTGCTAAATATATACTGCTGAAATATTTAAGTGCTCAACACAATGACATCTGCTTGACCTAATGAGGTTTAGTTTAAAATGCGCCCTCTGAACAACTTTTTAATAAAGTGTAGAAACATAGAAACATTCATTACACAACTGGTAATCTCAGTCAGACTTATACTACCTAGTTTTTAATCATTCAGTCATATTTTCAAAAGTAGCATAAGAAACCAAGAAGTGAATTACGGTGTGACGTTTTAAGCCAAACCGTCTATCAATGGCATTCATTTTTTCTTGTGCTCTGATGATCACCACAAAGCCAAAATGTTAGCATGTTTGAACGTGTTTATTGACATGACCACAATAAATTTGGGGGAATTGACATATGCCTTTTTTGGTGCAAATTTTCGTCTGCCTTCACACAAATATGAACTTTCTTTTTACATAGGGTTTAACATCCACCCACCCTTTGCAGCTACAACAACTTCAACTCTTCTGGCAAGGCTTTCCACAAGGTTAAGGAGTGTGTTTATTGGAATTTTTTCACCTTTCTTCCAGATGCACATTTGTAAGGTCAGACACTGATGTTGGATGAGAATGCCTGGACCAGCACCAGCAGAAAGGTTCGGTTTTCAGACCTGAAAAGACAGAACTGGCTCTGAAATGATACTACATTGGTGGTATTTTTAACTTCTGAAGGATTTTTTTCATATCTGGCACCCCCCTGTGAGTCCCTTGGTGTTGATTGTTGATGGATGGACAGATAGATAAATGACAGAGGGATAGATAAAAGAATAGACAGGATAAGATACTGAAAGACATTCTCTTTTCCACCTTGCTGAAGGGCTCTGACCTGTCTTTAGATCAGCCTTCTAATGCGATATGCCTGCTTTTTGTTTCTTGGGGGCACGAGAGTAGGGCATGAATGGAAAGGTGAACATAATGGCAGTGTTGCCGAGGGAACGTGGAACATGATACTGCAGTGCGAGTCAGTCAACACGGTGACTGGTTAGGCACTGCTGTACCCTGTAACATAAGAACTCAGAGTACTCACCTGTAGCCTCTTAGATCAGCAGCCAAGACAATGGAGTAGACCCATGTATCATTTCATTAATAGCGGGTGTTTCCAGAAAAGCGTCATTGCTATTTTTATAGCACTTCATCCATTTAAGGCTGGAAATTCTTGTATGTGGAGGTGGAGAAAATGTTCAACATTTCACTGTGAAAAAGAAGAGGGAAGCTTTCCATCTGTTGATTGGATGGAAATGATTATTATGGAAAATAATAATAATAAAAAAAAGCTTTGTTCCTCCCTTTACCCTTCAGAAATATATCTCTTCCAAGTTGGTCCGCAGACCAAAGCATGCCATATTAGGAAATAAGAACACTTGTGAGCACATCCATCACTATAAATCCAGCTCTCTTGGAGGTTTAGAAGAGCAAAACATTCATGTTAATGGCACAGTGCCTTTACTTAGCTTTACTCAAACACATACCCAAATACCAGTGCTGGTACTGTGCATGTCCCACATTGTACCAGAGCTTTATCTGAGCAGCTGTGCAAGAGACCCCGAGACCCCGAAGGAAGGTGCCAAGGGCGGGACTCAGTTATCTTTCAGCTGTAAAAGCTAGTGCTGGGGATTAACGTCACTATTCTAAGACGCAGTAATAAGATGCAACTGCCGCCCTTCATCTTTTTACTGATGGCAGCATCTGCTTCTGATTACCCTAAACACTGTGTTTGGCATGTCTTCGTAAAACTTTCAAGGACATTGCGTGATGGTTGTAAGCAGGGACACGAAGTGAAGTGCACACGGAGGTGGTCAGACCTGACAAGATCTACATGAGGTTTACGTTAAAGGAGGTGGTTTATTCACAGAGGCCACTGAGTGAAACTTGTATAAACCAATGTTCAAACTATCTGCTGATGCTCTATATAGCTTGACATACAGTAGGGCATGTGTTTATGTTTTTATTTGAAATAAGCCAGAGTTAAATAGTGACGGAAATCACTTGTTTAAAGAGATGAATGTATTGCTGCTGCCTTTCTTTTGCTCTGGTGTTTTTGTCCTGTAAAACATACCAGACAGGTTTATCAGTAGAACAAAATATATACCTGTGTTATATAAGAGCATTAAGTTTTTAGTTTGGGTGTCTTAGACTTGTCTCGCCTAGTATTTAAACACTCCTGCTTACTAATCTCATAAAGAAAGTGAGGTATGTCATTGTGCACTTTTTCACCTCGGATGGCTTTGCGCGTGCAAATACTACCATTACTTTAATGCTCATGTCAGCTTGCTGTACTCTACCGCATGTGACAAAGTGGAAATATGAGAGTGCGTGTCATGATGGTTGATTACTCCTGCTGCTTCAGCAGTGGCTTCATAGCAGACCAGCCAATCACCTTTGACCTTTTTTATTCTGAAGTGGTCTCTGGAGCCTGAGGAGCAGGGGGTGGGGATAAGGCTCCTGCTGCTAAGTGAGATCAGTCAACACCATGTATCACAGTTGACCATCTCTTCCTGCATGTGTGAAATTTGAATAATTCATTGACACGTTACCCTCCGGGGGATATTCGCTTAAATTGGATTATGAAAATGGATTGCTGTATAGGCTTCGTAATAACTGTAATATTTATACATGGTCCAAAGTGGCAGTGTGCATGTTCTTTTACTCTTCAAAAAGGGACTTTTTTTCAGACACAATGAGGATGCCATAATAGGAACATTAAAGTCTTCTCACATCTGGGCTTTTAATGCCATGCTTATAATGGGTTTGTCCAAAAACTTCACATTTGATTTTGTTAGAGTGCTCATCTTTTAAAATTTATGCTTGAAACCTCTGAAAAAGGTCTTTGTATTCCTAAAGAACAGGATGTGCTCATGTCAAGGTCACTCCCTTGTCTTTCTGTACTGTCATTGTGTTTTTTTTCCTTTTCCCTTTTGCAAAAGAAGAGCTCGAATCTGTTTGTAACTGTGAAACAGACTTCGCTTTGCCAAAGAGGCTTTTCATTGGAAAAGCTGGATGATTGGCTGCAGTGGCAATAATATTTCAATGCTGTTGTCCCCTCCGGTCACAAGGGGTTCAGCCAATTCGTGTTACCAAAGGTCAGGCCCATCTGGAGTGCTGTTTACATTCTGGGATACCCTCCTTCCTCAGACACCATCCATGAATAGTGTCACACACACTGGAAATCACACGGCCTCGTCCAAGTACAGTCTGCGTTCCAGCCAACCTACAATACTCGGTATGTGAGGAATGCTGTATGCTCCATTTTAAAATGAGGCAGACAAAAGAGCAGTTGGATTGATTTTTCCTTGTGTACTGTCACACTTATCGAGGCCTCACATACACTGCTCCTTTATAGTCTTCCTCTGTTTGGGTGCATTGTAACTGAGATAATGTTACTGTTCTAGTGAAGGTCACATCTGCAAGTTGTAATGGTGCATCTCTGCTCTGAGTTTGCTTGACTGTGATACAGTGCACCAACAATTGTTGTTTTATCCTTTATTTTTCATTAGGATGAGGCTTGTACGCGATATGTCGGTCTGATTGTTTTGTTTTGTGTGGAGAATGGATTGAACATTACAGATAGCAGATGCTCATTGTCTGTTAACATTACAAGAACCAGGCTTTACTTTTAAATTAAAAGAGTCTCTGCTCTGTCATTGCTGCCTTTCAGGACAAGCTGTATCATCTCTGCTTCAGTGTAAACTGGTAGCCTTCATTTGGACTTAGCTGCCAAAACATGCTGTAAAAGCCATCCTTCTGTATTAAAGTTTGCTTTGTTTTCTCTTACAGTTTGTGGAGCTCAACCAACATTAGATTCCTCAGTAAAAATAAATCTTGTGCACTAGGTTGAACTCAACGGTGACCAGAATCCTTCTGTCTTTATGAAAAAAAATAGATTGTCCAGTGTATCAGAGCTTCTTTATTCTATATATTGGTCACATATCTGGCTGCTCATGCCTGTTAATTTAAACTGTTCTTCCTCGCTCAGTTCATTACCAAATTATGAGGGACTTCAAACACCACAACGTAAGAGTGACATCGGCCAATAACTAAAGAATTAGAAAAATGTTTTTATTCAATGTTCTTTACTTGATTTATGTGCACTTGCTTCATTTCAGCTCAGCGTGGGAGTCTCTTCTGCTGTTATTGTGCTCAGCTCTGTTCTGCTTATTTGTGCGTCACGGTGAAGCAGTCAGATGTATACAGTTGAGTGTAACAGAGGAAACAGATCACGATATGATTATTCGACTTGGCGACTACTCTAAAAGAATTAAGAGTAGATTAGTACGAATTAATCTATCTAAAACAATCCCAAATGTCTGAGTTCCTGGGAAAACGCCGAGCGCAGCTGTGTGGTGTTTCTGGCTCCAATATGGCGACCAAAGCTAATCATGCGCACATAAGACAATGCTTGCAATTTCACCAAATGCATTTCAGAAGCACTCCATGAGTGTCTGTGAGCTCAAAATAGAACCGGGTGTAGTTTTGATATAAGCCGCATTAAATTGCACAGAGCGGATGATGAGGGCGGTAAGTCAGACAGAGGAAAGGAGAATCGGTTCAGTTTTCAAAGTAAAAGACCCGTGGCAGACTAAACATTCTGCCTCTGACACTCTGGGGGTTGTGATTTGACCCCATGCAAAGGACAGAAAAAAACGGAGTCAGACTTAAAATCAAAGGCATGCACGTGGTGTAATGCAACCTGAGCATTACACCAGGTGCTGTGAAACAATATAAGCGACAGGAAAAATAACTATTAAAATAACTGGTTGGTAGGCATACATTCGGCAGCTTTATTTTGCTAACTCAATAATGCAGATAACTGATCAGCCAATCACATGGAGGCAGTTCATTACATTTAAGCACGTAGACATGGTTAAGACAACCTGCTGAAGTTTAAACTGAGCCTCAGAATGATGAAGTACGGTGATTCAAGTGACTTTCAATGTAGCATTGTTGTTGGTGCCAGATAGGCTGGTCTGGGTACTTACTGCTGATCTACTGGGATTTTACCACACAGCCATCTTTAGTGTTTACAGAGAATGGCCCAAAAAAGAGAAAATATCCAGTGAGTGGCAGTTTTCTGGGAGAAAATGCTTTGTTGATGCCACAGGTTAAAGCACTAGCTGTTAGGAGTTTTTAAGAAGGGAATAGTAAGTCAAATAATCAGTCGCTATAATAAAGGTTAGCAGAAGAGCATCTCTAGATGCACAAGACATGAAACTTTAAAGAAGATTTACTACAGCAGCAAAAGAACATATCGACTTCCTCTCCTTTTAGCTAGAAACAGGAAACTGTGGCTACAGTTCACAGGGTTCATCAAATTTGGACAACACAAGACAGGAAAAAATGTTGCATGATCTGATGAGTCTCAATTTCTGCTGCAACATTTGGATGGCAGGGTCAGAATGGAGCAAACAGCATGAAAGCATGGATCCATCCTCCCTTGCATTAATAGTTCAGACTGCTGATGGTGGTGTAATGGTGAGGATCATTTAAATGCCGCAACCTACCCGAGTTTTGTTACTGATCGTGTTCATCACTGTATGACCACACAGTGTACACGTCTTCTGATTGCTGCTTCCAGGAGGATAATTTTCCATATCACAAATCTCAGATCATCTCAAAATGATTTCTTGACCATGACAGTGAGTTCTCTGTACTCAGACGGCCTCCACAGTCACCAGAATTGAGAAACTTAGGGATAAAATAAGTTGTAAAATGTGGGATGAGGTATGGCCACATGCCTGGTGTCTGATATTGCACACTGGTGCTCAAATTCATTGATTCTACATGTAATTTTTAGCATTTTTATCCCACCAGGTAAAGATCTAAAACACTGAGTAAAAGTGTCTTGCAAAGTACAAAAGTGTCGTCATAGTGACATCTTTTATATGTCATTTTTGGACGTCCAGTTTTGGTCCACTGAAAGGATTGTTTTGTAATGCCAGATGACAATGTTTTTTCAGCATCTACTGAACTTTAAATGTTGACGTCCATAGGACCTCTGTGTACGGGCCATTTATAGTTCAAATGGGATCATTGTGGACGTCTTTTTAACGTCAAACTCATTTTAGACGCCATTTTTTATACTGCTTCTATAGGCTTTGTTTCCAGAGGTTGAGGACATGTTTTCTATACGTAGGCTACCAGTTATTTTTTCTGTAGCTTTATTTATACCTTTGTATATGTCTCCATTTATCATCTGTGACTGAGACAATCAAATGTTATTGGAAAATGATCTGGAACAATATGCCACCTTCTGAAATGGGACTAGATCATAACAGTTACGTGTGAAGGGATGCAGAGTGATCAGCAGACATCTCCAACATGGTGCGGGCTCTTGACGCTAAAACAAAAGTAAGCAGCTGCACGGTGGATTTTGGAGCAGAAGTGTCTCCAGCTTCTCACAGGCAGTTTGCAAAATGTGTGCATCGGCAAAGTCTGTCAAGCAGATAGTCCAGTTCTCGCAGTCAACCTAGCGATCACATTCACTTCCTCCTACAATCATGAGCTCTTCACAATAAAACAGGTTACTTGTAAAAATGAACCATATAAAATGCAAATGCTCTTTTAAACTTATTAAGCACATTGTACACTTTTTAAAAGGAATTCCAATTTTTTTCTAAACACTTTAACCATTATTGTTTTACATTTTACATGGATTTCATAGCTTTTATTATTTTCCCACAAGTTGATTAATTGAAATAAATAGACCAACTAAAAAAAAAAAAGGACAATCTAAAACAATAAAAACCCTTACATGTGCTGAATAAATCAGTAGGCTAACACATAATAAATTGTTTGTTTATAAATAATCTGTATTCATATCTATCATGTTGATATTTATAAATAAAAAAATGTCCACATGACGTCCAAAAAGTTCAAATTTTAAATGTTGAACATCATATTGACATCCAGGTTGGGTCATGGTTGGACGTTCAAATTGTGAGCCTAGTTTATTGGACATCTATACGATGTCCAGGATTGGTCATGGGCCGACGGAGCCAATATAGACATGAGCTGCGTGTCTTTCCGACGTCCAATGTTTAATCGGTATGCACCAGATTTGCTTGTCAGCAGGGCGCAAACTGTCCTTACAGTTAATACTCGTGTAGACCTGATTTACAAATGATGTATGATTATTATATCTTTTTCTTTTTATGATTTTGTTCACTTAAACAAATTGCTTATAGTTTTGTAAACAGTTAATCTGATATTTATTTCAAATTGAGTCGTAACAGATGTCACTTTAGGGAGAGCTGCAGTCCATTTGCATAATGTGTTACAGTCTGTTTGCTTTATCGACTGCTGTGCCACCTCATACATTAAACAGTTGAAATGGAATTATTATCATTATTAGTGCTAATAGTAAACTATATATTTTTTTCTTCACAGTAATCACATTAAGGGAATGGGTTGGAATCCATCTGTTAATTACCAAAAATATTTGGGTCTCCAGCTTGTTTCACCTCCAACTGGTAAGTTTGTTTTTATTCTGTCTGGTGCTCAGCAGGGAGCATATGGTGGGTTTATTAGAGCTTGTGCTGGAAATATACTTTCGACCTACAGAAATTAATGAGATCTGACTACACGCTACATGCCAAACATGAACACTAAAACACTCAGCTAAGGATCCCAAAGGCTCTTCAAAGATGTTTTAATTGCCAAAAAATTCATCTGTACACACATCATGGGATACTAAATATGTTGGACTTTTAGTAAGACGTGGAATTGTTGCACTCCAAGGCATAATTATTTTTTTAGAACACACAATTGTCAGTCAAAACAAATAAAATTTGAAATATTTCTTATTTTTCAAAAGACCGATTTAAAGTGGAATAACAAGAATTTAAGAGCTGCCATGATTCCTCCTTTTATCCCTTACAGAAGATTTCCACTTTTCTCTTAATGACTTTCCTTCTACCTGGTGTGGAAAGCATTGTTATTAACTGTTGAAGGATTGGATGTATATTGTTAGTTGACCAGTATATGTCCTTCCGACAACATGTACATAGTTGTGGGTGCTTTGTTTGTGTTTGTTCAGGAGAAGTGGGATCACTTGGTTCTGACTAACCATTATTGTCAAGTGCATTGTTGTCCGTGCCAGTGGTCTGCGGTGTACCAGCGTGTAGGTGGTTAACAGCTGTCCGCTGTGGTAGGTGACCCTTAGCTCTCTCGTTATGGTCGCGCCTGCCTCCCAGTTGTGCTCAGAGCATCGGCATAATCATGCAGTCGTTTCTGACAAATTTGTTGCGACACATAAGTTTTAATCATTGTGAGCAGTCCAAACACTTTTACCTATCCACTCACAACTGCCCTGAGGAATCTCAGTTGACCTTTTTCCGGGGATGAATATCAGCATGCTTTGGGAGCAGTGGCGAGCAACTGCTGGTCACGCAATTCAATTACCGCACAGAATAGACATTGTGTAGGCTTCCATGAGCTGGACACACACTCATGCACGCAGTCTGTGCCCCAAAGGGATGATCCACATTAGAGTCTACATCATATTATATCCATTCTGACAACAAATCCTGGTGAAGGTACACAATTAAGATCAGCTGAGTTAATGATTAAATAGGTCTTATGCTAACCACCAAGGGCATTTCACAGTTACCAGATCATAAATATTAAATTTGGACTTGGGCACGCAAAGAAAAGAGCTCAACAGTAACAGGGAGCTTTTGCTGCTACAAGGAGCACCTCCCTTCCTCTGTCCACTCCTCTCCCACCCTTCCACAGAGGCAGCCTATGATGTAATGCTCCTGCTGCTGATAGAGCAACCCCCTCTCCTGGTTTTTTTTTTATATATTTATTTTTACCCCTCCCCTTCCGATTTGCTACTGCTGCTGTTGCACTCGCTGGTAGTGATAGTGGCGGTGGATGCATGCGTGCGGTGCCGGTTCAACTGCATCCTTGTGCAGGGATCCCTGCAGAGCTTCCTTTTCTCTGTCACCACTTGAATGAGAGCCGCTCCTACTAAGCACTGCAAGACCTTGTCCTCTGCTGATGAAAGGTAATTCGTCTGGCATCATGACAGAAGAAATTCACGGGGAAAAGAGAGGAAAGAGAGGAGGAGAGTGAGTGAAATAGGGAGTGATATACAGTACAGAGGGTTGACTGACTGTCCAGTTAGCTGCTGAGTAAATTGGTCTGGTCGCTGAAAGCTTCTTCTCGCCACAGTGCTGGATGTCATGGCAATTGCTCCCTTAGTGTGCGTGCATGTACTCTAGTATGGTGTTGGTTTCCATGGTAAAGATGAGACGGATCCCCGTGCTGGCTCAGAGGTAATTCAGCATGTGTCGTGGAAAGCTATAATTACCTTTAGTGTGAAATGATTTCTCATCTCCTGTGCAGAATCTTCCCTCAGGTTCTTTTCCTTTTTTTTATGGATTTAAATATTTTTTAAAGATCACCGCTTTGTTACACTTTCTCTTATAAAAAAGAAGATTTGCATGTGATAATAATTTTGTACTTCCTTGGAATATTTGACCCACTTTGACTTGTCCACTCAAAAAAAGAAAAAAAAAATAACTGGGCGTGTACAATGACAGCCATGTAGCTGATACGAGCAAAGCAGTGGGCGTTATCTGCATGCAGATTTTTAACTGCTTCAGAAATGAGCAGCAGTTTACAGAGCGTTGTGGTTATAGTGCTTCATCAAACACTTTTTTGAACGGCATGTGTACTTCCAGCGCAGCATCACAGTCGGATGGTTGTAGATGGATAGTAGTTGATTATTTTCAGGAGTTGTTTAACCTTAACTCTTTCACTATATCAAATGCTAACTTAATATTTCATATTTCGTCTGCCCCACATGTAGATGGCCTTATAACTAATTCATCTTGAGGGTTTTCCCTGTGTTTGAGCCATCTCTCTTTTCCACTTCCGTTTTCTCTATCTATTCATCTCACTGGGTCATTTCCCTAAGTACACAGTGCATTAGTAGTATAACATTTCTCTTTTGTAGTAATTGGCTTAATGAACTACCACGTCTCTGAAGCACAATCTCATTAGCTCTTTGGGATCATGATTTATTCTGGATTGCAATTTCTGCTTGGATTAGATAAAGAGTAACCATGCTTTTCAAGGTTATTTTATGGTTATCGCACTGGGTAGAAGTCATTTGTAATTGAAGGTGGTTGGACAGAGTATATTATTCATGAGAGCAGGCATACTGTATACATGCTGTGACTAGGTTAAAACTGAAAGCAACAGTCCCACTTTCCATTTTCACCTCCACCAGTATCACCACCTTAAAGACAAGGTGACATCGATAAACTAGCAGAATTTTAAAACATACTTAATTACGTTTGAGGGTAGGATGTGGTATAAAAAAGTTCTGAGGATAGGTCCATAAACATCAAAAAATCTTTCCCGATTTAAATGTGGACGATTTCCAATTCAAGGTCATTTTCTTGGATTCGGACAAATTCCAGCACAACAGCTCTTTATAAATGAACACTTAAACAGTGTGCTCATCAGCTCTTGTTTCAAGCTCAAATTTCACGTTTAGGATCACTTTTAGGTGGTAATGAAAGATGGCTCTCTGGCTACAACCAAGCAGTTTTTAGCAGAGGAGTTGAGAATTTTCAATTTTCAATCCGAGGAGGATGAACATCTTTGTTTGTTTTATTCAGTAATTCACTCCATGAACTTGTACAATGTTACATTGTCTTGAATGTGAGATTGTGCAAATATAAATTGGGTATAGGTTTTGACTTTCACGGACTTACTGACCTCTTGTGACATTTTATCATCAAGGCAATGGACTATGTTAAACTACGTGCTGCTAATTTCTGTGTAATGTGAATATCATCTTTTATTACAAAGAAAAGGACAAAAACTGGGGTCAGCAGTGGTCTTACGTTTGCAGGAAATGGCAGACCATGGTTAGTGTTTTTGTCAGGAAGAAGGCTGCAAAGGAAATTGAAAGTTTGGACAACATCTGTCATGACACGATGCCTTTTGATTTTAATTAAACCTTTATTTAATCTGAAAAAACCCTAATGAGATTAATAATCTTCATCACAAATGTTCTGGCCTGAGATAGACAGCGGTATTCTAGATGGTGGGAGAAACAAGAGCTTCCGAAGAAAATACAACAAGAACATATAAAACTTCACTCAGGGTTCAAACCCAGGATCTTCTTGCTGTGATGCATTAATGCTAACCACCAAGCAACCATGCTGCTGCAATGGCTTGCAACACAATGTTTACTGGCACAAAATCAAGTGGCGTGTTTAAAAAGTTTTCCCTCTTTTTTTTCCAACCTATCCAGTGCAGTGGACTGGTTCCTCTGTCAGGCCATTTTTGGCCACATGGACACATTTTTTATACCCCTGTTTCAGTGGAACTAGAACTTGTAAAGAGACAGTTGAGTTCATTTGGGCATCTGACCAAGATACCTCCTGGATCCTTCTTGGAAAGGGTGTTTTGGGTGTGTTCCACCAGGAGAAGGCCTCAGGACAGACCCAGGACATGCTGAAGAGATTGTAGCTTTTGGCTGGCTTGAGAAGACCTTGGTGTATCCCCTGGAAGATTTGAAGGTGGTGTCCAGAACACCTCATGTATTTAATATGGGGAAAAATGAATGCAGTTTGTTTGCAGTCTTTCAGAAATATGTGTATATGTTTTTTTGTTAATTAATTCATTATACAGTCCCGATCAAAAGTTTGAGACCTCTTGAAAAATGGCAAAAACTCATATGTTGCATCTTAACAGGGTTCCAAGTGGAGCTTCAACATGCAATAAGAAGAAATAGGAGTGAGACAAATCATTTTTTGAGCATGCAATTTATTGAAAACAACTCTTAAACTGAATGAAGCTGTTTTACAGCTGATCAAAAGTTCTAGGACCACACCTCCAAAAAAACCCGTAAACCCTCCCAAAACAGAAATCAAAGTTTCAAACATGAACTCAGTAATGAGTAGCTCCGCTGTTATTGTTGATCACTTAGGGCTGTTCGATATAACGATATATATCGGATTACGATATAAAAACGTCTATCGTTTCATTTTACGCTATCGTTTGTTTCGTGGTGTCGCAAAATAAACTGTTTACGGCAATATTTTTTCATTATTTTGATGGTCACTGTAGTGGCTATATTAATTTCCTAAAGTTCTCTCTTTCTCTTATATTTAATATAACCACACTACAGACGGACAAGCGCTTGTTTTTATGCGTTGTCGTTAGCAACAACGACGGTAAAACCACCTCGTGTCCGCTTGTTTATTTTCCACATAAACCTTTCACAATAAAGCTCAAGATCCTGTTGAGACTTTTCAAAATAAACTGAATCACGTGAAAGATGCAGAGTATTTACGGATGAGAAGCAAAAAAGAGCCGCCAGGTGCTAAAAAATAAACCTTAGACTCAAACGTTAGAACAGGCTTTTCCCCGCAGCACGCTGTGTAATAAATACTCACAAAGAAAACGGCGGCCGTTACAACCTATGTCTAAAAATGTATCGTTTCATGCATCAGTTAAAACACTCAACTCCAGGTACGCGACGCCCAGCTGGAAACACTTCACGCAAGTCGAGCTGCCCGACATTCACAGAATTTACAGAAAATGTTACATTTTTGTGATTTATATCGTTATCGGACGATAGATGTCTTAATATCGGGATATGAGATTTTGGTCATATCGCACAACCCTATGATCACTTCAAAAATTTGTTGTGGCATGCTTGATGCAAGCGTTTCCATGAGGGAACATTTCTCCAAGTGATGAAGACGGCAGCACGAAAGACATCTACTGTCTGAAAGTGTTGTCCATTTTTGTAAACTTCTCTTGCCATCCATTCCCAAAGGTTCTCGATTGGATTTAGATCACGCAGGATGGTCCAAAAGATTGGAAGAAGTCCCTTGTCCTGTGGGCATTGTGTACTGAAGCGTTGTCCTATTGAAAAACACAGTCATTACCACACAGACGAGGGCCCTCAGTCGTTAGGCATGCTCTCTGCAACATCTTGAAAAAGCCAGCTTCCGTTTGACGCCCCTGCACCTCCTGAAGCTCCATTGTTCCACTGAAGGAAAAAGCACCCCGGACCATTATGGCGCCCCCTCCACTGTGACGCGTAGAAAATATCTTTGGTGGGATCTGCTTGTCATGGCAGTAACATTGGAAACCATCAGGACCATCAAGGTTAATTTTTTTCTCATCAGAGAATAAAACTTTTTTCCACCTTTCAATGTCCCATGTTTGGTGCTTTCTCATAAAGTCCAAATGGTCAGTTCTGTGGTGTTCAAGGAGACGAGGCCTTTGAAGACACTTTTTGTTTTTGAAGCCCTTTAGTCTCAGATGCCATATGATGGTTATGGGGCTGCATTCGGCAATAGTAACTTTGGGCCAAGGATCGTCCAGTGTCTTGACCAACAGCCAATTGGATTCTCCGGCTCAGTGCTGGTGAAACTCTTTTGGGTCTTCCACTGGACTTTTTTGTTCCATTCCAAATGACTGTCTTACTGCCTCCCACCTCAGCAGTGATGGCGTGCTGTGAGAGGCCCTGCTTATGCAGTTTAACAACCACGTTCAAAAAGGGAAAGTTTTTTTGCCTTTGGCATCAGAATGTAATGACAATGTGACTATCTGGCAGAAAATGAGAGTGAATCCACAGTTTTGCACAGATTTGGCCTTGTAAAGGCATGTGGTCCGAAACTTATTATCAGCTGCAAAACAGCCTGTTTTAATATATCTGTAATAATAAAAATATATCTTTGTACATTTTTATCTCTATATATGAATTTCAGTTGCTTGTGTATATAGGACTACTTTGTGTCTTCCTTCTATATTTTATATTCCCCTTGCTGTAACACCCAAATTTCTCATTCGTGGGATAATACAGGTTTATTCTATTCTATTCTCTATTCTAAAATGTTTTGTCTCACTCCCATTTCTTCTTGTTGCATGTTGAAGCTCTACTTGGAACCTTGTTAAGATACAACCTTGCAACATATGAGTTTTTGGCATTTTTCAACATGCAAAAAAAGTTCAAGTGGTCTTAAACTTTTGATCAGGACTGTATTAAAAAACTTAAAACTGTATAAATGTAATTAAAGTAAATAATTTTTAATGTACAGTCCTAAATGCAAAGATGTTCGATTTACTATCATTTAAATCATTTCCTAAAAGTAAAAGTTAAAAAAAACAAAAATCTCATGCAAGAAGCTTAAACCTTTTTAAATTTTTTGTGTTTTCGCTTAAAAAAATATTAAAATGTTATCAAAATATATGTGTTTAAACTTCTGCCAACCCATTTGACTGTGTTGCAGTCTTAATACTGCAACATGCTGATATCTAAACTCAAGAAAGATCTGTAAAAATGACCAGAAAGTAATTTGTGTTTTGTTTTTTCATCAATCAGAATCAGAATCCTTATTCAACATTACATATCAGATGTTCAAGGTGTAGATGTACAAGCAGCATTTAGAATAATAGCTAACAATAAAAACAAATCTAAAATACTACCAATACAACTATACAAATGTACAAGTGAATTAAATAAGATTAATACATACAATAAAAGATACCAAATCACATTAAAAGAGCTGTTTTAACAGTCTGATATTTCTGGCTGTCCTGATCATTGATTTACAGCATCGCCTACAATCACTTAATATAACCACTTATATTAAAAGAACATCTAGCTCAGTATAAATAATCCAGAAAAATCACTGACTGTGCAAAAGGTCATATTTCCCACCAGTTTACTCTATGACATGAGTTGTGAGAACTCGTGGCTGCTAAATCAAATTTCTGGCTGTGTCAAGAGCAGATTATCCTCCCTCAATTGTAGGACATGGTTGTTACTGTATGTGGTAGTGGGAGGGGGGTGTATGTGTGGGGGAGGGAGACCTGAGGTGGAAAATACAGGAAAGTTGAGCCGCTGCCAGGGATATGTTGGGCCACCTGAGGAGCATTCGAGCTGTTCCTCTTGCTCTGTTGGATTTGAAACTGACCCAGTTGCTCTGGAGGTGCGCCCGTTTGCCCCGCTTTAACAAACTGTTTCTTTTTAAAAAGATAAAGATTGGAAAATGATTAGCGGAGGAAACTGCCGCATGTTGTGACATAGGTCATAATGTGGGAAGTTACACGTAGATTGTGGTGATCGGTTAACCGTGTGACCGTTAATGTTGGGAACCTTTTGGTAGCAGTTTCAGACAAGTGAGTAATGCACAAGATGGTGACACAGAGGAAATAACCATGTATGCAACTTTAATGACCAGGGTGAGTCACACGTGCTGCTCGACAGCTCTTTCTCTATCAAACACACACGCACGCACCAGGGTTTGTTCACTGGCATCACCTCCTGCCAGAGGGCACTCATCCCACAAACCCTCTCTGCTGGTGAGTTTCATGTGAGAGGTGGTGGACTCATGCCTTTAGTCGTGTCATACTGAGCCATCACAGCTTCAATTCTTTTTTTCCCCAAACACACAAAGCACCGGAGGAAAAATCGCAACATCCCACATTCACCGGTGTGTCTGAAGAGAGTGTGATTGATCATATGCTGGGTATCTCCCACCATCTGACATGCTGCTCCCATCACATTGGATGTGAAAATGAATCAGTCACCTCAGCTGTGCATCAAACTGTGTCACCTTTGCTGGTACTTTTCTGTATAGTTTAGCTCATGTTTGCTTAAATTAAAAATATTACAAATGCAAACATCAATTGAGTTTATATATATATCTATATCTATCCTTCCAGCTTGGGTCCTCTATCAGAGGCCTGGGAGCTTGAGGGTCCTGCGCAGTATCTTAGCTGTATCTGTATCTTGGCAGTATCTCCTGGAGCCACTCACCTAGCTTGGGAGTTACTGCACCTAGTGCTCTGATTACCACTGGGACCACCGTTACCTTCACTCTCCACATCTTCTCGAGCTCTTCTCTGAGCCCTTGGTATTTCTCAAGTTTGTCGTGTTCCATTTCTTCCTGAGGTTGCTGTCATTTGGAACCGCTATATCTATCACTACGCCCGTCTTCTTCTGTTTGCCTACTACCACTATGTCCGCTTGGTTACCACCATTTTGTCCACCTGTATCTGGAAGTCCCACAGTATCTTAGCTTGGTCATTCTCCACCACCCTTGAGGGGAAGTCCCATTTTGACCTCGGGACTTCCAGGCCATATTCGGCACAGGTGTTTCTGTATACTATGCCGGCCACTTGGTTATGGCGTTCCATGTATGCCCTGCATGCTAGCATCTTGCACCCTGCTGTTATATGCTGGATGGTCTCAGGGGCATCTTTACAAAGCCTGGACCTAGGGTTTTGCCTGGTGTGATAGACCACACCAGGTTTGGTATATGTAAAGAAATTAGAACAAGCTGAGATTTAAAGTAGAGTAGAGTTACTACTCCCCAACTGGTTGGTGAGTTGTGGCCAGAGATTGTGGAGGGCTGTCACTGAGTGATCTCTAGGTTTGTGGGACTGGGGCTTTAGTGACTATCACAGTGACTGCCTGCAACCTAGGGCTGCACGATTAATCGTTAGAAAATCGCGATCTCAATTCATACTTATGTGCGATCTCATTTCCAAATGACAACGATTTAAAAAAAAAAAAGAAAGACGACGATGATGATTGTACCGCATTTTGGGACGTAATCTGCATGAAAACAAGTGCTCACTCTTCCTGCTCAACAAATGACGAGGGCGGAGCCTTATACCACGTGATACAGAAGCTGTGCCGTGTGATGGTTAAATTGGCAGGGAAAAAACAACGGAGAACACGTCAGGGATGACGAGAAAGTGACAGGAGAAAATCCGTCCCGGTCAACCACCCAAACATCAATAACAGGAACCTTATACAGCGCTTCCCTATACACGTCGAACTCCCGCAGGCACAAAGAAATTACAGAGGCTATCACTTATCACCTGACCAAAGATATGGCTCCCATCTACACTGTGCAAAACGAGGGATTTAGGAAAATGATCAACACCCTAGACAAACGCTACACAGTGCCGTCCCGCAACTATTTTTCTATTGTTGCACTACCTGCTCTATACACGCAGTGTCGAGCAACGGTGGAGACGGAATTACAAGCAGTACAACATTTTGCGGCAACCACAAAATGTGAGACATTTGTTGTTTTTATGTTTATTTTTTTTATGTTCAGTCTCAACTGTTACGAAGTTGATGTGCAGTTAATAAGTGCAATAAATATTTATATTGGAAAAGAAAATCGTGAGAGAATCGTGATTCTCATTTTATGCAAAATCGTGCAGCCCTACTGCAACCACTCACCAAGCAGTTGGAAATACACATTTTTCCATAGCAAGCAGTGGTGGCCAGGGAGTCAATGACCAGCCTCTAGGCCTGTGTGACTGGGGCCCAAGTTCAAGTCTGAGTCTTATGACTGTCATTGTCACTGTGGTTTGCTTGGTCATTTCAGGCATGGTTTTGTTCCTATGTCTTTTGTCTCTGTCATCGTTTTTAGTGTTACTCTTTATGTTTCAGTGTTAAATTGTCCTTTTGTTATTAATGTTTGCTGTTTTGTTTTTGTTTTTGTCTTGTTTTGATTTTGCTTCCTGTTTTGTTTCTTTCCTTCTTTTTTCACCACCTGCCCCAACTTATTTAGTCTCACCTGAATTTATCCACTCTTTCAACAACTACGATACCCTAATAGCAAACAGTAGTCCACTAGTAGGTCTGTCATTATGCATCCATACATTGTGCAAACTAGAAAAAAGTCATTTGAAACTCTTGTGCAGATCCCAGACTTTCAGCTGTAGTAAATATGTCAGGCTTTATGCTGACAAGAAACAGTCTTGAGTGCGGTGAGTTCCTGACAGAGAGAGGGGAGCTTAACGTTGTGTAAAGTGCAAAATGTAAATCAAACAGAAGAGCTTGGCGCTCCTTAAAAGCTTCTGTTTGAGAATTGTTCTTTGTGTAAACATCATATGGGTTTAATGAAGATTTGGAACAAACTATTGCTGTTACCGTCAGACTGCAGTAAGAAGATTTTTAACAACAAAGAGCTGTCGAACTTTGCCAGATCATCGCCTGACCTGGTGTCAAAGCTCTGCTAATATAAGTGGTATGAGGACAAACAAAGGCCTTAGCTGAGTAGTTGTGACTTTGGTAGCTTCACAACTTTGTTGACTGGAATTTTCCTTTTAGTTTGTAGCACTGAACAGATGCTTGAAGCAAGTGCCAGCCGTGGCCCTGCTGTTACTATGCAACTGCTGACAACCTGTAAGATGCACAGCAGTGTTTTCGCTAAAGGTGAAATATTTTCCAGCTCATGTTAACAACACTTTTATTGCTGAAAGTGAAGGTCTCGGGAGATCTTAGGTGCTTTCTTCTTATTGAAGAAAAAAAAAAGTTTGTTAAACGCTTGGCTTGAGCAGAAGCCAAGCATTTGATTGTCACAAGGTCATAAGTAGCCTCGGCATAAAAAGGTATTATTCTGACAAAATGTAGCCGCTAAGATAACGGCGTACAGTAAGGAAGAAGTTAGCCAGTTTGGTTTTTGTCTGTCACATTTTTCTATCACATGCTTTGCACAATTACACAGTTTCAACACATTGGATAGCACTGCGTTGACAAACACTGAAACAGAGTTGGGTGCCGGGGTTTCTCAGCTGTCTTCAGCGCTTCTGTCAGCCTCAGTGACTCTTAAGTGCTGCTATCTGGTGTGTTCCCGTTAAACTAATATGTGAAACACGAGGGCTTATCGCAGCGCTGTAATTCCTCTGCAGTTATTCATTTATATAGAATGACTTGTCAGCACTTCTGCTTGCTGTGTGTGAAACATGCAGAGGCTGGAGAATGATCAAACTTGCATTTTCAAGTGGTCTTCTGGAATCAGAAAAGCTCATTATTTGTCACATGCTTAATGTTATCGAACTTAAAACTAACTGCATGGCTCTTCTTCAAGATATCAGGGTTTATTTGCTTCATCAAACATTTCCAGCTATTTTGAGATTTTCAACAATCAGTAGATTGCTTCTGGTTAATTTATGCAAAATGCAGTCCACTGTAGTTGCTGAGTAATACGCTCTGAACAATATTTCCATTACCATATACAGTTGTCGTTTACATACTCTCATCATGGGCATGAATGTCATGGTAATTTTGTGCTTTTAATTATTTCTTTGAACTGTTCTTTTTCCAGTGTGGAATGATTGTACAGCATGTATCTTTAATGACTTTAAAAAACAAGAACTGGATGATCAATCTTTAATTTATTTTGGATTTCTCTGATCCAAACAGGCTCAAAATTATACATATACCAACACTAACATTTGTTGAAATGTCCTTTAACAAATGGTTCTTCCCAGAATTGGTAGATCTCATTGAAACTTTTGAAGTTTCCTGGCACAGACCCCAAATTTTGAATAACGTTGAGGCTGTTGCTTTGGGGCGGCCTCTTCAGAAGCTTAATGTTAGCCTGCTTTATCCATTGCAAAACCGGTTATGATGTGTGTTTGGATTCATTGTCCAGATAGAACGCCCAACTGTGTCTAAGTTTGAGCTGTCTACCTCCTGATCTGATGTGAAACAGAAGAATGTGGAGGTAGTCCTTTTTTCCTCATTTCATCCACTTTGTGTAATGTACTAGTGTCACTGGCAGCAAAACAGCCTCAAAGCACGACGTTACTACCACCGTGCTTGATAATCAAATTTAGCCTCACCCTTACTCCTCCAAACATACCTCCGGTCATTGTAGCCAAATGGCTTAAACTTTGTCTTGTCTGGACATAAAAGTTTTCTCCAGAAGGCATTTGGCTTGTCCTTGTGGGGAGCTGCAAATTTCAGTCGAGCTTGTAGGAGTCAGTTTTGGAGCATGGGGCTTCTTTCTTGGTTGGCACTCCCTGTGAGACTCACTTCACAGTGGACAGAGACGCTGGTGTGACTTCATGCCCATGATGAGTCTTTGTACGTAAACAGTAAGCAGTATCAATTTTATTCTTAACACATAAATATTAACCTAAAACCCTATAATAATAATACATCTGCCTTTTCAGAATATTAATAGATAAAAACAAGGAATTATTCACTCAGTTTTTCAAACTTTGCACTCCAGTGTCTTCTTTCTCTTAATATTTATGCTTAACCTAATTCCAGAAGCAGCTTATGGCCAACCATCCTTGAGTAATGTCCTCATAGCCTCCTCTGTGGTAGTTAACCATTTCGCACCGAGGAGCATTTCTGTGTTTGCTAATTGTAACTGCAGGAGTGCACTTTTTGTTGAAGTCATAGGGCAGACGCAATGAAAAGTGACATTTTCAGGGCACGCGCATTAACTGGGCCAGTTTGTATCTGTTTGACTGGTCTGCTCTATGTGTTTAGACATCTGTCAGAGAAGTCCTACGGATTGTTTCAAACTGTCCGCTGCATGGCAGTAGCAGGTGGTTTAGCTCAACAAGAGGTGTGCCACTAATCTGAGGAGGTATCCAATAGACGTAAGTTATAAATAAGTGAGTGAGTATCCTCGCTGTGGCCTCAGTGTGGAGTCGACTTTGTAAAGAAACACTGAGCTGAAATTCAGAATCCCAACACCTCAAATTTGGCATCGCATCGCCCTCCTTAGCAGTTGCCTAAAGTGTATAATTAGCATATGCTATTTTCATAACAGGCGTCCCCGTCTCAACATGCTGCTATCTTACACTTCTCTCTATTTACCCTGCAAATAATTTTGGAGCAGGCATGTAAAGTTTTTTTGGTACACTTCGCTTCGACTAGACTATTAGGATGTTTCAAACAAAACTGAGGTATCATCACATTAATATACATTGTAAAAATCATGATTATTATTAATATATTAAGAAAACTATTCAAGGTCTGTTCGTAAAGCACAAAAAGAGGTGATTCTTAGGAGTCCGATGTCTCCTTTACAAGTAATGAAAAGGCCTCTTCTAAGACTTTTTTGCATCACCTCTGTCGTACTTTCAGTGTCATGGCCTGAAAACATTGCCCTTGCTACTGTTGTGTGTATATTTTAGAACTGGTATGTGGCTCAGCTTCACATGCAGGACTCTCTTCTTCACGTGCCTCTCATGTAGCCTTAAGTACAGTAGATCTCTGCTCTCACTGATTTACATTAAGTCCTAGGACTGTAAAATAAGCACAAAATGGTTACTGTTGGAGCATGCAAAAGGACTAATGCTGCTTTAAAGTTTTAAATATGTAGGAGGCACTGAAGAATGCTTTTGTTGCAATGCTGTGGCTACATGATAAAATTCTAGACATTTCTGTAAGATTTCTGATGATTAACTTGGAAAATGAAAAGAATGTTCCCTGCAAAGACGTAAACAAGTGAACCCTCATGCTCAAAGCTGCGTGTTAGTGACACGTTTCACAGATATACCATCCAAAGAGAAAGAAGTGATCCTTTTGATCATCAGATTTTACTTCACGTGGGTTTAAGTCTGAAATAAAAGAAGCTGTAGCTGTGGTTGGGAGGTATTTGTTTTGAGCAGACACTGTCTCAAGATCCGAATGATTATTAGAAAGAAGTATTACTTCTAATAATAAGACAGGAGAGCTGCAAAAATAAGTTTACCACATCTCAATTAACACTAGCGAGGATCTTTGTTGACTTCTATTTGTAATCAAAAGTTTGTGACAGCTAGATTTTTATTCAGGAATTTAAATTTCCAAATAAAAGACTAGGAATACAGATTTATTAAAGGCTGCACATTCTAGCTTTAACTTTTCACTGATCCTGAATACAAATCATGTCATATATTTTAAGTATATATATTTTCAATAAAACTTTATTGATCCTGAAGGTTGACCCCGAAGGAAATTGGGTATTTAAATATAATCACATATTTAAGAGATTATAAACTGGTTGGCTTAATCCAAAAAGTGTTGAAATCCAATCTGCTTTTGTGTCACTATAACTAGTAAGGAAGCTTATATATGTTACTCGTATCAGTGGAGTCTTGTCCAAAAAAATAGTTTTTGCTGTTGTATTCTCTCTTTATGTTTTCACAGGGTTTCTTTCTGAGCTTTGGAGAGGAATAGTTCATGCTCAGTTGTTGCTTTTGCATAACATTGTAGGAATTCTCTTTGAAAGCACAGCCAAAAATGTAATGACCAGAAAATGACAGGACATTAGTGTATTTATTTTAATTTTTAAAAACAAATAATGTTGGGCAAAAATGCCAAGAACATCTTCTTAAGTTCACACTAAAGAATGTTAGGATATGCACACTAAGTAAAAAAATATAAATCTAATGTTAATAGTTGTCTTTGTGGTTAATATTAGATCTGTTATCTGTCTTTTACTATTGCTTATATGTTCTTTTTGATCTTCATTGCTAACTTTCCCCATGCAGGATAATGTGAGTGTTTATATTTCACTCTGAGTCGTTAAAGTAGTGCAGCAGGTTGTTGGATTAAGAAAAAAGAAAAAGAAAAAATGAGTCAACATCAGACTTGTAGAAGTGTACCTCCCTCCCTCTTGTGACTGTGTGTGGGCGGAGCTGCAGCCTGTTGAGTGGCCAGGGGGCAGGCTGTAGTAGACTCTGTGTCAGACAGAGGGAGAGTGTGGACGTGCGGACTCAGAGCTGTCATCTGAAAGAGATTTAAACTTCTCTGTACCTGTGGATTTTTTTTCTTCAGACGTCCCCCCCGAAAGAGGGACTGATCTGCCTGTGGGCCAGATAACGGAAAGCTGTTTTAGATCTGACGTGAGTTTCTGTTTAACAGCTGACTGGGACAGAGCGTAAGTAATGCTGTTACAATGACTACCCTTGTGTTCATTAACTGCGTGGTGCCGTGGCTGCATGAATCATTGATGCGAGTGCGCTGCAGTTCTGGTTACCTGTTAAAACAATGCTAGGAAAACCTATCATTTGCCTGTGGAGAATTATGACGTTTTTATGAGTGAGCCCATGTGAGGTTAGCTTCTGTCTTTAAAAGGAAAAGTGGGTGTGAGTTGACATGAGACAGACCACCATCCTCTCCACTAGGTCTTTATCGTAAGGTGATAGGAGGGCAATGGGGTCATTAAAAACCCACTCTGAGTGCAGCCTCGTGCATGTGTCTGCAGTGCGTTCGTATTTGTGGGTGATTGTTTACATGTAGGAGATACCCATGCATTAAGTGATGTTGATCTTGGACTCATTTCCCTTAGAATAATAGGTATTTGCCTGGGTGTGTTACATTTGAACACTTTTTGGCATGTATTGGCTGTCTCTAGTGTCTTTAAGCTGAGGTAGAGCTCTTCAGGAGTGAGCCTGTGTCTGGGGGTTTGGGCTCCTATCTGCAGGCAGAGGGTAGGAAATGTGGGTGCAAGTACATCGGCATCTTCTCCAAGCTACTTTTTGTAAATCAAGAGGGGTATGGAAAATCAGATGAAAGAACAGAATCATCAGCATGTACTTTTCCAATTGAAATTGGAATCGTTTTTTGGAATTTTGTTTGATAGAATATGGAAACATCAAATAATGTTGTCACTGACATGCTGCTGGCAAAACAATCTACTAATGGCAAACTATCAGAAATGTACGGAAGAGGATTAGGGCCACTGGAAAGAAAAAAAAAGAATTCTGACTTTAATCTCAGAATTCTGACTTTTTTCTCAGAATTCTGACTTTAATCTCAGAATTCTGACTTTTTTCTCAGAATTCTGACTTTAATCTCAGAATTCTGACTTTTTTCTCAGAATTCTGACTTTTTTCTCAGAATTCTGAGATTAAAGTCAGAATTCTGACTTTTTTCTCAGAATTCTGAGATTAAAGTCAGAATTCTGACTTTTTTCTCAGAATTCTGACTTTAATCTCAGAATTCTGACTTTTTTCTCAGAATTCTGACTTTAATCTCAGAATTCTGACTTTTTTCTCAGAATTCTGACTTTTTTCTCAGAATTCTGAGATTAAAGTCAGAATTCTGACTTTTTTCTCAGAATTCTGACTTTAATCTCAGAATTCTGACTTTTTTCTCAGAATTCTGACTTTATTCTCAGAATTCTGAGAAAAAAGTCAGAATTCTGACTTTAATCTCAGAATTCTGACTTTTTCTCAGAATTCTGACTTTTTTCTCAGAATTCTGAGATTAAAGTCAGAATTCTGACTTTTTTCTCAGAATTCTGACTTTAATCTCAGAATTCTGACTTTTTTCTCAGAATTCTGACTTTATTCTCAGAATTCTGAGAAAAAAGTCAGAATTCTGACTTTAATCTCAGAATTCTGACTTTTTTCTCAGAATTCTGAGAATAAAGTCAGAATTCTGAGAAAAAAGTCAGAATTCTGAGATTAAAGTCAGAATTCTGAGAAAAAAGTCAGAATTCTGACTTTAATCTCAGAATTCTGAGAAAAAAGTCAGAATTCTGAGATTAAAGTCAGAATTCTGAGAAAAAAGTCAGAATTCTGAGATTAAAGTCAGAATTCTGAGAAAAAAGTCAGAATTCTGAGATTAAAGTCAGAATTCTTTTTTTTTCTTTCCAGTGGCCCTAATCCTCTTCCGTAGAAATGTGGTTAGCAGTCAATCAGTAGAAGGATATGGTTGATTTTCCCCCATTGGAGTGAGCTTTAGTTTTATTATTTTACATTTAAAAATAACTTGTGTATGATATTGTCTTTTGTATTCTTACATCACGTTTATTTCATTTCCCTAATATAAAAATGCTCAATAAATATGGAAATAGTGCCGTCTGACTAGAATAACTTCTGGTTGTGAACTTCAAGCTTCCCCATAAGCTTTTTTTAAGTTGCATATTTTACTGCAGCTGGCTGTGCGTACAATGATGTTCTCTTTTAGGTGTCAAACTCTGTATGTTTATCATTCCACACAGTAAAGGTCATTCAAAACATCCAGGCTATTTTTTGGAGTGGAGGGTAACTTTACCATAAAACAATCTGCATCACTGTCATCTTACAGGATACATCCTCAGGAAAACTTGATATCCCCCTTAAAAGCCTGTCTGTGTTTGTCTAGCATCTATCTACCAACAGGAGACTGAGAGATAACCCTCACAAACAAGCTTTCACACAGACACAGATTCTCAAGTGATCAACAAACACCCAACAGAACAGGAATAAATGGGAGCTTTCATGAATTTTCAAGAATGGTGGATTATTCCACAAGAGGGTGGAATATAATCAACAGTGCTATCACATTTGTGGCAGGGATTTTCTTTTTCTTTTTTTCTGGCCCTCTATATGGAGATTGGTCTGTCTGCTGTAGGAAAAAAGCTTGTCTGTGCTGACCTTGGCCTGCTGTTTCTTTTGGTTTGATCCACAAAGAAAACAGCTGGCAGTTGCATTCTGGATGCCGGCGGCCTCGACAATGAGCTGCCTGTATGATGCTGTCAGAGAGGCTTTGGCTCGTTGGTAAAGGATGGTGCCTGTTATATCAATAGCTCAAATCCAGACTTCACAAAAAAGTTAAATTTATGACATGGTGGTTGTTGCTTGCAGTGAGAGCCTGCCTTGACCTGAACGCTGCTGAAACATTCCTCTGCAGACTGAAAGTGTGTTCGAGGCGCTGCTGTGCTGCATCAAGTCTGCTCAAAGTAGTGTAAGCAAGGCGGAACTGTGTGCTGTCAATGGTAGCAGCTCAAAGCAATGAGCAACCTGTTGCTGATTACTAAATCTGTATTGTGAAGAACAGGCAAAGAAGAAATTAATCATACTGCATCACACTGTTTTACCACAGCTAATCCTCTGTGCTGGCCCCACGTTCACATTTCTAGTTTGTCAGCATATCCCAGGGGTATTTTCTCAGCTTTAGGCTGCTCTCATCCTCCTTCATCTGTTTATATTGTCAGGTTGACTCTTGCCCCAACATAAAGTATGCGTATGCGTGTCTGCTATGTACAGCATTTGTACTATATGTTGGTTCTCAGCAGTTGTGAAAAATATTTTTAAGAGATGTGTTCAGCCAAAATGTTGCCCAATAACGTCTCTGATCTATACTTACTGCAGTAACCTCAGCTATTCTTTTGTATTCATGGTGTTTCTTACAGAGAAGTTCCTGCAAATGAGCCCTCAAGTAAAATAAATAACATAGAAAGTCAAGATTTTGGTAACTTTAGGTCAAGTTACACGATTCTCATCAGCAGGTGGAGTTTGCTCAGTGGTCAGGAAATCTCAGATTATTCGTTTCTTTTCCTGAGTGTCGGCAATCGTCTGTAATGCTTTAAAAGTTCAAAATCAGAGTCTGACCAAGACTGCAAAGTCCATGTACTAGCTGTTCTGGACTTTTTAATCACGTCACATGTCCTTTAGATGTTGTGATTTTATCTGACTTCCTTTATGTTTTTCTAAGTGTTGTTGAAAACAAGACAAAAAAGGGTTAATAGCCGGGGTACAGAAGGGAAGGGCCAGCCACTTGTAACCTAAAGGTTAAACACAGGCCTTCAGGGAGTCCTATTACTGTGTACTCACTGATGGGAACTCTGCAAACATGCATTCTGGGAGCACAGCGGGCTTCTCTGTTTATTCCCAGTCTAGTGCTGTGCCATGGTGTGGGAAATGACTGTGGACATGGAACATGGCCAGATCAGTGCTCTCGCGTCAGCGTCTCCTAGACCCACACATGTGCCTTTTTAACCCTCATGTAACACGCATCGAAAAAACGTCACATCCACATGAAGTACTGCGGGACCTATTTTATCTATTTTAACTGTACACAACCCTTTGAAACAGCTTTACAAAACTATGTGGAGTATGTTTACACACGTGTCAGCATTTCCTACATGCTGGTGTGAGAGTTGCAAAATTCCCGTTTCAGGGTATATTTCCGTCACTCATCACCTCGCACCTGTTCCTCGTACATGTTTCATTATAAAGCTGTATTTTAAATCTTAAAGCTATAATAAGAACGCATCGACTATTAGATCACAGATAGGAAATGTACATCATGTCACTGTTAGTGGTTGAATTTGTTTGTGTCCTTCCTGATGTGAGTGCGGGAGTAGCTCTGATGATTGAATCAGCCTCCAGCCGAGCCTTGTTTGGCAGCTTGTCCCTCCCCTGTAGCCGTGATTTGATATCTCTAAGCATTCCAGGTTATGCCCTTTACTCTGCTAATGGTGCCACTGACCCTTAAAGACATTCCTGTCGCAGCTCTCCAATCACACGTCTGATTGCCGCTCGTCATAAACATGCTGTCTTTTAACATTGCGATTACTTACTTTATAGAGACATATTCGATGGACATTGGCTGAAACACCGAACTGACATAGTAGCTCTTCTCTAACCTTGGACACAAATAGTACAATGTAGCCCACTGCAAAAGGCACTCTCGCCTCTCATGTGTCATGTTGCATGGAGCTCAAATATTACACACTTTACCTCGTTGTAAATCTGTTGATCAATTTTTATGAGAGTGCAGGTAAAATGTGATTTTAGTTAGCTAACTCTTATGTGAATATGTAGGCCCTGCTTGGTTGTTTTGAGGTGTCTGAAAGTCCTTTAACTTTATGAAGCACATGGACAGTTGTGGGTTGCTAATTAAATAGATCATCGTACGATCATCGGTCTTCAGTCTTTATTGCCTATTATGTTGAATTTGGCCCTTGAGTGTGACCTTTCAGAATACTTTCTGCTTTCAGATATTGAAATGATGATGAGTCATGTGAGGCAGTTGGATGGTGGCACAGTTGTAGCGAATCTACTTCTTTATTTCTGTGTTTTTTTAAAAACAACAACAACAAAAAAACCCTTTTATAGATTGATCCTGTTTTCTGACACAGTAACATGATCTCTTTTCCTCTCTACGCCTGCGGTCCGAGAGATGGAAACAGAAATGGAGCAAAGGGGTTAAATGCAACAGAGCCCACAGGACAGCAGTAGACTGAAAGCTTCCTGTGGCAGAGCAGAGTGTAAGCCGGACCTGGCAGACAGGCTGGCAGGGCAGATGTTTTAGGTGAGAGGCACAGTAGATAGCTCTGGTTGAATAATTCATCAGATCGGATTGAAGATGAGATATATTAAGACAGAGTACACAGGCCATCCTATGGCCTCTTTCAGCACTTTTTGTGCAGCATGAGTGGCTGCAGGGCTCAGATCCCCCTGCATCTCTGCTTTCTTTCTGGCAGTTATCCACTAGAGTCTGGGCAGTGCAGGAGACAGTTATAGATGTGCTGGCTCTAGGTCTAGAGAGGCCTCCAGACATCTGGAGGGGATGAAGCTGTTCAGCATGCAGGTGCAGTTCAAGCTCACAGCAACTAACACTGCTGATGACTTCTTCTGTGGTCACTGGGTCTTATTGGGGCATAAAATGCATAAAGAAATACTTTTTTTCAGTGATTGGATTGCTTAAACTCTAAAAAATCAGTACCCTGACTAAATCTAAACAATCCTGCACAGAGCTCAGTTTATCAGGTATCTGCATATTAAACTGTTTCAAGTATTAAAATGTCTTCTGGCCTCGCTTTTTGTCCACTTCTCTTTCTGGTTTGTTAGTGATCCAAGCAAGACAAGGCTGTTTATCCTGTCCCAGCTCATGCATCAAATCACTGACTTTACATCGTATAGTTTATAAATAATGAGATGAATCACTTGCTTGGCTCATGGTAACGTCAGAGACCAGCTACAGAGCAGCCTCTTGGGTTTACTGGATGTTTGTTAAGAGAGACTTGAATGTTCTTGTTATCTGCCTATTATTTTTATAAGCCTAAATGACAATTTGACCTTTTCTGGTTTACGGGAATGTGCTTCATCATTATAGATAATAGGATTTTTTTTCCATGTTATCTGGAAATTCACCTGAAAAAAGAAAGATGGTTTGATGTTATCTGCTGAATTTCCTAATTTAGTCCTTCCTTGTCTGCAAAATAATAAACCATCCCTCAGCGCCTCTACGTTGTGAAATAGGTGAGGAAATGTGCGCTTCTCTGACATCACAGTGAAAAGGCTCAACTTTCTAGTAACACACCATTTCAACTCCATCTCTCCATGACATCAGCTCCCACCTACACGAATCCAGCTGGGCGCCGTGCAGACATGTCAGGGCTTCGATTGTATCTCGAGCACACGCTGGTGCAAACATGGAGGTACGTGAACTTTAAGGGTCCTTATTATATGCAGTGCAGTTCTGCCTCAACTGACTGCTCAGAGCAATTTGGCTTTAAGATGTCATGAACTTGGATGTTTGTTAGATTATTCTTTTTTGTTGTTGTTGTTAAAAATTACTCAGTAGAATTGAAGCAATTTTTAACATACCCCTGTACCTGCAGGCAAGCTCACTGAGCTCTGTCATCTGATAGTTTGCTAATCCCCTGATTATGCTTGTCTAGTTAAGTAGAAGAGTCAGTCAGTCATCCATTAAATCATCAAGCCACGGGATCAATGTTGGGCCATATATTTGCAATGTGTGCGATTTGTGTGTGTGATTTAAAGGGCAAATGAAAAAGGGCACAAGGAGAAAAAAAAAAGTAAAGAGCAAACATGTGAAGTTGAATCTAAACTGAGCAGTGCTGGCTTGACAAGTGTGACCTTGAGTATCTGGATCAGCAGCAGCCTATAGGCAGATACTCTTGATTGACAAGAGCTCATCTCCCCCGTATGGTTTACCAGATTCGCTGCCCTTATAGGTCAGATCTGGTCGTCTGGGATATTGGATCTCAATGATTGGAATTTAACCCAAATATCATTGTAGCGACGGATTCTCAAGATAGCTCGGATGACTAGGATACCAGCGTTTAAGTGATGGCTGAATACTTCGCGTTAGGAATGCGCAGCTTGCTATTGATCGGTACTAAGTGAGGTCACTTGATGTGGGTGGCAGCTGCCCTACTCTCGGACCCCATATAAAGAACACAGACTACCCCCACAAAGACTTTTTAATGTGGTTTGTTCTCCAGATAAAGAGGTCAAAAATTAACTTTTTAAATACTGACTGTTAAGGGTTAACACGAGAGATAAGACACAACTGAACAAGTATGACTACAAGACCAGGAAAGGAGTCATTCGTCAATCTTTGTGTACTCTCATGAGCTCGGTTTAGAGAACTTGGTTTTTGGTCATTGTTAGTGGACTTCCCTGAATCTCACTGAATGTGTTGTTGAAGAGCGATAAGCCTTTCAAAACATGCATTTTGCTTCAAGTGGAATGCCTGAATAAAAGAAGGAAAAGTCTACGACTACTGTCATGTTAAGAGCTGTGGATACTTAAATAAAAGTTTAGCAATAATCAGACTTACAGTCATATCGCTCCTGGTGAACAATCACTAGTTGCTACTTCAGCTCTGGGTATTGTAAATCTAAATCACTTTCCACACAATTGGATTAGGCTATAAACAGTTCTCATAGGTGTCATTTTAAACAGACAGATAGATAATTACCGTGTGAACATGAACTTGATTACACCTGCTCGGACGAACACACCTTTCCCTGGGCTATCTTCGTTTCTAGCTAGTGATTTTCAAAAACAGCTTTGGAAGTAATACATTTCCCATTTTATTATATGCTGACAAGTTTTTTTTAAACTTTATTTTATTTTTCTTATGGTTTAAGTAGCATAGTTTTCATTCCACTATTTTTTTAGCTTATAAGTCGTTTGACTAAAAGTTTGGTTGATTGCATTTTTTCAGAATTGCTTTCTTCCTCTATTTAAAAAAAAGGACTGAAGGTCACCAGCATCTTCGATCTGTGAGGTTTACAATCTGCTTTGTAGCCTTGATGCTCTTGACATTCGGTAAAAGCTGGTCTGTGGCCATTTGGAGAAGTGGACATTCTGAGCCTTTTATCATTTTTACACAGTGATGGATGGGTGCAGCTCTCTGCCCAGTGGCCTATAGCCTGAGCCTGTGTGTAAGCCTCTAAGCTACTGGAATGCGTGCAGCTTCTTGCTGCGGACATCAAGCGGCAACAGCCGCCGTGCTTTGTTTACGCCCTTTCATGGATGCCACACCAGCCTAATCAATTTCAGCGAGGTTAAATATTTCAATGGATTGTTGTTGATTGAACGATCCATGACTTTACACGGGCGGCAAATGCAAATGCAGCACATCACTTCGTTTTTGAACTGTCCACAAACTTGACTTATATGGTTCAAAAGGTTCACTTTGCTTTTTCCAAGCATATAGTGGGTTTTTTATGGTTGTTCAGTTTTATTTGGCAACTCCTTTACTATGCTAAATAGTCTCATGAGTCAAAAAAAAAATTTAAAAGTTAATCTTTTATTCTTGTAAAGCACGGGTTGTTAACATTTTTTCGGTGACAGCAGACAAAAAAATCTGATAATAACCTTTCAGCTTAAAGCTGTCCAAGTAGAAAAAAGTATCTTTTATAGTACTGCGCTGAGTCCCTGCCATAGTGTCTCTGCATTAATGAAACCCTTAATATCAAGTTCCCAATGAAATAGTCACTTATCGTTACAGAAAGAAAGACATCTGATTTTGAGTGTATATGTACTGATTGAAGAAAAGGCAGACTATAAGCTGTGGCATACTATAATGACCAAACTTGATACATTTACAGTCTATTGCATTTTGTTTTAGAAGTGAAACAAATGGTATATTACTACCAAATTTTTTGGTAATGTAATTATATTTCTGGGAAGGTGCATGTGAAGCTGTGCCATAGGCTACCATGCAGGATAGCTCAGTGTTACAAATGAAAAGTAAGAGGGAGGAAGACCTGTCAGGCTTTAGAAAATTTAATGCAAGAGTTTGGCCAACATGTACATAATATGTAGGACTCAAAAGGTTAAGCAGAGAACTTTCAGCTTGCCAGACTTGGCAGCATGTAGTTCAAATCCTGCATGATGCCAGAATTCAGCACTGCCCTGTTGTTAGTGCCTATTGGAGGGCAGAGCTGCAGCTTTAAGCTTACTCTGACTTTATTGCTAACATGCTGCTCTTTTTAGTCTGAATCAGATGTATTTAAAGTTGTTCCACGCAAACTTTACTATTGGGAAGAGTGAAAAGCCGTCCATCATAGAATGGTTAAAATCTGAAGTCATTAAAAAACGCGGATAACGTGCTACATTTTCATGCAACTTCTCATGGGAGACATTAAAAGTGTTGCACTGGGATACATGAATAAACATTGCCACAGTAGTTACATAACAAAACGTAAAATGAGAGCTACACAGAGAATCCAGCTCCTTGACCCTTGCTCACCTCTGTATAATTCAATTCAATTCAATTTTATTTATATAGCGCCAAATCACAACAGTCGCCTCAAGGCGCTTTATATTGTACAATAGATCCCACAATAATAGATACAGAGAAAAACCCAACAATCATATGACCCCCTATGAGCAAGCACTTTGGCGACAGTGGGAAGGAAAAACTCCCTTTTAACAGGAAGAAACCTCCAGCAGAACCAGGCTCAGGGAGGGGCGGGGCGGGGCCATCTGCTGCGACCGGTTGGGGTGAGAGAAGGTAAAGACATCCTGTGGAAGAGAGACAGAGATTAATAACAGGTATGATTCAATGCAGAGAGGTCTATTAACACATAGTGAGTGAGAAAGGTGACTGGAAAGGAAAAACTCAGTGCATCATGGGAATCCCCCGGCAGCCTACATCTATTGCAGCATAACTAAGGCTGGATTCAGGGTCACCTGGTCCAGCCCTAACTATATGCTGTGGCAAAAAGGAAATTTTTAAGCCTAATCTTAAAAGTAATGATGGTGTCTGTCTCCCGAATCTAAACGGGAAGCTGGTTCCACAGAAGTGGGGCCTGAAAACTGAAGGCTCTCCCTCCCATTCTACTTTTAAATACTCTAGGAACAACAAGTAAGCCTGCAGTGCGAGAACGAAGTGCTCAGCATAACTCAGCAGGTCAGTCACATGGTGAAATGGGTGTGTATGATGGTTTGTTGGTTTTTGAAGTTTACAGTTAATGGGTGACACATCAAGTGTCAGAAAAGGTGTGGACGTTATGACATGATCTGACATCATCACCATATGACAGTTCAGACAGCATAAATTTATGCTTTTAGTACTTGAATTTTTCAGTGTGTCTTCTAAAACATGAAAACTTGTATTTAAACAGCCTCAGCATACTTTGTTGGGCAGCTGCGACTTGGGTGGTAGGATGGGTCATCTACAAATTGTAAGGTTAGTGGTTTGGATGCTGTTGCATCCTTAGGCAAGAGCTGTACCCTGAGTTGCCCCTGAAGCATCCACTGAAGTGTGAAAGTTAGTAAGCGCTTAGATTGTGATAGATAGTGTTGTATTATGAATGTTTGTGTTTGGTTGAATGAGACTTGTAGTAAAAAAAGAAAAGAGTGGAAAGTGGAAAGGTGCATACAAGTACCACTCCATTTAACTTTACTTGTGTTTCACATGCTTATCTGTGAAAAAAACAAGTTAGTGGATGTAAACAAGGAGAAGCACGGTACAGAACCTGACGTGAATGGCTGTTATCTCACTGCATCGTGGTCGATATTTCACTCCAGCAAACGCAGACAGGATTTTATTGCAAACAAGTGGAGACATTTCGAATGGCACTGAGTGTTTCAACAGGCCTGACCTACTTTCAGCAGCCAGAGCTGAAACGGTTTCTCACCTGTGTCTGGCAGCAGGCAGGAAGCCTCATAAACCAAAGGCCCTCAATATCTTATCCAGTACTCTGAACAGTATATTACGCTGTGCTTTTATTTCTGCTATAAAATAGTCATCGAAGAATTTGTCACATTTGCTGGAGCGCATATGGTCACTCTCTCACGGATACAGGCTGTTACTCTCAGCCAACAGTTTGAGAGGGTGAGATGGTTAGGATGTTTCCTGACAGTGAGAACTTTAGCCTGCTTCCGTCTGTAGAGTAAACTTCTTAAGTTGCAGATTAGCAACATAAATAAATATAATCATTACCAAACCTCTTACATTTTGTTTATAAGTGGAAAACTCTTATTTCACTGAAACTGCAAATTCATAAGTAGTTCAAGATTGAAGCAGAGGCACTGTTTGCAGGTCACTCCATCCTCCGCTCAGTAGTTATAAAAGAATAAACATTTATTGTAGCATGAATACTACTATAAACATTTGTGGTGTAAACAGCAGTGATTTCCTTTAGTGCCATTCCACCAAATGTCAGGACATGCAGTATTATATTTCAGAGTAAAGAGGAACATCTTTTTGTTTTGCAGATCCAACTGTTGAACATCGCCGTCAAAATAGTTCCAGCTTTTGATCACTGATTTTGAATATCTGGATAGCTTATCATAAAGCGATCATGTCAAAGGTTCAAAGTATTTACCAAAACCCCAATAAGAGAAAAATGCTTTTTATAACAGGTTATTGTTTGTTAGTTTTGGTCCCTGAAAGGTGTGTCATAATGAAATGGGAGATGTAGGGTGTTCCCTCTCCCTGCAAAGGGTGTGACAACAGTAAAAGAGACTCTAGAAAAGAAATAGGCCATTTCTGCAAGATCAACAGTGCAGTCTCCTTCCTTAAAGTGGATCAGCTTACACTGGGGCTTTCAGAAGAGTGGAAAAGAGTGCAGAGAGAAAGTACAAACTTCTATAAACATCATGGCAGTGACTATACGTGAATATTTTTAAGATGCAAGCGCTTTTTAAGCCCTGTTTACTTTTGTTTGGACATGTGAATTGGCCAATGTGCCAAGAAATAAAGGAGATGAAACCAAGAGAAGCAACTCGCCCTCACAAGTCTGAACGTTGAACTTTGCTGATGAGATTAGCGACTCTGAAGAGATTCGTTCCTCCTTACTAGTGTTAATATAAAGATTGGAGTTAGCTGAGGTGACCAGCAGGAGAAGGTGGTGTCTTTGTCCTTTCATTTGCTTCTCTTTGTCCTCGGCACTTTGGGTATTAAAGCACTTTTCGGCCCGTCGCAGAGCCCCTGCTGCTCTTCTTTCACCCACTTCGACGTTGATAGTAATAGCAGGTCTGGCGACAGCCCTAGCTCCACTACTTTACATTTCATCAGCAAGCTGCTTCTGCTGGCTTCACATCTGTTATGGAAATTTGTGCAGAGGGGAAATGGAATGAAATGGAAAATCATTTCATATATTTTCACTTCTGACACAGGGCTGGTTTCAGCACTTGTATAGGTTTCAAAGACAGAGGTGATGAAATATGCTCATCCACTTTCACAGCCATATATTACATTAATCTATCAATACATTCTTAGTTCCTGATAGCTTTAAATTTGGGATGCTTTAGGAATTCAGCACTTGTGATAAATTCCACATTTCTGACCCTGTGTCACAAACCCCATAGGAGAAGCAAGCTTGATGAATTTAACTCCCCTGAACCTTAAGTTCAAAATGTCCCCTATCTCTGTCCAATAGTTTAATAAGATTTTAATTAGGCAATTAAAAGTCTTTGGAATAGCATATGGTCATAATTACTGCTGTATAGTTCACTTAGGAACGATTGAGCCATTAATTATTCTTAGCTGGGTCTAGGGATTGAACTTAAAAATGGGTCGGGCAGGAAAGAAGGTATTTTCTTCAAACACCATAGTCATCTAATCAACATGACTTTTGAATGACAAAATATGTTAACTCGGTAGCTGCGCTGTGTTGCACCAGCTATTGTGAATCTAAGACTGTGTTTGTTTATTAACTTCATTGCAATTTCTTGACAGCTAGAGCTCTAGTTGGCTTTAAGCTTGTGATTTAAATTGCACCACTGAAATTTAAGAAGTCGCTAAGACTTTGTAATGAAAACATTTGTAGCATTACCCAGTTTAAATCAATCAATTAAAGAGGGAATCACTGTAAAACCATTGACTGGAGTATAGGCTAATATATGCTATAGGCTGTTATAATTTTATAGTGCAAACAATAACATTTTAAATGAACATAATTCTCAGTTATACCATTTTATGCAGGATTTATTATATTTTAGGTCGTATCCTACGGTACCTGGTGTGGTCTTCTGCTGCTGTACCTCATCTGCTTCAAGATTCAATACACAATGCATTCACAGATGCTTTTCTGCATACCTTGGTTGTAGCGATTGGTTATTTGAGTTACTGTTGCCTGCTTATCAGCTTGAAGAAGTCTTTCAATTCTTATCTGACCTCTGATATCAACAAGGCATTTTCATCCAAAGAACTGCAGCAAGCTGGATATTTTCTGTTTTTCAGACAATTCTCTGTAAACTATGAAGATGGTTGTGTGGGACAATGACAGTCTCGACCATGTCTACATGTCTACATGTACCGAGTTGCTGCCATGTTATTGGCTGATTAGATATTCGCGTTAATGAGCAGTTGAACTTGTGGCTGTTACTTAACAATTTTTATCTGTACCTGAGAATCCATCAATTTTAATTTGATAACACTCATAATAAATAACATAATAGATAGCGTAATAACTCATGCGGCTCCTTAACCAACGGATTTAATTGTTTTATGTTTTTATGTCGTTTAGTCGTTTTTATGAGAGGTGAGTGAGCATGTTCTTAAACCCTTCTGATTGTGATTAGTCATGATGCACTGGGCTTGGGAAAGAAGCACTGTCATATCTTACTCATAGCCAGGTATCGTTACAGCTGGCCAAGTCGTTGCACAATAACATAAGAGGGCAGTAGGACCAGGGCGGAAATATGTCAACGCTGTACAGCCACACAACTCACCCAGCAACTCAGCCACTCTGCCCATATGTACAGGAGTGCTCCTCCATTAAAGCCACTCCTGAGAGATGATATCCTCCCATCCCACATCTGCTCCGTCACACATCAGAGAGCCCTTCAGTGACGTGGAGGTGTTTCAGGGCCTGAGGGCAAACGCTCACAGGTTGGCTGGAACATGTGGTAGCATGTGACCTACGTTATCTGACGGGTGTGATGTAGGTAGGTGACCAGTATGTCGTGCGTGTGTGTGTGTGTGTGTGTGTGTGTGTGTGTGTGTGTGTGTGTGTGTGTGTGTACAGGTGGCTTCGTCAGATGACAGGAAGGCAAAAGGTCATATTTTTCAGGCAACACTTTTCCAGTCAACAGACTACGTGTGGAATCCAGGAAGCCTTCACCCCTCCTACTCTACTCAAATAGCAAAAGCTAATGG
The DNA here is from genome assembly GCF_001858045.2 of Oreochromis niloticus. Lineage (NCBI taxonomy): Eukaryota > Metazoa > Chordata > Actinopteri > Cichliformes > Cichlidae > Oreochromis > Oreochromis niloticus. The sequence continues at coordinate 53,233,633 of NC_031972.2, forward strand.
TGGTACCACCTGTTCCAGCAGCATACGCGATGCAGCTATTTATAATACAGTATTAAAAGTAGCATTGTCATTGGGCCAGCTTTCTCATTCAGTGATATATAGTGATATTTTTACTTTACACGAAGAGCTGTATAACAGTAAATGACCGCCAAACACTGCTAGGAATTTCCCTGTTGGGTTAAATATAAAACTGGGTTCCTCTTTTACGAGATACATTACTGTAAAGTTTTTGGACAGTGTAAGAAAGGTATTATCAATTTTTTTGTGACTGAGTTTTACATTGTAAAATAAAGCACCACTAGCTGAGTTTATTGTGTAGCTCTACACTGACAGTTGCTTATTTCTATGACGTTTTGTTGGCACCCTGTTCCTGGCAGTATGTCCTACTGCTTGATTTATCTCCCTTCCTCTAATTATTTTTATATTGTGGACTATCAGAAAGGTCTCTGTTACTGTTAAAGTTGATGAATTAATGAACTGACTATGTTCAGAATCAGTGTTGGTCAAGTTACTTGAAAAAAGTAATCAGTTACTAATTACTGATTACTTCCCCGAAAAACTAATCCCGTTACTTTACTGATTACTTATTTTCAAAAGTAATTAATTACTTAGTTACTTAGTTACTTTTTAAAAACACAATTTACAACCTGAATAGGTGATAAAGCGATAGATCTTTCAGCCCAATTCTACATTTTCTGCATAATCCATCATACAAAATGTAATCAAATGGAAACGTCTGTTTTTAAAACTTTAAACTTTAAATCTTTTAACATTATGCATCAAGCAAAAACTTAATTATATGCAACATTCTCTGACTGGAAGAAATTTGTTTAACATTTAAACCTATTTTCTGCACATTCCAGCACATAAAATAAAATTTTTTTTTGTATTTACACTCACTCTTTCAAATAAATGCAAGTAAAACACAGCAGAAAATAAATAAAATCAAAGACTAGCGGTCCTGTTGCTCTATTTTCACCTATAAAGCAGGAGTGGGGTAGGCGGAGGTTTACCCTGGTGCAGGTGTGCCGCGGCGGTCAGTGGAAGAATCCGCAAGTTTCTCTGTGAGTTTCACATTACGTCGTAGCGCACTCGCTGCTTGCTTGGAAGTTTAGGGGTTTTTTTCACTGTAAAAAGAAGTTTTCTTCCCACGCACAACAGACACTAATGTTTTTGTCACTTTTTATGGAATCAAACTCAAAATAAGGTCAGTACTTCCACGCTTTGAACGCTGCATGCTCATACTCTCTCCCGCACTTGACATATTATGATCTGCACACAGCTGTTGTCACGAACGTTGCACTCGTTTATGTCACTGTCATGAGACATTCTCGCAAAAAATCACGGTTTTAGTAACGCAGCATTCCTACGTGAAAGTAACGGTAATCTAATTACCGTTTTTGCAATAGTAATCCCTTACATTACTCGTTACTTGAAAAAAGTAATCAGATTACAGTAACGCGTTACGCGTTACTGCCCATCTCTGTTCAGAATGCTTTATATAGACCTGAATCAGTTTATCCTGAATGAACAAAATGGACCTGCCCTCCTGTGGGTCCACTACCCAGAGGAGGGGGGCGTAGGGGTCCAGTGGTATGTGCACTGGGCTGGAGGCCTTGGTGGCCAGGTTGCCAGAACTTGTACCTGGAACATTTATACATTTATTAATTATTAATAGCTAATTAATTAATTGTACTATATTAATAATTATATTAATGAATTAATTAACAAACTATTACAATTTATCCTAATATAAAGATATTGTTTAACACTGATCAAAGCTGAAAATGTATAAAATGGACTAAAAACTGAACATATCCTTGATCAAATAAAGTTTAGACATAATCCTGGTAGATCCGTTGATCCCAGCCCACTCTGTGTCTGCCCACATCATCTGATGGCTCAGCTGATACCCTAACACACATTCAGTTGGAAAAGTTAATATTGGACATACAGTTGCTGCATTCCTGCAAGCTGATTTGCAACCCATCTGAACACCCTGCCATTTTTCTTGTTGTCTGACCTAATCAGTGTCATATCTGTTGACAGCGATGCCTTCTTTGTTCTGTATGGGGGGTACGCGCCGGTCTCGCTGCCTCCAGCTTTTCACATCTGCACATGGAAAGGGAGAGAAGTCCCAGTACGGAGTGATGCTGCCAAAAATAACTTACTCCAGATGAAAATGACAGTTTTCGTTTTACTGTAGTGGTCCTGACAGAACATTTATTTTATATCTTCATTTAGTTGTTTGTTTTGGTTGCAGATATTAAAAGTACAGCATGTTAGTCTCTATGAAATGTAATGAAAATGTAAAGCAGCAGCATTTTTTACTCCATTGACAGACTCATGAGGCATGCAAACATAAATCCCATCTGTGTTTTTTAAGAGAAAGGCTAATATAAAAATATAAAGACAAATAGCTTTCTTTTAATTTGGTTGAAAATCCAGAAAGAATCACCCCACCCACTAATAAAATTATAGTATCTTTAATTGGATGTTTTACAATCTGTGGTAAAGAATTGATGAAATTATTCTGTCAGGGTGATGTGTTGCTGAAGGGAATAGAGAAATATACTCTAAAAGGATTTAGGAAGAGATCATTGACAGAGAGATGGGAGAGTATCATCCATAGCCAGAGCACACTATCACGTCTGTGTAGAGAGTGAAAGGGATGATTCAGTTTATGCATCATGCAGGAGAGAGCAGTGAAGTGCAGAGTTGCATATAGATTTCTGTGCTGTCAGAGGGGCCCTTGTTCTCCTGCTCACACTGAGTCGAACTCTCTCTTCATACCTCAGTCGGATTCATGCAGGCCGCTTTTTCTGACTGTCACACAAAACCGGGATTATTGTTACCTCTGCGGCTCGGTGGTCAAGTAGTGTCTCATTTTTGGTTGTTTCCACACAAAAGACGCTAATGATGCTCATGGCTACTCTTTTTGTCGATTACATGTCATAGTCCACTGACATCATGTAGGTTGCTGGCAGGGAGGGATTGTCTAAAAATGTCAGACTGTGGCCGAGCCCGGACTTTTAAAAGCAGAAGCTTTTCAGAACCTTGTCTGTTTTTGTCATCAGGATCATTAAAAATCACAGTCATACTGCTGTAGGTCCAAATTCTTTGCTGTCCAGACACTTGATTATTTTTCCTTTCATAGCTTTTGCATATCTGACCCGGTGAAAGGGGAGATCATTTTGATCTGAATTTTTAAACTATGAAAATGTTTTAATCAAACTTTAACTCTTTCGCCCATAAGTACAACCTTCTCTGTTCCCCTAATGAACATTTTTTGACATCTCAATATCTACATCAATAAAGATGTGGTACAGATTGTATAGGCAGAGAGCTCCCTCACTAACGCAGTCTTTTTCTGTGGAAGCACGCCTGAAATAACAGATATGGGTCAGTTCAGAAAAGACAAAGAAGGGTTAATTCTAAGAGGTGTCCAGTGAGGAAAAGGTTAAAACAGAGTTAAATAAGTTAAAACTAGAAATGTGGGTAGCACTTTATAATATGGTCTCCAACTGAGGGCATAATTCCCCAGCAATTAAAGGGAATTTCAGTGTACTTGAAATTACAATGCGATTATATACAAATACTTAATGATAGGTACACTAGAATAAAGGGACAACAAGTCAGATTTTTATAGGAAACAAATAATCATATTGAAGGTAATTTTAAGTACTGCATAATTTGTGGGTAATTTAGTGGAAAAACAATATTCATCCATTTCACATCATAAGTACTGTGTATCTTTCGGGATGTGGGCTGTACTATGGAGCTGCTTAACCTTGCGTGACTTCTGGGTATTTTACAGGAAATAAGACACACATTATACTATAAGTAATTTTAAGTATAGCGTAAGTAAAAAAACAAAACAGGACAATAATAGAAATAATGAATAACAAAAAGACTATCATGTTCTTCAACATAATCAATATTAAATAATGACGTAAAAAAATAAAGATGCGGAAAGGAAGGTACAGTCACTCCATAATATTGCCAGTCCACAAAAAGTACAGTGTATTTACAATTCAATTTAACTGCATTTAGTCATGGGCCTTATTATAAAGTGTTACTAAAATATGTGTTTTGCTGCACCACAAGCCCTTCAGGCTGAATTGACAGGACATGTCTGCATGTTTTTTTTCCTTGTTTTTTCAGCCTTGCGTGTGACATTGCTGCTGTAGAAATAACCATCTTTGTGTCTTGTCTCTTGGCCTTGTTGTTCTTGCAGATGTCATCTGCCTACATCAGATTTGGACATGTCTGGTTTTGTAATAAGCATCTGACTGCTTATTGACTAAGAGTCAAGATCCCCTTGATAAAAGCCGGAATAGCTTCGCTCCCTACTTCGTGAAATTGATTCTAATACCTCACGTGAAACTGAATCTCCTGTTGGTAGCATTTAATGAGGAGCTCCCCGTGGCCACTGTAATGGAGCATTGGCAGTTGTAACTGGAGTATCCATATTGAGTTTCCCTTTAAGTCTGTCTCACTACATTCAGTTCATCAGAGTCTGTGATTTGGCCCCTTAAATCCATTACTGGCCGTGTTGTGGTTTGGACTGACGGTTTCTTAAAAATAGCTGGAGAGCTTGTTGATAAAGGTGTTAGCGGAGATGAAAAAATATCTGAAAGTTCAGATTCCTTGACACGTATATCGTATTCAATCAAGAAGAAGCGAGCGCTGTGCCTATGCAGTTATTCCACAAGTTGTCTTTAGGCTTTGGTTGCTTTTATCCCAGTGAATTACTATGGAAATCCAACTCTTTTATATTGAGACAAGTTCTGATCTGTACATGCAACTTCTTACTACTCTGTAGTGCAATTAAAGTTCATCTGGTGAAAACTATGGGACAGAAGCTCCTGTAGCTCTTGTAACATGAGCTGTGTCTTGGGCGTCACACCTTTTTTCAAGAAAGCAGAGATTACTAAGAAATCTCTGTTTTCTTTCAGTCCAACGCACAGCAGAACAGGTATATGCAGCTCATATATAGAGATTAAGCTTTCTGAGAGTGTTGGTGTTAGCGCCTTACTAACAGCCTCGCACATTAACACCCTAACCTATCAAAATGATCATTTGCTTCCTATGAACAGAAACTGAAAGATAATCCTACAGTCTTTCGTTTTGACTCTTGGCACTTATGCACTTTGTTATGAATGCGCTGTCATTGTTGCATAATCATGTTTTGTGTTGTGTGGAGATAAAGACAGCAGTGTGCCAAAAAATACTCTTAATGCTGAGGAAAGATGTTCAGCATTTTGTTCAGGTGAATCAATCATTCATAAATTAATTCAAAGTAATTTATGAATGACTGATGAGCTGACAATTGGACAAATGTAAAAAGCATAACAATAAGACAATAAGACTGGAGAGAGAGACTATCAAGCATGAAGATATTAGAGTGATAAAATAAAATATAAAAATGAATTCATATGTACAATCTGTAGGCAAGGGACAAGAATTTGGTACATGAAACCTTCTGGTTTCTGTTTAACCAATCACATTTGGGCAGGCTTTGAACTTTCCATACACCCTGCTGAACCGTTCATGTGGAGATCAGCAGATGGCGTTACATTTGGTGGAGTATAGTCTTGCAACGACAGGCTAATATGTACAACTAATTAGCTTTTTTTGTTAATGTCCTTAAATCTATTTGCATTTGTAAACACTGGTGAGAGAAGTCTCGAAAAGGATGTAAAACTATTAATGATCTGGTGTTTTTCCAGACGTGGTTGCACCTACCAGTGACTTTTATCAAGGTGAAATCCTCACACATCTGTTTTCTTTTCTTTTTCTTTTCTTTTTTTTTACGATAGCTCAGTGAAATCTGATGCAAAGTAACGTATACCATTTAAGAGATAATTTGAACACTTTTTCTGTCACTTGGCTCATTATTTCATTTAGCGTGCTAATGCACACTAATTTGAATGCTGTTTCTTTATCCTGATAGGTTTCAGCTGTGACCCTGTGCTGGCGCGTATGCATGGAGGCTGATCAATGGAGGCTGTTGCTCTGAGGTCACAGGTCATCATTTCAAACCAGCGTCATCGTCTGTAGCCCAGAAGACTGCCCTGAATTCACACCGGTGCAGACGTATTCTGTTCAAGGAGCCTGGAGCTGCAAGACTAAAGAGAGAGAAAGAAGAAGAAAATAAACAAGTGTTATAAAAGACGCTCTTCATGAATTCACCAAAAACCTGAAGGGAAATACTGCAAGTTGGCTGGCAGACCTTAGGAGGCATGTGGACAATGAGTATGGCTTGGCTGCGTCTCCCTGCTGTCATTGTCCTTCTGCTTGGTTGTTTTCATACGGCTGTCATGGAAAATGACGTAACTCCACGCCTCACCTTTTCATACAGTAAGTTTCACAACTTCTTCACAACAGAAAAACAGCCACTTTACAAATTACTTTTTTTTTTTTAAAGTAGGAGTGCTTGGTCCCAAGCTGCCCTGCTATCCCATATATGCACATCACACACAGCAAGCCTGCAGACACACCAGGCTCTCCTCCTCTCTCGGTGAGCCGAGGAAATGTGAGGTTTGGAGATGCCTGAGGCTCCAGCTGGAGCGTCGTCGGATCCTTTTGTGCGAACCGCAGCACGTGGCCAACTGTCAATAAACAGTCATCAAGACTGGCATTGTTGCATTCGCTTCTCTAGTTGCTGCTCACAGCTGTCTAGAGGTAAAAGTTTACATAAGTCCACCTGGGAACTTAAATCATGAACGCTCAACAGAAACATCTGTTTTCTGCTAAGCTGTTTAGTTCTACATTTGCCGCTTTCACTTTCTGCTTACAGATCTGGTCGTCCAGTTCCCGGTGGGTTCCCTATTTATTAACCATGTCCACTGAAAAAAAAAAATCAATGCACTTCTTATGTGTCCATTGTAAGAGCTAAAAGGATTTAGAGGGGTGAAATGGTGTTTGTCTCCATCATGTAAATCCATGCTGTGAATGGCTGCTCCATCAGGGTGGCTCTGTCGAGTACCTGCAGGTCAGACAGTAATTACAAAATGAACTGGCCCATTGTGTTTCGACTTACTAAGGACAAGTGGACACAATCTCATGAGCGCTGAGAGTTATTGCTCTTATATAATCAGTTTTTTTCTGTTTGCTTGCAAAATAACTTTGAGCTTAGAAACCTTTCACATTTCACTCTTAAACTATGGCGGAGATATAGTTATATTCGCCCTCATGTATTGTTTTTCCAATGTTCTGTTTTCTCTCCATTGATAGGTTGAGCCACCGGCACCAAGAACTGCTTGTATTCATTTATTCAAATGATATACTGGTACATTTAAGATGACATGTTGACTTTACACATTAATTGTGCTCTATTATCTCCACAGAGAATGAAACAAAATGATGGATTGTGGGATCAGTAGAGACTTTCAGTGATTGATCTGCAGTTAGTGACTCATGTTCAGGCATCATTAGAGTTACTTCAGGCAGGATTATGTTGATAGATCCTGCTTAGTAATCTATTACAGACACGGGTAGAATTTCCAGTTTGGAGCGAATTTTAAGCCGACCGAGCTTTTAAATAGGTGCCTGTCTGAGCTTGTGCCTTCCCCTTCATGTTGGACCTCTATACAAACAGATAATCTCTCTCACCTCCCAGCCTCAGCGAAGCCCATAGCTCATCCCTTGTGGAGCATTTCACAACAACACACACCATCAATCACTCACTGAAAAGACACTTCACACTTGGGCCTGTTCTTAAGGAAAGATTTGCTTGGAGGGCGTGCTGCCAATGTTAAACAACAACTTTTAAAGCATGCGTGACGTGACTGTCCAGGAGATAAGCAGGGAGGGTTATGTTTTCTGTTCTGTTTCGATTTTTATTATTGGGGCTTACCAAGCTTCTAGTCGGTCATTAGCTTGTATTATAGCAGCATTTATGTTGCTGTAACTTTAACCTCATTGATAACTTCATGAAGGGTCATGTAGATAATAATTTAACAACAGAAATAATAATTATGTCCCTGTAAAACTTAACAAGCAGTAATTTTACTGTTTGTCGACGCGGTCAAGAGGCCATACTTTCGTAAAATGTACTAGCTGATTTAAAAAGCAACTCTGACATAGAATTTCTGGAGTCACTGGTATTGTTGGTGTTGAAAAGACCAGTTTTATTTTGTGGCTTAAAGCAAAGAACAAGTTTTTTTTTTTCTTTTTCTTTTTTTTCAGCAGATAAAGGTTAAGAGGGCCTGGTGACAAAAGTTGTCCTGCTGTGGTAGTGTCTGTTCTGCTACACTGACATTTTCCAGCCTCCCGCAGAAGGGCTTTGTCACATTGTATTTACAGTATCAAAGCAGAATGCAGTGCTGCAGGCCTCAGGGACCTGAACTTTATACAGCAGAAGCTGCCTGAACTCATCATGGTTTCTGGTCCCCTCTGTCTTTTCTGGATGCCAGTTAGCTTGATGGCTTGCATGCTTAAATGTAGCACTGTAGGCGGGCCAGAGTCCTGCCTGGCTGATCTTCATCTAGTACCATTTTTGTAGACGGGCTTTATCTCTTACTCTCTCGGTCTCCCTATCACTTTCTGTTTGTCTCTCTTTCTGTCTCTCTCTCTCTCTTTCTGTCCCCTGGTCCCTGCCTATGCCTTAATGAAGAGGGTAATCTGCCATGAATAATGAATGGGGATTTGTATGTGTTATGGTGTGAACACTTGTCTGGTTCTCATTATGCGCCTATCAGGACGGATCATGGGTTCGGGGAATAGAGCCCGCATCTGCTTTTCTCTCTGCTTTTTTGTTCCAGGCTTTAATGCGCACCATGTTGAATGGCTTAGTGTGCTGAGCACTATTTAAAAGACACACCTATAAGCCTTTTAGTTGCCCGTCTTTTCTTGTTGAACTGTTCAGCCCTCTTCCCACCGTGTGACAGTCGTGCTTTAATTTTGTTTAAGGGGTATGCCCACAGCCACGCTAGGGAGTAAAGCATTTTTAATTATTTAAAAGCTGTCGTGTCTGGGCCAGTTGAGTCAGCCACTCTCGAGTAATTCAAAAGGACAGTGGTGTCAAGTGAGATAACGACTTCTCGATACTATGTTGATGCCACATAGCTGAACATTGGTTTCGTGATGGTATCAGCGCTCGAGCAAACTTGATTACATCACCTAATAGAGACGTGTAAAGTTGTATTACTTTACCATTTACTTACATAGTCTTAATATAAAAGTAGGAAGAAAAATGTAGTAAAAATGCATTTTTTAAATGGCATTTCAAAATCTAACTAATGCGACAGCTTAGTCTTGGTCTCTGGCTTTTAGTAGGGCCTTACCTTCAGTGTAAAAGTGTTGTTGTGAATTTGCACTAATTGGTGAATTGGTGTATTTGCGCTATTTTCCTTATCCACAGTTAATGACGAGAATAGCTTCAGTAGCTCATAAAACAAAATGACTCTAACAACAAGTAAAGAGTGCAACTCTTAACTTTTGTGCAGCTGCTTCGCATCATTCAGTTTCAGGGTGTTGTGGGGACACAGTGACTTTTCAGTTACTCTGCTCCTTCTGCAATAGCACAGCATGGAGTCTGGCTGTTCAGGTCTGAATCTGCTGTATTGCTAAAAACAAGTCAAGACCTCATGTACAGTCTCTTTTTTCTTGGTGCTTCAGCACTGTTCATAGTAGAGAAAGGGGTCAGGGTGAGTTCCTGGTGAAACCAGCAGCTGGTTTACATTATAGTGGCTAATCCAGGGTCAGCTTTTGTAGCTCCCTGACCTGCAGACTGTCTTATCAACAGAAAAAAAGGATCCTACAGAGCTGAGCTGTGTGAGATTTTTTTTCTTTACAAATGACTGATTTAAAGTATTTAAATGGTAACAGATTGAAGCCCCACCGTGCTGTATTTTCCCTCTATAAATTACACCACCAAAGCCTGTTATGGCTCATCCCTGTTGCACATATTTTATCTCTACACTTTCCTCAGAATTTACGATATGCCTTTCCAGACTTTGCTTCCTAATGTTGTCTTCAAAATTACCACCTTTCTCTGCATGTGGATGGTGCTATAGAGACAATATCCTGCTAACGAGATGCAGCCCCACAATTTACCAATACAAACAGCGTGCTCGCAGCTTGCCTAATGAACCTCCCGGTGGATTGACCCTCTTGGCCTGTTGTCTTAATGCATTCCAGATGCTTTAGTCTCAGTCCTTCAGCTTCCCGAGTCTGCTCTCCCACACAATTACCAATTCAGCAGCAGCTCTTAGTAGCTAGTTAAAATTACTTGGGATAATGTAGTTAGAGCTCCAGTGTGGGCTGTTTTTATGTCACCAGACTATGCGACAGTAGTAGGAGCTCTGACCCAGCAGGACTCTTCTAATTCTTCTAAAAGCAAATGGCTTTACAAGAGTTCATCTGTTCTACCCTGAGCAAAGTCCTTGAACAAGTACAGTAGACAGATAAAGACAAAGGAAAGACATTCGTTCCAGAGAAGTTCCTTTCCTGCTTCTTGTAAATGTAATTTCCTGCCTCTTATTTTTTTACAAGATCATCCAAATGTTGAGGCATCGTAGCTCATCTGGCAATCCTCACTCTCTTTAAGAAATAAATTACATTAAATAAATTTAATCAGTGTTTTTACTTTACTTTTACTCACCGGACCGATATGTAGGGATGGATAGGCACTCAGTCCTGTTTGCTTGTTCAGAAACGTAAAAAGCTAGACCCCATTTTACCATAGAGGGGTCACATCCCCCTCACTTTTTACTTAGAGGCTGATCATGGTTGCCAGATTTAAAGTAAGTCATGTTTTTTCTACATAACACTGATTTAGCCATTCTTCTGCGTGCATAGGTGTACTGATGTTTTCCTCAACTGTTGTCATTCGTGCATCCTCTTCTGCCTATTCAACCCTGTTTAAATGTGCTCTCTTAGGACTATTACTGGCAAGTATTCTTCTTCTTCTCCCTCAGAGATGGGAATGTAGGTCATGTTTGTGGTCAGAAGACTGGAAATGGGGCATATGATGTCCTTTAGAGAGGATCTGTCATGAGTCTATTGCTTTCTCTTGAAGGCGATAAAGAGACAAACAGGGGTGTATTTTGTGGGTCATCTTCTAGTGAACCCTGACGTTGTACAATTCCAAGCAGATTATCAGTAAAGTCAGGTGTTTTGATAGGGACATTCTCTTGCATTTTTTTAAGCTACCTTTTTTGCTGTTAAACATATCCAATTGATCCAGAAGTAGGGATGTTTTTTTTCTTTTTTCTTCTGGAGTTCTGTGGAAAGAAAACAGGAACAGGTGGTTTAAATGAGGTATGCAATCATCTGATCTCCTGAACATACAGCTGTAAGAGCTGATAAAACAGTTCCCTTATAAGAGGGCGCTGGTTGAATCAGTCTGTTATCATTGCCCTAAAAAACAAAGGGACTTCTCTGGCATTAGAGGACACATTTCTCTACAGTTGCTCTCTTAAAGGGATGTTCTGCATTTTTAATGATTGTTTTTTGGGACCAATCAAAAAGAAAAAGAAAAGATGCAAAAATGTAGAATGACTTCCTGAAGCAAACGATGCTATTAATTTTGTCTCTAAATAGATTAGCAAGTTAGTCTGTGCAAGTATTTCATTCCATTTAGCCCCATTGTCATTTGCACAAATTACTCTTAATTACATAATAATAGCAATAATCTAATATTGCTTACAGATGGCAGAGAGGGTGCTCTTCATGCACTTGTAGAAAAGGTCACAGATGAAGGGATTTAACCATGCACAAAGCTGCTATTTCAAACCAGAGATTCAGAGGTCAGGCAGTGACTTGGTGGTTTAAAGCAGCGGTTCCCAACCCCCGGGCCTCGGACCGGTACCGGTCCGTGAGTCGTTTGGTACCGGACCGTGAGAGTTGAGAGTTTATTTTGTTGTATTTATCCGCGACACCTTAAAGGCCAGTCCGTGAAAATATTGTCGGGCATAAACCGGTCCGTGAGGCAAAAAAGGTTGGGGACCGCTGGTTTAAAGCCCTCTATAAGACATCTGCCTGCTGGCTCCATTTTTCGTGGTGCATTCAGTTGCAGCTCGACAGCACGACATCGTGTACTCGTTCTGATCAATCCATAATTAGCCTACAAAAAAACAGCGGTTGTTTAGTTTTTTCTTTTGCTTCTTCATCTTTCCTTTGATTTTTTTTTTTAGAAAATTAGCTTCCTGCCTTAAATATCAGTTTACCCAGGAAACTAAGCAAACAAACAAACACAAAATGAATCACCTATCCCTGATGGTATGTACCCATCCATATAATTTTGGATTTACCCTTTGAGCTTTCCGCCAAATATCAAATACCATGACATTTAGGTGTGTGTATAATTTTGTTTATGAAACTACAATTAGAAAAACTAGGCAATAATTTGTCTCTCCAGAAACAATGCCTCGGATTCTGGGGCTAATCCACAGGCCTCAGTTTTCCTGGGGAGTTTTTTCTCCAGTGAGAGTGCTGAAAGATCACAGAGTTGGCCATTGTTCCCCAAATGCTGGCTCATGTTTCATTGTTTTTTCTAAGATAACTTACTGGATGACATGTTAGAACCTCAGCAGACAAAAAACATATTTGCTCATCTAGATTCCTGTAAGTGGAAAGATCAGTGTTGAAAGAAAAAAATAACATAAAGGTGTAAGACCATAAAAAGTACAAGTGTGTCTTCACGTAGATCATCCAAGTATTTAAAATGAATGAATGCCAGATGCAAGTAACTTGCATGCAAGGTTTCTGTAAAAAAAAGAAAAAAAAGGCCTAAACCACTTTGACACAAATGTGCCCTAAAAATAAGCCCATCTGTTGGAGTCATGCACTTCAAAGTAGTGAACACCTACTTTTAGGGACTTGCATGATAAAGGCAAGATGGACAAGGATAAAATGGTGCAGGATGATACTGTTGTTGCTATTCTAGTAGTGGCATAGTGGCCACTTCTGACTTGTCTCTCTGTCATGGATACAAAACCTTCTTCCTTTGAACTCGTCTGTCTGTTTCCTGGTGTACACCACAACATTTCTGGGGCTGCATTGTCATGAAATGACCCGTCGCAAATCAACCTCAAACAGTCAAATAACAATAGAGCGGATTCTTTAAGAAACTGTGGCATATGTGTAGCGGAGGAAAAGACAAGTTCATGCAGGATGCACACAGCTTTTGATGCTGATTTGGTATTTATATGAGCCATTTCTGGTCTAGTATTTTTTGTTTTGTTTTTTATAGTGCAATCCACTTTCACCCATTTACACACACATTCAATAACCTATTACACTCGCACACACAATATCTTGCCCTAAGACGTGCTGGTTGAAAGAGCCAGGGATCAAAACGCTGGCCCTCTCTCCTTTGCCACAGCTGCTGGGGGTAAGAGTCTGTACACTGTCCGACCTGTGGGTTAGTCTATTCAGGTTTTGTGCTCTAGGCGCTATAATATCATAAAAATAACTTTTTTATGATATTATAATTCATTTTACTTGCAGAACATTGTGGAAAAAATGGACAGGAGTTCGAATAATCCATTTAACAAGCTGGAACCACCATTGAATGTTGAACAAATAATTGATTAATTCCGCCGTGAATCAATTAAAACGAAACTGATTGTTACGTTGAGTGAATCAAATGATAAGAGCCTGTTATCGACTGATCATTTCAGCAATAAAACTTAACTGCAAGTCATTAATAATCTGTTTTACTGGACAAATTAACTATAGCTCAGGCGGTAGACGGGATCAGCTACTAATTGGAAGGTTGGCGGTTCGATCCCTGGCTGCTCCAGTCTTAGTAATACTAAGATATCAACCTCAAGTGAGCGAATGTTTGTGAATGCTAGATGGAAATCACTTAACTATGGGGGGGAGAAAAGAGCTTGTATGAATGTGTGTGCACTTCAGTACTCGAGTAGAAAAGCTATGTAAAAATACATTAAATTTAAAAATTCCAACTCTTAATGCTGTTTTTTTCGAGAGCATGAGGCAGTTTTTTTTAACCTTTGCTACCTATTTTTTTTTTTTACCTTTTATTGATATGAGCCAAGTAGGCATGAACCTTGCTAGGACCTCTTCCATTTTCAAGAAAACACTACCTACTCTATATAAGGTACTTCAGAGCAGCCCGCAAAAACCTACTGGGCAGGGTTTGATGCTGAGTAGTAAAACGAACGAACAGCATTTTTGGAAAAGCAAACTGCACTCTGGCGCTCTCTCAAACATCACCATCCTCGACATGCAATTCCTCATGTAGACGGATACAAAAAAAACCTGCGAAGCATCATCTGTGTCTGTTCCTTCCATTGTTCTCTCGTCTCACGGATGCATTGTTGTTTTTGAAGCTGTCACAAAATAATCACGTCACTTCATGAGTCTGGTTTGCTGCACCTTGTTCTGAGCTCCTGCAGCAGAAAAGTGGGCACCAGATTAACATTAGCATTCATTTGGAGTTGTGTTTTCAACCGTCCTGGGACTTTATGATTAAGATTCACTTCCCTTTTACTCCGTTTTGGCCTCCAATGTGAGAACAATGTTAGCTATTTTTCTCCAGTATTGCAGTGAAATTAAAGATGTTTAAAAAAACAGCTTGCTGCAAATTAAACATTAGTTTTAAGACTGCCCAGCCGCTTCTGTAAGCCTGAATGCACCACGTGGTCAAAAGAATGATAAAATGTACCATTTAGCAATTACCGACTCCTCAGAGAAATAAAGCATTGTCAAACAGTTGGTCGCCAATAAATGATCTTTGTTTTCCAAAAGGTATGAAGGAAAAGCTTTGTATAGCTGCAAAACCCTCCTGGATCTCTTTAATGATACTCAATTGGGAGCCTTATTGTTTCTTTTTGTCATCTGTGGTTGCTAAGTATGACAGTGGTGATTTGACTCCAGAGAGTAATTGTGTAGATATTCTCCTCTGTGAAAATCCCTCAAAGCTTTTGTTTTGGTTGAGGCTTTGGCCTTTGTCTTTCCCGCTCTGTAAATCACAGCTGAATTTGCCCAAGGCTCTGTGGGGAGGAAAAAAAAATGGGGGGAACAGTACCGACATGGAGCAGCAGTCCATTTATCCTTTAATGATAGTGGGAAGGAGAGAGAATGGCCCCCGTGGGTCCATGTACAGTACATGGAGGAGAGCCTCTTGTGGTTTTACGGACAGATTTAACTACAATATGGCTCACTGTTGCCGTGGTGATGGACCGCTATTAACATGTTGTTTTCCCAAGAGAGAGGAAGTCTCTCAACCTCCTGTACCAGCACACTAAGGTGAGGTTATATTAGGTCACATATACTGCAGGGTATGTACCACATGGTGAGCTTATTGTCAGTAGAACTTAATGGCTTTATCTGGACCGGATTACTTTAATGCGGTGAAGTGCTATAATTTTAATTATTACCACCAGCAGTAGTGGGTTTAATACAGTTTCACTCTACTGTGCATGTGATATTGTAAATTTGAACAGTGAAAATGCATCACTACCACACTGGGCTGCTACCATGCGACTTAACAGTGACTCTAAAAGCCTTTGAAACCGTACCACATTTAAATTTAAGTGTATATAGTTGCTCATTAGGTGTTTCAACGATGGTCCATGATGGCCCTAAATCTCCCACAGGTGTATTGTCATTTTCATACCCAGTCATCCCATGACCCTTTGTGCCCCAGCAATTGTCTTTCAACTTAGAGGTGATCATTCAGAACAACTTTGTACTGATTTGTCCTTTACCCTGTCACCTCTGTACAGTGCAGATAAAGGCGCCTCATCGTATCAGCGGATGTGACGAAGCACTCTAAATGTTGTTGCTGGCTCATAGATTGGAAGTCCCCCGAATACATGAGAGTAACTTTCAAAATATTGTGATACAAATTAAAATAAGTGTGTTTTTTCCTTCTTGCTGAAAATATGTTAAAACTAAATAAAGGGAAAGAAAAGCAATCAAAGGGTGAAATTACAAACTGTTTGCATTACTACCTTTTTTTTGTATATTTCTAAAAATTGCATTTGCAAATTTAGATCCTCTCACTGTTTCAGCTTTCATTTTCATTTTTTTTGTATGTGCTATTTAAATTTTCTTTTTTCGTTTTTTTCTGTAAGCATTGCATTTTGATGTGGCACTTAAAAAAACTATTTTCTTATTTATTTTCTGTCTAGCTTACAGAAATGTCACAACTTGGGTATATTGTGTTATTTGTTTAACTTCATTTTCTAAATCTTTAGTATTTATGCAGCTATTAGTGTCAGTTCTCTTATAGTAGGTGGGTCCAAAGAGGACTCTGTTATTTCTTTCTTTTTCTTTTTTCTTTTTTTTTTTTGCAGTTCACATTTCAAGGCCTGAGATCCTGTTTCAGAACTTCAGTGACTTTAAGTTTCCATTAGCTCCTGGCTTCTGTTTATGCTGGCATGCCGCTGAGGCGAGTTGCTCACGTTGTGCTGGCAGTGAAGGCCTCCAAACTGCTGCAAGTCTGAGATACACATGGGCTTTTTTAAAGCACCGATTAGAGGGAGTTAATGGTTTAACTCTTGGCTTTAGTCAGGAGTTGTTGGTGTGGTGGAAACAAAGCAATTTATTTTACATATTTTATTTAAAATTATTGAACTATTGGAGAAATATGGGGAATTTTTCTGAGGGGCCAGCAGTAAGATTTGGAAGCTGTAGTTTCACATACTGTCCAAGCAGACAGAGAAACAGGCACATTCATTCAGTCATTTATTTATTTTTGCAAAAACCTTCAGGTTTAACCAACACTGTGATGCCCACATTATAAGTTACTGCTCATCTCATCTACTTGATATTCTCAGCTTGAAAGTCCATCTTTTTCTGGTTCTAGATGCTGAACATGTAGTCACAAGTGAGAGCTGGGTGGCTTTCTCTTGCTTTCAACCTCATTCTTCTCATTTTCACATCAGTTTTCACTGTGTGCTACCTGATGAAGTCAAAAGTGCAAAATAGCAATGCTCATGCAAAGATAAATATTCTATTATTTAAGAAAATCTTTGTCATTAATATTAAGACACACAAAAAGTCTCATTCTGTGTTGTGATTGTACCTTAATTCATTCCCTGTCTTCAGCAGTTTACAATATAGTGATCCTTCCCCTCATTTTAACCTGGACAGGTTCATTTTTGAATTATTACATGTTTATTTTTATTCCTCTGTCTGTGTTTGTGTTTCTGTCTAGATGCAAAGGAGAGAACTACCAGAAGTTTCTCAGTGAGCGGTGTCTTCAACTTTACCTCTCTGCTGCTCAGTAGCGAAAATGGCATGTTGTATGTTGGCGCTCGGGAGAGTCTCTTCGCTCTCAGCCTCTCTGATATCAGCGCAGCCAAGCTACAAAGAAAGGTAAGAGTCAGTGTGCAAGCGGCTGTGAACTGCAATACCACATAAACTGTATTTATATGAATTCAGTTATGATATGATCCCAGAGGTGCAGTATACGTAGATGGCAATAAGTATGCTAAGCTCCCAGTAGTCCAAAGTGACTATAACACACCTCACTATATGATATCTACTGTATGCAATTGATGCTATTTTTCTTCTGCAGCTTGCATGGAAAACCCCAGAGAAGAAGAGAGAAGAGTGCAGTTTCAAAGGCAAAGACCTGCAGGCGAGTGAACTGATGTTTCATACACAAGTGCCTGAACTCACACGTGGCTCAAACACGACCAGTGCTACATGGCAAACGGATCCAGGGCAGAACCCTGGACATTTCCTCTCAAGTTGTGACTTTCCATGCTACAACAATGGATGTTTTTTCCCTCCTTCCAGTCACAGTTTTCCACCTTTTTTTATGACAGCCCCCAAACACAGAGCCTTCAGTAAGGGTCACCACATTAGCAGGAGGAATTAGTGCTTTTACTTTACCATTTGAAAAGCTGTCGGATGGAAATTTATTCTTACTTCTTCACAAAACTCTAAACTGTTGTATGTTAGAGCATGAAAAGAAAAATGACTTTCTGGACAGTTTAAAAGAAAGAAGTTGGTTAAAACAATCACTCTAATAGAACTTTTCCCTGTGTTTCATATACAGACGGATTGCTTCAACTACATCAAAATCTTACTCCGCATGAACAGCACTCATCTGTACGTTTGTGGAACCTATGCCTTCAGCCCCATCTGTGCTTACATAGTAAGTGTTTAATGGAGGGACATGCATCTGTTGCAGTGCCCACATTTGAGCACGCCTGGTTTTGGATATTAAAAAAAAAACAAATCTGTTCCATTTGTTTGTTTTTAGAAAAGCTGATTACCCCTGGTGCAAGATTTTATATGTGATTTATTTATTTGATTCTAGAGGAAGAGATGCATGCTGCTTCCTGCCTCTCAACTCACTTAGCAGTCTGGCTCAGGCTCTGCCCGGCCAGATACGATATAAGTGCATTATTTTATTATCTCCTGTGCCTTATGGGAAATGGATCAAAAATATTTAATGCACGTAATCAAATAATGTAAGAATCAATGTCGTTTTCAATCCTTTTCTACAAATCTTTTAAGGCCTTTTAGAGCAATCCATAACAAACAAGCACGTGACCTTTGCTGCAGTTTCTAGCAAACACAGACTGACCTCCTTTCCGCTGTGAGACTTGAGTCTGCGGTCACTGTCAGAGCAGGTTACAGCTCTACTTCAAACTCAGCGTGTGACATGTGATGTGTGTGTGTATGTGTGTGTTTCCTCCAGAACTCTACAGACTTCTCCCTTGTCAAGAGCGATACTGGTGAGATTGTTACAGAGGATGGACGGAGCCGCTGCCCATTCAACCCTGAATACAAGTCCACTGCCATCGTGGCTGGTAGGTCTCACGATGGCTGTCAGCCGCTGATAAAAATCAGGCTCGCTTAAATGTTTTGGATTTATAGAAGCCACTGTGGGAATCAGTAAAGTACTTTGGTAAATGCTATAAAGACAAACTGTGGCATAACCTCTGGATTTCATTACCGCGTGTGACGCAGAAGCCCATTCCCTTGTGATAAGTACTCTTATTATGATGGTCTTCTTCACCCTGTTGCAGATGGAGAGCTGTATACTGGCACAGTCAGTAATTTCCAAGGAAATGAACCCATCATTTACAAGAGTCTAAGCCAAGGAACAGCTCTAAAAACAGAAAACTCACTTAACTGGCTTCAAGGTACAGTATAATAACTGGAAGGCAATGGTTTTTTTGTTGTGTCTTATTTGAGATAAATGGCATTGTCAAACTGCTTGCACCAAATCTACTGAATGGGAAGTTTACAGTGTGACACCACTTGAAATGATGAATATGAAAAAGTGTGTACCTGCAGTCTGTCAGTCCCTGTTGAAATTGGACTGCGTTTGCCATGGGAATAGGGATGTCTGTCCCTAGATCCTATTGTGACAGTATTGTTGGTTTCCTTTCAGATCCAGCCTTTGTTGGCTCTGCCTACATACAGGAGAGCCTTCCCAAGGGCAACCCGGTGGGCGATGATGATAAGATTTACTTCTTCTTCAGTGAAGCGGGGAAGGAGTTTGATTTCTTTGACAACACCATTGTGTCACGCATTGCTCGTGTGTGTAAGGTGAGCGACGCTCCAAGGCAGATAGTCCATCTAAAGCAGCTTTCTTACCCTTGGGTAATGTGTACTCCCTGCTGTCTCTATAGAATTCTATTAAAGCAGGAAGGAGTTTGCTTGTTTGTTTGTGCTCAGTACCTATACAGGAATGTACAGTATGTAGTCTACTGAAAGCTGCTTATAGCTCAGAGTCCTTCTGGGCAGTGACGCATGATCTGTTGTTACAGAAAAACATTTTTCTTGCACGTTCGCCTCTGTTTGATTCCTTTCTATCCAAATCCACTCTCTCTGCTCTTATCGTGTTTCACCAAATATTTGCGTTCAGACAGGATTCAGTATCCAACTACAAATCACTTAGGATTACTGAAGCGCGGGATCTGTGTGCAGAAATGCTTTGACACCTTCTGCGGACCTCACACAGTGTTTGTTCATTTTTAAGCATTTCTATATTAGTATTTATGCAATGAGAAGTCAGTCCTCCAGATCAGACTGCTGTTTGGCTCTCTTAAAACAATCACACTCACCACTGTGTGAAGAGGGTGAAAAATAGTGCTGACAGTGTGAGATGGAAGGGGGGGGGGGGGGGGGGGGATCCATTCATTCATTCGCCTTTTTTTTTTCCATACATCCATTTAAAGGACAAATATTCCAATATAAATATTGACTCACGAGCAACTGGTAAAACTAGATTTGAAAAAAAAAAAACTATTTTAATTAACTAAAAGAATAAGAAGCACACTCTAACATAGGAAGTTTTAGTATTTGTTAGTTTTATACTAACATTTTCTCAAAGCTTTCCTGATGAAGCATTGATGAATGTTTATTGATACTCTGGATGACAACAAGACTGTGAATGAAATCCTTTCAAAATGCTTCATAGAGTAATAATTAAAAAGACTAAAGCTGACCACTCGCAGCAGATGGATCCCCCTCCCTGAGCCTGGTTCTGCCGGAGGTTTCTTCCTATTAAAAGGGAGTTTTTCCTTCCCACTTTCGCCTAAGTGCTTGATCATAGGTGGTAATATGATTGTTGGGTTTTTCTCTGTATGTAGGGTCTACCTTACAATATAAAGCACCTTGAGGCAACTGTTGTTGTGATTTGGCGCTAAATAAATGAAACTGAATTGAACTGAATTGAATTGAAATTTAAACCATTAAAAACTAAACTAAATATTTTTAAACAATAAAAACTGAACCGAAACAAGCAAACCCACTCTGGAAACTAACTGAAACCAAACTAAATGTCAAAACAAAATAAAAATAAAAGCTAATTAGAGAAAAATCAGAACTATTATAACTCTGCTCATGTGGCATTTTAATGATAATTTTCTCACATACAGTTAAAATATGTAACATTGAACAGATTACCCAAAAGGAAATTGGCAATAATGTTTAAGGTTTTTAGCTTCTTAAGTAGTGCTGAAGGAAAAATAAAGCATAACAAAGCTTTAAAATGAGGCAAATGGTCAGTCTCAGTAAAACTTTACAGCAACGCCAGTTCAAGTAAATTATTCATGTCCAGTTTTAGTCTTCGCCTCTCTAAAACGTGCTTCACTAACTGTGTCGGCGGCCGTCTCCATACTTGCTGTATATCCAGGTGTTTATTATTACTTTAGTTCCACTTCATCGAGGCTAACTATGGAATGATAAACAATGTTTTGGTTGAAACAAACACAACAAAGCATGTTCTCATTTGTGGGATTGTTCCGTTTCCCAGAAAGAAGCCATTACCGCCCGCCATGTTCATGGCTTTTTCAACAGCCTTTTGAACAAGGGGTGCTTTTACAAGGGATTAATGAATGGGATGCATTTGCTTCAATTATTCAGAAGTCAGTTTAAGCCCAGAGTGGCATTGAATTATAAAACTAGGTTCAGCCCAAAGGACCAGGGAATATATATGTTGCTCATTATCTGCCTGGGTTACAACAAGTAATTGCTTCAGAAGCTCAGTCTTGGTCATGTGTCATTTCCCTTTCCATCCTGTGCTGCCACTTCCTCTGATTAATGTTATGCTAAGGTGGACTCAATTGAAGCTTCATGTTAAAGACGTTTTATGTGGTTTAGGTCATTTAGCATTTCTCTTGGTCCTCTGGAGAGCTTCAAAACTGATCACAACGGCGAACTTCGAGCTTGTTAGATCTATGATAAACAGACTGTCTCTTTACAAAACTAAATTAAGCTCTTTAATTTAGCTCTTGATATACAATCACCTTCCTGAGACCTGTAACACCTCATCAAACAGTTATATATACATATCACATACTGTAAATGTCATTCACACTGAAGCGCCAAGATGTATTCGCTCTCCAGTTTGCGCTGTTATTCTATCATACAAATCTGTGCATCCTAATTAGTCTGCATGTCAAAGAGGTCCCACATCCCTCATAGCAATTTGAAGGCTCGTGCCAAAGGCGCTGAATCACAGCAGCAGTATCAGTCAAGGAGGATTGTCAGAGAGCAATGCTTCTTCTTTTTCATTTAAAAGCATTTGCCCTCCTCTAAGCCCCAAGTGTTTTTTTATCTATGCCAGTTGTGATGATGTATATTGTTTTCATGACCTAGAAGTCTTCTGCCTCGGGGTTATAACTGTGTTGCAGGCACAATTGATTTAGCTCATTGTGGTTTTACGAGGAGGTTAATGTCTTTCAGTTACATCAATTTGAACAAATTCACCTTTGGACAGGGCGCTCTCTGTTTTTGTTTTTGTCACAAAGAAGGAAAACAAAGACAGCAGAATGTATTTCCTTACACATTATAACATACAGTGTCTAAGGCAGGGATGTTAAACTCATTTTACACAGTGGGCCACGTGCAGCCCACTTTGATCATAAGTGGGCTTGACCAGCGAAACTTCCTTTCCTGTCAGTGTAAAGAAGTTTAAATACACATTTAATCTCTGTGATATCTTAGTCTAATAAAGAAAAGCACATCTTAGTTTTTCTACATGATAGAAATAAAATGTATTAGCACAACTATTTGGTCTTAAATTCACAAAGAATGTCCCTTTTAAAAAAAAAAAAAAAAAAAAGCTAATTTCTACAGTAGATCATTTAATTGTTTATTGGTTACTTAATTACTTTAATGTAGTATAAATGGCCATGGGGGAGGTCTTTATCACCAGGAAACGCTGTAAAACTTAAATACAGTTAAAAGTCCAAGCCTTGTTTCCCCTCAATTTTCCAAAGTCATGCAATGGGCCCCCAGGCCTTATGTTTAACACCCCTGATCAAAGGCATGTTATAGTATGTTTTTGCAGTGCACCATGTGGTGCATATCATCATTTCAGAATATGCACCGCTGATCTGTCAGATCCCATCAAATCACACTTGTGTGTCAAACAGTGTGAGGATATTGTCTATAGTGACCTCAGGTGTCAGTTCTCATACAGCAGTGCTTCGTGCTGGAAAAAAGCCCCATCCAAACCAACAATAATTGTGTTGCAGGGTGACGTTGGAGGTGAAAGGGTGCTGCAGAAGAAATGGACGACGTTCCTGAAGGCTCAGCTCTTGTGTTCTCTGCCCGATGACGGCTTTCCCTTCAACATAATCCAAGACATGTTTGTGCTCACACCCAGTCCCGAGGACTGGAAGAACACAGTGTTTTATGGAGTCTTCACCTCTCAGTGGTGAGAGCTTTTAAATCTTTTGATTAACATAACAATGAAATAAATGTACAGACACCTTTAAGATAATTATTTGACACACATGAGGGATTATAAAATGAAAAACAGTGGCATACCTGATTGTGTTTGTGAAGGCTGTGGAGATTTAAACCATTATGAACACCAGGAAGATCAAGACAAGCATCTTGATCTTAGTCGGAACATTTAGATTACTAATTAAATATGTATTTAATCATGTTTTTCAACGATCTGTGATAGATGGGAATTTTTATTTAAAGATAAAATGTATGTATAAAATTTACTGTAAAGCAAAGAACAGTGTTACAGGACTTAACTGCCAGTTTTCCATCTGTTTTGGTGGATTTTCAGTGTATTATCTCTATGTTTACGTACAGCTTCTTTCAAGGCTTTACAGGTTTGAAAGATTGTAATCGTCTGTCAATTGTTTATGTCCTATAAAAGGTACAAAGGTGCATCAGGAAGCTCTGCAGTGTGCTCCTTCACTATGGACCAGGTAGAAAAGGCGTTCAACGGGCGATACCGTGAGGTTAACCGCGAAACCCAGCAGTGGTATACTTACAACCATCCGGTGCCAGAGCCTCGGCCTGGAGCGGTGAGTGCTTTCCTGCTGCCCTCTGCTGGAAACCCCAGTAGACACATCCTACACATGTCACTACTCTGCACTGTCTCTTCAGCTGCATGAAGTCTCTGGGTTGTTCCTATTTGTGACTGCTGATAGAGGCTTGAGCAGATATCTTTTAGACAGGCATCACTCGTCTCCAGTTACTGAACATGATTCTTATCAAACGACTGTAGGTTTAATTTCCTGACTTATCAAACTCAAATCACTGAAATGACCTGGTAATAAAATAAACACACAAAGAAGTGCTGTACAGCCCCTGTAGGTTTCATTATCCAGAGAACGTATGGGGAAAGCATGTAAAGCAGTATGTTTGTTGTGTTTTCCAGTGCATCACAAACGCTGCCAGAAAACAGGGCATCTCCTCCTCGTTGCTCATGCCAGACAAGGTGCTGAATTTTGTCAAAGACCACTTCCTGATGGACAGCGTGATCCGCAGCCAGCCTCTGCTACTCAAGCGCAATGTCCGCTACACGCAGATCGCCGTCCATCGTGTTCAAGCAGCTAAAAAGGTGTATAACGTGCTCTTCATTGGCACAGGTAAACGGCTCACAAACACAAACACTCTTCACCTGCACCTTTGTTTTATCTGACTTCACTTAAACTCTCTTCTCCAGATGATGGGAGACTTCATAAAGCCATTAACGTCAACAAGAAGATGCACATTATTGAAGAGATGGTGCTCTTCCGTGACTCTCAGCCGGTGCAGCACATTGAGCTGGACACCGAAAAGGTACACGTGGTGTTCGGAAAGAAAACGAGTCCGAGTTAATTCACAGCACTTTCTCATGGTTTAAACTAATGAGCTCAGTAAATTCATTTATTGGCAGTTTAGAGACTCCATGAGCCATTAAGAGTCGCAGCCTGCAGCGTACCTCGTGTTCAGTGAGCTAATTGCGTGCAACTTTCTCTCAGGGGATCTGCAGCTGGGCTTTTAACAGCTGGATTTGTGACACTTCCTGAATCCTGGCATGTGCTTGCTTAGATCAGGGCAAAGGAATTCCTTTTAAAATTAATGAAAGAAATCTACCACATTTAGATCAGGGTCACAAAGAGAGGACTCTGGATGAAAATAGTAACCCAGTATCAGTATTTGGGGCACCTCCTGACTGTCCCCTTCTTTGTCATCTGTCATCCACAGGGTCAGCTCTATGTTTCTTCTTTCTCTGAACTGGTGGAGGTCTCAGTAGCTAACTGCACTAATTATCAGAGCTGTGGGGAGTGCATCCTCTCCAGGGATCCTTACTGTGCCTGGAATGGGAAGCAATGTGTAGATGTCAGACGTGCTACACCAAACAAGTACGTATCCCGCTGCACAATATTTATTTTAGCAGCCAAGGCTTTCTGTGATCATGAACTGTACATGAAAGGTTGAAGTCCTGTTTGAAGCCTCAAATTTGGCAATTTCACCGTCACCATCTTGATGAACTAGGCATGAAGAATGCTCTAGCCCGAATAATCATCTATTTTACTCTAAACAGGAAAACAATTTACCAAACGAGCATCATGTTGTATTAAATAAGACTGGAAACTAGCAATTAGGACTATAAACCCACTAGGAAACTGTTTAATCCGCTTTACAATTTTCTGTTTGCGCCCAGATTTGCCCCCTGCTGGACATGAGAAAGAACACAGTTTAAAGCTCTTTCACACTGGATTCACTTTTCAGGCCCAGGGGCTCTGTCCTTCTTTTATATTCAGTCTATGCCTGTGATATGCAAATATTAGATGAGAGAGTGCATTTAAAAAAAAGGATTATGATTATTATTTATGATTAATTGTATGTGTTTCAGTGCCTGGAGGCAGGATGTAGATGAAGCAGACACGTCAGCTATTTGCAATAAGACTGTGCCAAGTCCACGGTTTGCCAGACCTCCACCTACACGTATGTGCCCTCCTCTTCTCTAAGATTTACAGAGCACTCTCCATTTCCATGCTATGCCTCTCAAAATGAGAGTTGATTGAAAAACCATTATTATTCTGCATCAGTAGAGTGGTACAGCCTTTTTTCACGCCATACCTGACTCATCTGCGCTTTGACTTTCCGCAGGGATGTCGTCATGCCAGGTGATCATTATCCCAGCCAACACATTCAAAGTACTGCCCTGCAAGCTGCGCTCTAATTTGGCTGAAAGGAAGTGGGAGTTCAGTGAGAGCGCAGGTCACTTCCACTACCCCAGCCCGGAGGGGGGACTGGTGGTGGTAGCTCAAGCGGACAAGCAGGAAACGTACGAGTGCTGGTCAGTGGAGGAGGGCTTCAGACAGCTGCTGGCAAACTACTGTGTGAGAGGCGAAGCCAAGCAGGAGAGCACCACCTTGACAGGCCGTTCACGTACGCCGCAGATCTCACAGGAGGAAATCATCATCCTGCCAGGGGAGGCCCGCTCGCCGCAGATCAACACAAAGACCTACTGGAACGAGCTGATCGTTGTATGCGCCCTCCTGGTGTTTTCCCTGGTAGTCTTCTCCCTTTTTGTGGTTTACAGGAACCGTGACCACATGAAGTCCATGCTGAAGGAGGGAGAGTGCCCGAACATGCAGCAGAAGAAGCCCAGAATAGTGGGGAAACCCGCTGAAAACTTGCCACTCAACGGCAACACAGTCACAACCTCAGCTTCGGATCACAAGGGGTACCAGACCCTTAATGACAACTACATATGCAGCACTCCACCGCACGAGTGCTCATCACCTGATAACAGTAAGAGCTTCTCTGAATCGGAGAAGAGGCCTCTGAACTTAAGAGAGAGTCACGTGGAAATTTCGCCCACGTGCCCCCGGCCTCGAGTCAGGCTGGGCTCCGAGATTAAAGACTCTATAGTGTGAGGCAGGCTTCATGTTATATGGAGTGACTGCTTTTGAACTCAAAGGAAAGAGTGCACTTGTTGAGAAAGACAAAAACATAAGAGGGAAAAATCAGCACTCTCGTGGAGAGACTTTACATTACACAGATTTTGCACTCTCTCTCTCTCGCTCTTCTTTCTTTCTTATTTTATTCTGTCGATGTGGTCCATGTGCATTTTATTTCGTTTTCCTCTCACCCTCTTATTCAAGTGCATTTGAAGCACACTGAAGAAGCTCCGGCTCGCCTTCAGACTTTCACGTACGGCTCACGGGAATGTAACAAGCGTTGAGATGGCATCGTGACCACCATTTAGCGAACAAATTTCAGAGAGTTGCCTTTCACAGTCCGTCCATTTGACATGCCGGTAATACTCTGAAAGGCAGAGTGATGCTCGAACACGACGCCTGACGCAGTGTTTGCTGTTTCATTTTCATTCTGCGAGAGTCTAGCCTTCACTGAGGTTGTGCACTATGTACTGTACTGTAGCAAGGTAAACCAGAATCCACACGAACAAGTCAAAGACAGGAGATATATATATATATATTAAAAAAGTCCTGTAATGTTTCTTACAGGATAGCCTGTGTACATTCACACAAGTCATTATTTTAGAATTAAATCAAACACAGCAAGAACAAAGAAATCTGAAAAGATGAAAGTAGAAATGCAGAAACTCTTACCACCTCAATCACTGCACTCCAAGAAAAGAGAGAAATGTGCTTTTTAAGTATTGCCATCTTTACTAGGTATAAATATTTGTCTGAGGACGAGTGACTTTAAGTTGTTAGATTTTTCTTGGTTTTCTTTCACCAAATGTGATAAAAGGGAAGGAAGGGAGGGGGACTCATTCCAGGTATTATCACGCTGTTCTTCATGAGATAGGCAGTCTATGCAAAGCAAATAATGTGAAGTGGGGTAAACACCGAGAAACACCTCACCTTGAGACTGAGTAAGCACAAAGGTGTTGGCACTGTTAATTACTTTAGATACAGTGGCACTACAAACACACACCCACGCAAAGAGACGCACACTCATTACACCGCAGTCGCAAGTATGCAAGAGATTTTAGCCATTTTGGTGTGTTTTCTGGAGAAAGATGATGCAGCTCTGAAAGGCCGGCGTGACAAAAACAGATGATAAAAGACGAGCGCCCGGAACGGTAATGTTAAATCTGTGGCAGGTCATTTGTTGAAGCATGATGAAAGGTTATAAATATTTATTATCATCATTATTGATATTATTATTATGTGGCCAAATGGTTATTTTATGGAGACATTTTTTCACAGCTGTACTGTCACTGAATCATACTGAATCTGAAACAAACACCTAAAAATAATGTGATTTCCATAACACACCTGTAGACTGTCACCTTTGATATAAATATAAACTGAAGAGTGTTAATGAAGAAAACAGCCTCTTAGGTGGTTGTAAAGGCAACCATTAAGGCAATAACTCCCTTTGTCATTCAGTAATAAACAGGGGGATTGTTCATTTTACTGATTTTTCTCGCTTTAATATAACTAAATCAGATGATTGCATAACTTGATTTCTCATGTCATCCAATAGTTTTTATTCTTACTTGAGTATGGCTCTAGTATTGCGATCCAGCCAGCAAAATCAATACTTCACAACAACAACAACAGAAAAAATGCGTACCTAAAGGGAAGGCATATACATCGTGACTCAGAAAGCACAGGATTTGCACATCATGTTAAGAGCCTTAGTACACTGCAGGTTATGGATTTGGTTACAAATCTGCCTTGGGGGGAGGGGTGGGAATGGAGAATGCCTTCTGAAACAATAATCAAGAGATGTGCCTCTTGGGGATAATAAACTAACCAGGTAGTAGTGCTCTGGAGTCAAACGCTACACTGTAGGTGTGACAGGACTGGCCATACTTAAAAAAAAAACAAAACGTCAAAACCGTGAATACATGTAATTTAATTGTGTCAATGTTGTACAATACGTGCTCATGAGAGGTGTCGTTTTATTTTACATTTTTGTTAGGGTGGCTTCAAGCGCAGTCAGGGATTCTATTTTATTCTTAAACTGTAGTGCGTAAATAACCACTGGCTGATTTTTCTTTTTCTTTTTTTTTAAATATTAAAAAAAAATGTATAAGCATTAGTATTATATTACATTTCCTATAAATGGCACTGCAAAACTGAATTTCAAAGACTAGTCAGCTATATTCACTCATGCAATATGAAAGACTCATGCTTTGACTGTTATTAAAAACAACAACAACTGGCAGCTTTTGGTGAAGCGGCTGTCATCAGAACAATATTAAATTTGCAAAGCGCAGAATAAATACAGCGTGGCAGTGATTTAGTCGAATATGTGCAGGTACTGAATATGTTTTTCTTTATTTGAATACAAGCCTAAACTATTAATGCCACAGTGAAAGTATCGTCGTCTGCTCTCACTTATTGAACCACTATAGTCGGGCCTTCTTCTATTTGTGACAGTACAAGTTGCTCAGACTCTTGTCAACATGTATTGTAAGTAAACGAGTTTTTATGTAAAGTTGTTTTGTAAATTCAGCTGCCAATGTAAAAAATATTGTGAATTGTATTTTTTTGTATCATACATCACTACTGTTTTCTTTCTTTTTGTATTGTATATAAAAAGCACTTTATTTTAATTTTTCAAATAAAGATAAAATGGAGATTTTTGTTATTTGAAAGGCTCATGATTTCAGTAGGTTAACCATTTCCTTTCAGACATTGGTGCAGGTTTTTGCAAGTGCATTGTAGTGGGATACCTCAAATCTGGGTTTTAAGGGGTCCATATGCAAGAAATTTTATTTTTTAGCATCTAACATTTGATGCAAATACCAATTTGATACCTTTTTGTGCCATTTTCTGGTAGAAATTTGTTTATTTAACCTCCAGCTGGTTAAAAGGGAGCTTTCCTTTCCCACTGTTCCCAAGTGCGTACTCATTAAGGGATCATTTGATTATTGGGATTGTCCTTGTGTATATTGTCCTTGTGTTTACAATATAAAGCGAAGTGTATATTTTAAGGTAGGAAATGTATTGTAGAAAATGAAGTGACTGTGAATCACGGCCCTAGGTCCGATTTAAATTGCCCCTCGCTCCTACCTTAAAATGTATTATTTATGGCCCGCCACCATAAACGGAATTGATAAACTGTAATTTCTCTTTTCACCGCATGGTGGCAGCACCATCTGATCTACGTTGCAACCAATGACTATATAAATACTTTATAGACACACAATAGTAAGTGCCGTTCAAAATTAACATGAGATACTGATATTCAGCAGCTTTACTAAGTTTCAGGTATTCCAGCTTGAGTTGGTACTAGAGCAACCAGGGAAACATCCCCAACACCATTATACCCCCACCAGCCTGAACCCCTAATACCAAGGAGGATAGATCCATGCTCTCATGTTGTTTACCCGAAATTCTGACTCTAGCATCTGAAAGTTGCAGCAAAAACAGAACAAAGCAATAGGTCCACTTTTCTCTTGTCCCATTTTGTTGAACCTGTGTGATTTATAGGCTTAGTTTTCTATTTTTGGCTGTCAGGAGCAGCGGTCGGTGTGATCCTTTGCTGCTGTAGCTCACCTGCTTCAAAATTCATCATGTTGGGCTCAGAGACGCTCTTCTGCATTACTTCGTTATAACATGGTTTATTTCCTGTTTTCATACTATTAGCTTGAAGCAGATATTTTATCTTTCTTGGAATGTTATCTGCAAACCCCTGGAGATCGTTGTGTAGGGACAATCACTTTAAATCAAAACCATTTGGTACCTAAAACCATGTCACAGTCAAAGTCACTTAACTCACCCTTCTATATTCAGATGCTCATTTTGAACTTTCACAATTGGTGCCTACATGCCTAAATGCACTGAGTTGCTGCCATGTGATTGGCTGATTAGATATGTTGTTATTTCAAGGAACACTTATTCTAAATAAGTGGCCAGTGACTTAAAAAAAAGGTGCTGCAGTCCCAACTGGAACAAACTGTGGGCCCCAACTCTATCTGAGCACAGGTTACTGCTTTTCCTCTCAGGGTGTTGTCAGAAACTCTGCAAACCCAGCCAAACAATGGTGTGCAGGTTATCTGATAAAACTCTCACATGCAGCACACACACCTTAAAGGCAAACACAGGTCAGCACTTGCGTTGTCTGTTGTATTTCTATTATATCGCAGCGTCACTGCAAACATACATGACATCTAACTCCAGTCCAAGCCAAACGAGGAGGCACATTGGGGTCCATTGATTCGGCTGGTACCCGCCTACAGGCAGGTTTGGACCAATCCTCTACAGTTACTCTGAGACGATGGTTTGGGCTTTTATTTTGGCTCAAGTCTGTTAAATTTTAACATTTTCTGGATTATACTTTGTTTTTAAACCTGTTACTATGGAGCGACACAGCCTGAGGAGATTATTCTCTGCTTGCGATGTGAACAAGTCCGGTAAGATCGAGTACGAGGACTTTACTGTAGTGTGCCGGGAACTCAGCGTCCCTGAAACCGAGATCGGGACTTTGTTTGACAAGTTTGACCCGAACGAAGACGGATACATCGACTACAACAGGTTTTCCTCCAGGTTTCAGGAGGTTTCGGAGACTCTGGATCTGGCGTCTTTCGTCGCAGGGGCATCCCAAGCACAAGACTCCCCCTGGGAAGAGTTTGAAGACAGGGCAGATGCGAAATCTATCCTTACCGAAAGGTAAACTCACATCCGGGAAGCTTCAGTGTGTTCTACCCGCCATCTGGCTAGAAATTACCTGGCCAGTGGGCACTGCTGCCCCACTGTTAGCTTTGTGCTGCACTGATTAGTCATGCGGTACAGGTGTTTAGTGGAAGAATAAACAAACTCTCCCTTTAAAAACGATATACAGCTTTAATGTAATCAAATAACACTGGACGTATATACTAAAATAATAAGTATATACTTAGGTCAGAGTCTACGTCCCATAACTTTTGTATCGTTACCGATGTCGTCGTTCTTAGTGGCAGGGGCGTTTAAAGGATTTTTAAATGGGGTGCCAGTTGGAACCAAGAGGAAGCTGGAGGGGGGCACAGGAAATCAGAATATTTGTCAGAAAAACATGCGATGTAGTAAAAACTGCTGACGCACAAGAGTTCAAATAGTGGTTTATACTGAATAGGTTTCTTGCAAAGTGGTCAAAGTGGTAAAGTTCATTCTAAGTACTTTAGTAATACAAAATAGCTAAATATACCTAAAATGCCTAAAGTACTATGCAGAATTGTATTGCTGGACTATTACTGATTAACTGATATCAGGGCACTAAGTGAAAGACTTGGAGAAAAGAAAGAGACTTTGTTACATTTCTGACTTTTTTTCAAGTTTTCATTTGTATGTAGGGTTGTCATTTAGGGGTTAGATCCCATGACTGACTGGGAGAAATGTGTGTGGCTCTATGACTTAAGGGAGAGGTCAGCCCAGTTTATGGTTTGGATGTAAGTATATGGTTTCATGCACGATGAAGTCTTAATTAATGCATAAATCACTTTAGCACCAGCTGGCGATTTTCATTACTTACTATAATTCTATATGTTAAATATTATTATTATTATTGTTATTATTATTATTATTATTATTAACAATAACAATGATAGAAATAAATAGCTTTACATTAAATGGTATGAAATACAAAGTACAATATTTGTATAGAACATTCAAGGACATTCAAACTATACTCAAAGTAAAATATTAGTATATGTAATAAGTTACATTTGACTATTATATTATGTGACTCAACACTGTAGAAAGAAACAAAGAAAATGATACAGAAAAATATAGTTTAAAAAATACAACTATCTTTATGTAGAACTCAGTTTGGCATTATATTTGTTACAATATTTCTAAATGGAAGTTTTCACAGCTTTCTCTAATGGTAATCAGTGACAAACAGAAACCCAAACTGTTTTAGATCTGTATAGATCTTCTCCAAAATTAGAAAAGCTAGATTTTGCTATCTTGCTGTATACTAATGAGATCTAGAAACTTTTTAATACTGAGAAAAATGTCCTAAATGTAGCTTTGTACACCACATCAGAGTAGATTTCAAACACTCAAGATACAGTTTATGTACAGACTTTTACCTTTTAATTGAAGGGTTTAAACAGAAATTACAGCACTAGCTGTATATAACTATATTTTGCCAAAAGATGTTTACCTCTACCTTTTTGTTTCACCCATTTATTCCACAGTGGATATCCATCATGAATGGTCTGTTGCACTGCTTTCTCTTTCTGAAACTATCAACTTTTAACACCTATCTTTTAGCCCCCAGGAGTTCATAATTTGCTTCTAAAACCATATTTTAGTCAAAATATGCATAAAAAAATGTCAGTCAGCAGGTGGTTACTAACTGTTGTGTTCGTCATAGTTTCAGGGAGCAGCTGGCCGATCTTTACAAGGCCATTCACTCCTCTGCAAACATGACTCTCCTGCAGCAGTATGAGGAACTCATCCACTCCCTGATCAGCCAAAGCCTGGACAGCAGACTTCAGTGTGAACAGCTTGAGACCAGTTTGAAGCGGTAAGAGCAACTGTCCTATGTGTGGTCAGTGCATTTAGGAGGAACTTGTAAAGTCAAATCAGTATATAACAATCAGCAGGAAGTCACAGCACATGGGTCCCAGTGATGATATGAGCAGATATGAAGTGACATTCAATGGCTGCATTTAAAAGTGAATGAACCCTTGCAATGTGTAATAAATAATCCAGGTTAATCCAGGGCAATAATCCTTTTTGAATGTAATAAACATGTAGTGGTGACCTGCTGCCATCTTGTGGATGCAGTTCAAGTGCATTTTTAATCTGGTTTACTATCTAACTGCTGAAGCTGCTAAGTGTTTAACCCTCTGGTCTTCATTACTTTTGCCAGTGTACAATTTGCATACTTCTTAAGCTAATGTATTGTAATTGTTTTCCCCAAATGAGCTAGAGACAACAGCAGAGCTGAATGTTTATTTGGGCAGACTGTGAATCTGTGCAGATTTCAACGGTTCTGATTAGTGGAGGTCTAACTGCTAGTGGACTCTTCTGATGCTGCTGCAGTCTCATATGCCATCTGCCAGCTGGCTCATCAGTCACTGTCCTGAAATAGAAAAAAAATAATAATAAAAGCACCTCTGTGATTTGGTATTGGGTGTTCTTGGTATAACACTGCCAGTGGTGTGCATACACAAGGTCTTTCTCTATCCTTCTCTGACGTGGGTGTCAAACTGTGCTTCTGAATCACCTCCTGACACAAAAACTTCCTTTTATACAACAAAATCTTTTTGTGAGATATTCACCCACTTTTACCTTCAGATCATTTAAAGTTTTGAAGTATTTTATGCTGTGTTGCAGGTATAGCGAGCTCTAAATACCACCGATTCCTGTAATCCTCAAATGAGGGGATTGTGAGGGGCTTTTTTTGTGCTTTGTTTTTTTAGGATGCTAATACTAAAGTTAAAGAAATCATCTTTTTTAGGTTCAATTCTCTTCCGTGTAGACCCTGTCCATGCATCATGCTGCTGCTCCATTGAATGCCAAACTTTCCTGCAGCTCCTTTGTAGTCAATTCAGTTTTATTTATGTAGTGCTAAATCACAACAAGAGTTGCCTGAAGGATTTTTGTACGGTAAACCCCCAACACTAACAAAGAGAAAACCCCCTATGAGGAAGAACTCAGTGTCAGTGAGAAGAAAAAACTCCTTTTTAATAGGAAGACAGGATAAAAGACACACTGTTCAAGCGAGCTAGAGATTAATAAAAACTAATAATTGAACGCAAAGTGGTGCATAAATACATAGAGAGTGAAAGTGGGTGAGTGAAGAAGAAATATTGCACCATGGGGAACACCGATCAGCCGAGACTTAACTATCTCAGCTTTTTCTCCTATGTTTATCTGCTCCGTAAATCTGCAGCTTTATCTGATGTTTTTCTCAGTAGTGACACTCGTAGGTGTAAACGTGAGTTCGAATGGTTGTCTGTCTCTATGTGTTAGGGGATAGGCTCCAGCCCCCCTGCAACCCTGACCTGGATAAGCAGAAGAAGATGGATGTTTTTAGAAAAACCACTCCTGATTGTTGACTTTGAGTAACTGTGACTTTTAGTAGTTTGTGTCTTAAAGGGTTAATCAAGGTTTGACTTCCGCCTTTTTAATAATTTCCTGTAAAGACAGCCTGTTAAGCCATGGAATCTCTGTCATACAAACAAAAGTGAGTGTGTCTCTAAGAGTTTTGTATGGTTCACTAAGTGCATGGAATGGGAAAGTTAACATTCCTTTCTCAAGGAAGTAGGAAGACTAAAATTTGCTGTCCTTCCCAGTCGTTTAATTGTTTCATAACTTGGGTATTTCCATCTGTTTCCATTAGTTGTATCTATATGTGTATCTATAAAGTAACCTTTTCCCCACATAAACTAAAGTAGAATAAATGTGTGTGGGCATCTAATTAAGAAACTCCACTGGCAGTAATCAGTACCTCAGTAGCAATCACCTGTGTAGCCTTGTTTTGAAATTCTGTCCCTCCCTCGACTCTGGTTGGCTCACGTGTTGTCTGAGCTGAAGAGCGAAGCCACAAGTGTAGCAGGTTTCAAGTCAAATCAGTCAGCTAGATCAAGTAAATGGACTCTTCTGGTTTTTTTTTTGTGCTGCTCATTTTTGTATTTGGATTATTGTTGGAGGATCTGCTTTGACTGAGCGTGCTTGAAGCTGCCGGGATGGACTCAAACAGACTTTTCTGTTCAAACAGAGCCGAGGGCTTAAATCACAGTCAGCTGGCAGAGCTGGAGGACGATCTACAACAGCATCTCACTAGGACGGAGGAGAGGGTGAGAGACGAGGTGAGTGGAATAGCTGCAGGGTTCATAGTATGTGAAGCGTTGCTCCTGTGATTTACTTCAATACTTAGAAGTTAAAGATAAGAAATTTCATCATGAAAGCCAGCGTATTTAATCAATAAACAGCATGCAGACAAGCGGACTAAATGATTGCATTTGATTCCTTGCTGAAGTGGAAAGGTTGCACGCATTCCTCAGTATTTCATGTGAGCTACCTGCAAATTTGTGGCACAGCCCACAGCAGCTAGTTACATGTGTTCTCACAAAGAGCCTCTGTAAAGTCACATGAAAGCCCCTCTTCAAGGCCTGAGTTGGCCTGCACTTCTAACTGCTTTGGTTTCACAGGAGAGAAAGAAAATGGAAGAAATTATGGCCGGCTTGCAGAGGAGGCATGAGAATGAAGTTGCAGACCTGCATGCCACTGTGGAAAGACTGTTAAAGGTAGGTTGTGTTTTTTTTTTTTCTTATTTCACAGACAGCTATCTACTTTGTTCCCTCATGATGTTCTCTAACAACATACAGAAAGAGAAAAAAGCCTCTGTATCTGAAAAGCAACACACAAGCTCTTGTAGGATGTCTAGCTGCTGCTGCTTGCTTTCTGGGAAAGTGTGATGGACCGTGCAGACAGATAAAGTCTTGCTCACTACCTTTCATCCACAAACTACACAATTTCCAGAAAATGTCAGGATTTCGCTTAAAAACAAGACTTTTTACTCGTGCATTTTGCTTCTCCGTTCACATTAGACATAGCAGAAAATGAAATGTAAACATACACATTTGTGGTTAGCTATACAATAAGTGGGCTGTGGTGATTTGAATAGTGAATAAAAATACACAGGAAAAATGAATGGAATAAAGGAGGGGACAAAAAAAGAGAGAAAGCATAATTAAGAGAAAGATCTGAGTTGTGTGCATTTGGAGACTAGCTGTGCTCATTCTAAGGCTTCATATTACGCGCATTAACATAGATGTAAAAGCACACATTGTATAGACACTACCTGTACTGTGCAATTGAACCATGCTGGAGGCATTTAAATGCATAGAGTAAATGAGGCATAAACAGTGAAGCCAGAAATTCACTCCACACCCATTTAAGCAGGAACTGGCCAACACCTTTTTTTGGCTTCTGGTTGCGAGTTGTCCCTGTGTCATGTCAAACAGTGATTGCCAGTGTGGCTCAAAATTATCGGCTTTAAAGTTTTGTAAAGCACTTGGCTGTCATAATTTGTCTGATATATCTCACAGGAGTTATGTATATGTGTGATTTTTAACTTTCCTGTCACAAGATAGAAGCTGACATCAGTTTTTGGACTTTTAGATATCGTTTTAATTATCCAGGCAAAAACACTCGCTGAGATAAAAATAAATCTTTTTTAAAGAGAGGTGTGGCAAAGAGGGAACGAGAAACTGCAACAAATATAACAGTTTTATGAAATTATTTCAACTGGCAAAAAGGACTGAACTGATTAGAATATAGAACAGAATATGTTTGATAATGCAGAGTCATAAGGATGCCTCCAAAACGGGTCATTTAAAAAACCCCAAAAACCTATATGTAACCCCTTTATGTTGACTACAGCCTATTCACAGCCAAGCCACATGCTGT
The DNA here is from genome assembly GCF_001858045.2 of Oreochromis niloticus. Lineage (NCBI taxonomy): Eukaryota > Metazoa > Chordata > Actinopteri > Cichliformes > Cichlidae > Oreochromis > Oreochromis niloticus. Next base: position 53,270,661 of record NC_031972.2, read on the forward strand.
TTCCTTACACTCCTGCACACCACAATGGCATGGGAGTAATTTTGCGTTTTTTGATTAAACACATGAAGCGGCTCTTTGCAAAAATATCAAATGATTTTTTATAATTGTAATTAGTGCTACAGTACCCAGCTGTTTAAAAGCCTTTAAGAAGCTACAGTGTCACAAAAACGCACCTCTATGTGGCTTACTGTAGTTAATCTACAGGCCACACTATCATCTCTGTTTCCGCAATGCAAAAAATATGATTGCCACCTCATGCAGTATATGTTTTGTCAGACAAATTTCCAGTGCCAGTGACTATTGTGGATGGTGAGCAACATCAGCCAGGTCAAATAAAGACTCTTTGATGATTAAGCCTTTTTAAACGTAAACCTCCAGCAGTTCTTAAAACCATCTTTTCTTCTGTTTTGACAGTAATTCCTGGTTAATAATTTCTTATCAAGGAAGATGAGACATTATTATTTGAACTTGCAAAGTAAGCAAAACAATCAATTAGGTTGTCATGTAAAACATGTATCAGGTCACATTTCACTGCGTGTTATATCTGTCTAACCATGCACGTGACAAATAAAGAATCTTGAATCATGTAATTGGAGTACTGTGTGGCTTTGATAGTAAGACTCATCTGTATTGCAATAGTACCAAATAAGTCCGCTTGGCACATACAGTATAGTGGAAGCAGTTGGTTTCCTTGTCCTGTAGATGGTGAGCGTTATAGATCAGCTGCTCTTACACAGCATTAACGTATTGTGAACATGCAGTTTGATGGAAATAAGATTGTAAGTTTCTAAATCACAGCATCAGCTCATTCTAAACTGTAAAACATCCAATTTGCTATAAATGAGTTGCAATTCTCTTAAAAAAAATCATCCTTTATTTATTTTTTTGTACTTTATGTATAAAAATGTTCAAACCTTGAACTGCTGATGTTTCATTCTTTTACAATAAAAGATCAGGTGGCTGTTACTTTCTATTTTGGGTTTTCTTTGCTTCATATCATTAAAATGTAAAACTGTTTAAACAAATCTTAATGTAATTTTCTTTATTATTTATTTAAGAGTAAAGAAGACTCTGAACTGAACCATTCAAAGGAAGAGATGCTCAGACTGAGCGGACAAATCAGCGATCTCTCACAGGTAAGTCAAACTACAAGATTAGTCCAATAAATTCTTTTTTTTTTTTTTTTGTTTATTGCTATTTTGTCATTGGCCGAATCTCCTCACAGGAGAACGAGCAGCTACGCGGCTCTCTTCTGCAAGCCCAGACAAACATCGCCATCCTGCACTCAGAGCTGGACAAGCTGAAGAACATGTATGCGGCTCAGAAAGCTCAACATGAACGGTAAAGCTGTTGTCAGACCTGACGTGACGATTCTGACGCTCAGAAACCACAATCCATATAACGTGTGTGCGTCCTTTCACAGAGAAACAGAATATTTGAAGAGGATGGCTATGGAATACCAGTCGTACTCCAGTCAGATTCAGATTCTCCAGTAAGTCTACCTTTAAGCTCATGATACTTTGTTTATGCTGACTTTTTAAATGAATAATGTAATGACTCCAGTCAGTACTTTCAAGCTCTTCTACATGAGTAAATAAAGGGCACAGGTTTGACAGTGTCACTCCTGTTTTACATTATATAAACACAAAGTTTGAGAATCCAAGTTTATGCAAATATTTATTGTTCTCCATATGATATAATAGAAGAGCCAGTACCTCCTAAATGTCTTTCTAATCTAGTTGTATGAGTCTGCCACTTATCTGGACTAACTGGGGGTAACAGAATAGCAGGAGTTTTGCTATTTACATGACCGATTTTATTAGATAAATACTAAAACCTTTAAGGTAGACTAATATGAACACTCGTGGGTTCTTTCACCGTTTATTCAGTTGTACTCGGTGCTGTCTCACTGTGAATTAACTGGACAGCTACTAAAGTGGCCAAAGGTATGCCGCTCCTGGGGATGCTGCATGCTTGTTTAAATTATGTCTTTAGAATAAAAACTACACACAAATAATAGCATTGACTGACCATGTATATGGAGTGTTTGACTGCTTTACAATCACATACAATAAAGTAAGGAAGTACAACAATCGTATGTGTATGTGACTCTCACATATTTCCTTAAATGTATTATTAGGGAAATGAATAAAAAGCTGTATGACAGTAATGACGACCTGCGCTCGGCATTGGCAAGTGAAGCAGTTGCAGCTAAAAGAAGGGTAACTCTCTTTTCTGCTATTGACATATTTCCCTATACCCTCTGGCTCTCTCAGGTAGAAGCTCACAGTCAACTGTTTTCATGAGTTTAAGGTTTTGGTTTTTTTTTTTCCTCCCTGACTTTCCTAATCTGCTCAACAGCTGTCTCCCCAAAATGAAATCCCAGCCAGGAGAATGAAACCCCTCCGACAGAGCACGCTTAACCATAGCGGGTATGTAAAGATTTTTACATACCTGTATGCCTCTGCCGATTGATGTCTACACACTTAATTGTCACATCTAAAGCCATAGTTTGTGTCGGGTGTTTTCATACAGCTTGGAGGTCCCGAGCAAACTGACCTACTCTCATGTGGCCACCTGGGCCGATAAATACCTGGACAGTGGGGTCTCCCTGCCGATGGACACAGCTGAGAGCTCGGGCAGTGACTACGACAGCGACGAAAGCAGAAGCTCGGTGGAAACTGTGCACTTCAGCTACTCGTGTGTCCCATCTGACGTGGAGGTGGGGGACACGTCCAGGATCGCTCGATGCCAATACGCTCCTCTGCTCTCGGGACATTGAATTTGTGTTTTTCTTACAGATATCAGAAGTGAAATCTGAAGCTGCCGTGTCAATGGCTCCGAGTATGGCCACCTCCATCGCTTCTTCCCTACGAAGACGTTTATCTGCCTTTTCTCCAAAGGTAAACTGGTTCTTGATTTTAATTTTTTGCATTTCCACTTTTCCTTTGGTTTCTTCTTTGGTGTTGCGTTTAGCGTTGCTCTTTCTTGTAATGTTGTATTTGTTTTTAATTTTAGTTTTGTGTGCTGTGTAGTGGTAGTCGTCTCATTTCTGAAAGGTAACTAAATGATGGTTGCTTTATATGGTCAGTGTTGGGTAATCTTGTTATCTTATGCTCCCTTTAAGCAGCCGTTGGAAGCAGACATGGAAGAATGTGAGGAGCCTACCCCGATGTACCGCCTGGTTTTAGCTGGAGATGCAGGAGCGGGGAAGTCCAGCTTCCTGCTGAGATTGACCCTTAATGAGTTCAGAGATGATATTCAGACAACACTGGGTGGGTGCCATGGATGCCATCTTTTCATTAAACACGCACTTGATCTCAGACATTTGAATCTGCTTTTTTTTCTTTTCTTTTTTCTTCCCAGGGGTTGATTTCCAAATGAAGAGGATGTTGGTGGATGGCGAGAAGACAAATCTGCAGATCTGGGACACGGCTGGGCAGGAGAGGTACAGCGCCTCCATGAGAACCGTTTAATGAAAACTGTGAAAATGTGGTGCTATCATACTGGTTCTAACACATGTAAACCTCTTTAATTGTTGACTCAATTAAAAGACACTAGAGTAAAATGAGTTTTTATCTTTATTTTAGGTTTCGTAGTATTGCCAGGTCTTACTTCCGTAAAGCTCACGGAGTCCTGCTGCTCTATGACGTTACTTCAGAAAGCAGCTTCCTTAACGTCAGAGCATGGGTGGATCAGATTCAGGTAACTGCAGCGGTGACGATCAGTTGTTGAAAAGATGACAAAAGAAACACTAATCAAAAACTAGGAACAGAATTTATCGTCTGCTTTGTTTCTATTAAGGAGTCAGCGGAGGAGAAGATACCCATGTGTGTTATTGGAAACAAGGTGGACCTCCGAGGGGAGCTTCCTGAGGGAAGCTGTGTGAGCAGTTTGCACGGTGAAAAGTTGGCCAAGGTGTGTTGTTTTGTTTTTTTTTTCTCCATTTCACCTAGTGGAAAAGTATTTCTACAGAGACCTGGCGTCTAAGGTGTCTAAGTAAACTGAATGCACTCAGGGATGTCGGTGCTTTGCTTGCAGACGTACGGCGCCTTGTTCTGCGAAACGAGTGCCAAAGAGGGTACAAACATCACAGAGGCTGTGCTTCATCTGGCAAGGTAGGAGGTCGGAGAGAGAGATTGAGTTAATTTCTTTGCTTCTTTTTTACTTGGTAACCCGTAGCAACACTCCTGCCTTTTTACTTTCACACAGAGAAGTGAAGAAAAATGTCAAACTGAGGCCGCAGTCAGACTCTCAGGTCAGACTGAATCAAATCAGCCCAAAGAAAACTCTTAACAACTGCTGTGGACTGTAGACGACTAATGTCTGTACAGAGCAACGAAGGACAATATGCTACTTTTATCTAATAAATGTCAAATTTTAAAAACTGTTAAATGTATTACTATAAAAATCCTAAATGTACTTTTATTTTTTGATCAAAATGAAGGTTTCTATTGTGGGAATATTGCACATATGCAAATATAAATGTACAATCTTATATTTCTTTTAAAAAGTTTTATTTATTTGTTAGGTTATTTTATAAAATAAGCAATAGTGTTTACATTTTGATTTAATGTAAGTATTTTAACTGTAACTGCCAGGTACACAAACACATTTTTTTTTCGATCAATGCACTATTTTTTTCCCAGATTTCTTTTCTAGAGTTGCATAAGAGGGGGAAAAATATTGAATTTCTTTTTGTGTTCATCGTCACTATAAGCAATACTGTATTGCGGCTTTATCGCTTGTACTAATTGAAGGATTTATTAGTGTGTCACAAAACTGTGTGTAAATAAAACTGCTTGTAACTGGGTTTTTATTTACAAAAGTCTCACATCCACTAATTTTATTTTTTTGTTTTTTTGTTAAACATCTGTGATAGCGGAACATTTTTCAGGCCCCGTTATTTATGACAAAGAGAAACGTAATCCTTTTTCCAAGTCAAACAGACAGAACTGGAAAGCTGAGAAACTTCTGTCGTATCGATCAGCAGAAACCTACTGAGAACTCTGTTTTATTATTCGTTTTTCAGACGAGCGTTTTAGTTCAGGCTCCAGTGCTGTCGTGTTGCATCAACAGCAGAAAACTCTTTTCATATTAACTTATTAGATGACTCGAGACCAAACTCTGCTCCTGCATATGAAGATGATGATCTTCAACTACTTCCAGCAGAGGATTTCAGTTTCTTGCAGTCAAAACCATTGACGTCACCAAGCTGCCTAGAGCCACCACCAGAGCGCCAAGTATAAACTTCCAGGAAATTCCCTAAAACACAACAAAAACACCACGGTAGTTCCAGTCAATGCCAGACTCGTGGCAATCACAATTTTTTTTTTTAAAAAAAAAGAAAAAAAAAGAAAAAGTAGTAGATATAATCACAGCTTACAGATGGCTTCTTCTTAGATGGGATCAGGAAAGGTGCAATATTGTCTCCAAGCATCTCTGCTGGTTTGGGTTTCCACTCTTGGGTTTCTTTGCCTCCAGACTGCCTTTTGACAAGTTTAGATAACTCAACATGGATTGCCTGTAAGGGGGGAGGGAGGAAGATGCTTCTAGTAAATAAAAATGAAACACTCAAAGGGTGAAGGTGCAGTTTTAAAAGTGTCCAGCAGGTGAAAGCAGAGATCTGAAAGTAAAGTAGACCTTTATGCTAAAGACCAGGGAATTATAAAAGTCACATTTTAAACTTTATACTAACAGCTCTGCACTTGTAACCAAATTTCACACAGAGGACCTTTTATATTTTGTAAATGGCAGATTTATAATCGAAAAACTGTAGCTTGCCATAAAAAGTAAGCTATTTTTCTTTTTTTCAGTTGAATTTCTGATATTTTTTACTTTTTTCGGGTGACCCACTACAGAGTGCAATGCACCAACTTTCTCACAGAGCAGCTAAATCAGGTTTCTCTAAAGCATTTCATCCACCGCTGGGACAAGCGTGTAATTACCAAAGCAGCAGATATTTTCGTTTTGTCTAGACAAGACCAGGCGTATTTGTGACTGTGGCAGTGCGCCCTATAGATCAGGTCACTGTAACATTGGCAGAAATGTACTCCTCACACTCTGTAGATCAGATCCTGCAATGCTGGAGCAAGCAATGACCATAAACTAGGATTAATTTAAATCTTTGCAGCATTTGTACTTTTCTCTGTGTTGTAGCTGGAAAGGAGGACTTTGTTACTCTCTCCACGTTACAAAAATTTAAGTTATGCATGTATGTGGTATTTTTGCCAAGATTGCAAGAAAGCACTTAGTGGTGTGGTCACATCTGTGGACTGCCAGATGTGCAGTTTGTATGAGCCTCTGTGGAGGATTTGGCAGATTAAACAAACCACAAAAACAAGATGGTACAGGCCTCAACACAAAGAGTTCACCAGGGCTCCTTCAGGCTGACGTGGAGCAAATTTATTTAAAAGCTTCTAAACTTTAATATTCAAAATAAAGCGGGTATGTCCATTTATGTGAATGTGAGAGATGGTAATTTATCCTGTATCCAGGGTCAAATGTTTTCATGTATTAAAAAACTGGAGATTTTATAGGCATTTAAAAAAAATATTGTCAATTTAAATAAAGCGGAAACCATTTTTTTTTTTTTTTTTTTATTTATTTATTTTTTTTATCAACGAAAGATTTCTTACGTTTGTTTATATTTATTTAAGATATGCCTAACTGTGCATGTTGGGATTAAATGAATCAGTTGCGTTGTTGCACGTTGGCATGGCGATATCAGCATATTGCCCAAAGCACAATTTTGCTCAAGTATAGCCTCAGAGCGCTGCTATTATATGAGCCAGTGCTGTTTGACGGTTGATCGTTTATAATGTAATAATGTAAAAATATTTTAACAGATGTTGAGCGTTTAGTACGGAGCCGAATTTCTCTGAATAATTGCACGAGGCCTGGAAATTATTTATTCATTCGCTGTGCAAGTGCAAGTTTAACACCAGCACTCGACTCTGTCTTTACCCTTGAAATTATAATATGCAGAGCTTTTTAACCTCACATAATGGCACATTTGAGAGGTCCTTTTTAAAATAAAAACACATCATTTAGACCGACTGGAGAGTATTGGCAGCCAGGAATAATTTTGGAGCGACCTTTCCTCTGTTTTTTCTTTCTTTTTTTTTATGTGGGATTCACAGGCAGCTTTGGAAGAAGGACCTGCTCACCCATATCATCTCACCTTGGTGGCTGGCTCCAGTTTCAAGGCCTTTTTTAGCACTTCCATAGCCTCTTTGTATTCACCCTTGTCAGACAGGAGCTGAAAGAGATTAGAAACCCTGCAGTGTGAGCAGAGCTGGAGGAAGCATAAATCAAAAACTGACAGAGAGGGAGATAGCAATATTGCACCTGCTATTATTTACCCACAAAAATAATAAAAAGCTAACTATATTAAACAAATTCCTCTTCCTTCCAGGAAACCTACCTCAACTTATAGGTTGCCAGATTCAAATTAGATGCACGCACTGTCTATACGTCCTCACCTTTCCTACCCTGAAGAGGGCCTTGACGTTGTTCGGCTCAAGGGTCAGAACGTCTCGGCTGGTGTGCAGAGCCTCGTCAAACTGCTCCAGTCTGACTTGAGTGGTCGCCAGGTTGTTCAAACACTTCACGCGGTAGTCCTGCACCTCTTCCTCCTCTTCCTTCACACCAACATCATTACCATCTGCACAGGGAGAGACGCATGGCTTATAACATACCCTGCTGCTTCAACTGTAGCTTTATTTTCATTAGAGTGAAATGATCCCACAGCCCGAAAACATGCATGTAGAGTTAATTGGCAGCTGTAAACTAACAATAGGTGTAAACGTGAGGGTGAACGACTGCCTATCTGTAATATCTTGACTCATAGCTGACCTTCAGGGAGAAACTCGGTGTTATTATGAAGTTATTTAGTGCTGTTTTTGCATTCAGCTGGATGCTTTATCGTTGTCCTGCATGGTTTTACCATTAGGCTCAAAGATGTCCAACTGGCTTAAGTAGTGACTGAAGTAATGAGCACTGGTTAGTGCAAAGGGATTTTACTCCTGGCCCTGAGCATGATGGGTGATAAATGTTAGCAGCTTAGGGGCTACATTTTTGTGAATGTGCCACACAAATGCACCTGAGCAAGTTGAACAAACGTGTTGGATTTACTGCGCCTGTTTTTGCCTTTAAAAACAAAAACGTATCTGAAAAAAGACAGTTATGTTTAGGAAATTATGTACATCACGCATAAACGGGGAAAAAAAATAACCAACTTTTGCATCCATTAAGCTGATCTTTTGCCAAAGAGTGCTTTGGCTGTCAATCGTGAAAAACATGCAACATAGTTTTACTGAATGACGCATAATACATGCTGTGCCCAAATGGCAAATCGATTTGCAACACAACATTAGCTAACCAAATATTTGCATGTCAGGATTGTGATGTGGCAATTTGCAAAGAAAACAAATCAGAATCAGCTATTTTAAATGTGATCTGACATTAAAAGGACCGACGACTCTCATGTATGGACCCATTTTTCACAAGCTAATCGAAACACGAGTCTGTGTCAGTGTCTCAGTGTTAACTGTTCAACCACAATTTCATTTTCATGCAACTCACATCATAGCAATAACTATCACAGACTATAGGCCACTCATCCCCACGCTCACACTGCCCCTGATGACCCAGGCCCTAAAACACTTCAGTTTTTCTCAGCACTCGCACTCTCCCTCTTTATGTGCACACCTGCTCTTGAAAAGCGCTGTTACAGAGAAAAAGGGGTTCATAATTTTATGCATTTTGTGGCTTAATTGGGGAAGCAGTGACACACTGTCCCCACATATATGTTAATTGCTTAACAAAGCGTTTTCAACACAGGAAAGCTGAGGAAGCATTGAAAGCAGTGTGATATGAAATAGGCATCACACTACGTGGATGCTGTACTCGAGTCCAAGTGAGTCACCTTTTTAAATAGCACCTGGACGCAGCAAGCAACGGTCACACTAACAACACGCACTGCACTTCAATGTGCTCAGACAAGGTATGAAACAACTGGTTGGTCTCCAGTTAGCTGCAAATATTTAAGCCAAAACATGAGGATCATAGTGTTTTGCAGTGTTTTATACAAAGTTATTAGGTTCTTTGTTTTGTTGTAAACTGAATGTATAATAATGATGTGCGATACTGCAAATTTTGGCATTGATCCGATATCAAGTAAATGCAGGGCCAGTATTGCTGATACCAATACCGATAATGATATTTTAACCTATAAAAGCAGCTTATGTGGGGGAGAGCAGCATGTCATGATTCATGAGTTGAATCATTGTACATTTACCAAAATCTAACTCATGTATTTTGAAACTGTGTTTTTTGGAGCTATTCAAATGCGCCTGTTTCTAAAGCTCGCTTGTTATAGGCTATTATGTGGGCCACCTGCTGAACTTAGAGGATAGAAACAAAGTATTGATTCTATCGAGCTAGTATCGATCCGAAACCAATATCAGTGTTGGTATTGATACTATGGATATTTGGATTGATCTGCTTAGCTCTAATCTACAAATAATTTAGGCTGTCATCTATTTGAGTTTTACTTCATTTGACGCTCTTCTCCCGTAAATGACTTATTTAATAATATTTTGTTACTTATTAAATTAATTTTTTAAAAAGCCAAAATATTGAGCTTGAAAACCTCAAACTCAAACACCATTTCCTTTTCAAACAAAACACTTTTTCTTTTTTTTCTTTTTAAAAGCTGAACAGCGTTTGACATAGAAGTGAAAATATTCCTTTTTTCCACATTTAATAGAACACTTCAGCTCAAATTACCGTGTTTCATCCATCCACGCAGTTAACTTAAAAGTTCTTACTTAAAAAAAAATGACACAAAATTGAGTTTTGCATTTCTAATGTTTTGCAAGAGCATATTTACTTTTACGTGATTACCAGTTAATTGATGGTATTGATTTTAAATCTTCGTGTGTGCCGAGCTGGTGTTTGTCTGTTAGGCTCCAAATGACCCAAGTAAGAGATAAGGTCTGTGTTTTCCCTTTTCCTGGTCATCTTCTCATCCACTAATTACATGATCTCGATGCCCTGATAAACTCCTCTCTTCAGTGCCATGGTGACTTGGCTCACCGGTCTACTGTCATTGTTGCATTATGAAGCAGTGCATGTTTTTCTCTTTGCTGACATGTTCAGTCACATTTCCCTCTCGGCCCGACCCTGCCTCATCAATGATCAAAGTGATTAAGTAAGTAGAAAAAATAAGACCATTGATTAGCTTTGATTATGCAAAAGAAGTAAGCCAAAAAAACGATCACGGCCCCAGGCTCAGATGGACGTGGCGCTACATCGTGCTGAAGCGATTAGTGTGACGGCAGAAGTGAGGAGAGCGCTAACCTGTTATGTCATCCCCGGCTGATGTGGCAATAAGGTGTCTCAGGTTTCTTAGAGTGTGTGTTTTATGTGCCCTGTTTTGTGTTTTCTGCGTGTGTGTGTTTCTTTATCTCTGCCAAAGCATCCTTGGCACAGTCAAAAGTAAGGGAGTATTACCTTTGCTGCGTGTGGTGAGCACATCCAGAGCCACGCAATAGGCCCTGGCAGCCAAGCTGTATTCCTCCCTCTGGAAATGAAAATTCCCTGTCTCTCGTTTCTGGTTGCCGATGCGGATGCGGTCTGCAATGGGCAGAGTTAATGGGTCCGGCTTCTCTCTGAAGTCCAGCAGCTGCAGCTGGTAGAGTAAAGGAGCCCAGGCTGGAATATCAGGCTCTCTGCACATAAACACAAAAACAAACACAGTCAGTATGAAGGAGGCTAGATGCCAGAGGATGGCAGCAGCTTGTGCGTGTGTGTTTTTAAGCTATTGTCTTAACTGTTATTAATGGCTAATAACTGTATTACTTTGTATGCCTTAATTTCTCGTTTTTCCCAGTGGAATTGTTTCTACATGAGACCAACTGATGGCACTGAGTACATCAGTAATCCTGAATGGAACGAGTACTGTTATCTCTGATGAGCCAGGGAGGAAGTAATGGGGCTGCAGAGCTGGATCTAAGCAGAGAACAAAGAGGAAGAAATATAAACCGTCTATTCCAGCTATCATCATGGGGGCTGTGAGGTATTGGGCAATAAGATCGATGAGCTTGGAGCGCTGATTAAGTCCCAGAGGGAATACCATGAGTGTAGAGTGATGTGCTTCAGGAAAACGTGGCTGAACCCGCACTTCCCAGACCACAGTATGGCACTACTCGGCTTTAAAACTTTTCAGCCTTAGAGAGCTTTAATCTGGATGAATTTCACTGTGAATGAAAAGGTGGCGCGATCTTGGACACATTAGTCTCAAGGAACATTTCTGTGACCCAGATATTGAACTGATAGCTGGTGGTTAGCTTCCAGGATTATTTAGTCACGTCACTGCTTGTGTTTTATCTTTACAAGAAAATCTCCAACAAGAACAAAAAGCACCACTTCTCATCTCCTAATGCTGCTCTTAAATTTAAAGACACAGACACAGCTAGAAAGATTTTTTTTTTTTTACATGATTTTCAGTTGTACTTCTGTCTTGCTTAAAAACACTGGTACTTATACAGAACTTTTGTCTTCTAACAAGAAATCACATGGTAAATTTCCTAACCCTGTAGGCCCAAGTGTGACATATTTGATACGTGACGTTTTGTGAGTTTTTGACACCTGAAAAACTTGAATAAACTTTTGAGCAAAAATTATACAAATTTAATTCCAAAAACACTTCAGTTTCAAAAAATTAGAATTTTCTGGCAACAGAATTAAAGTGATGATCAGTCTGGTATCTTTTTTACTGGAAGTCTCTTTTGAACAAAAGAGGTTATAATAAATGAACACAAAGTAGCAAATAACTGTCATCACTTTTCTGATATTTGACTTGATATTTATGCCTCTCTCTGCGCTGGTACGCTCTCAGTACAGTGTGTGTTAAATTTCACTGTATCCAACAGGTCACAGACCTTAAAAGCAACAACTTTAAAGATGCCTGAGAGACCCCGGTTCACTTAAACAGACCAGAATTTGACACTGGTATGAACTCTGGAGCCGTCAATGTGTTCAGTTCACTCAAGAGTCACTCAGAAGGAAAGTTAATTTGGTTCTCAATCATCTGGCTCCTGTGACCACATTGCACACAATGGCCCATTATCAGTTTCTGTGTGGAAGCTCTGATTCAGATGGTGTGTGTGTGCATGTGCATGTGTGTGTGTGTGTGAGAGAGAGAGAGAGAGAGAGAGAGAGCAAAGACAGAAGGCTACGTTTTTAAAGGTTCACTCTGAAGTGACTGCAATACGACAAGAGATGAAACAATAATAGAAACTAACACCAAAAGCATAAGTATTTCATTAACATCACAAAACAAAGGTGTTCCTGCAGACCCCCATTCAGTCTCTGTTTACTGCAAAGTGATAATACAAGGGTTTCTTTAAAATGAGGTTATTAAATATTCACACTGGTTGTGTCAGTGGCACAGTTTCTTTTTGTCTAACGGACCTGTAGTTGTATCCTCGGCCTTATCCTGGAAGGCTGTGTCAGCAGGTGGGATCGGATTACCCTTTCACCTCCCCTCTCTGGAGACCTCATCCACTATCGCAGGACACACAGGAGTGTAAAACCAGCATCTGAGCCAAGCCCCCAGAAACTTGAGCCAGATCCCCGCCCTCACATCTCGAAAAACTCTTTTAGAAGTCTCTTTTAATTATTTAACCTCAATGAGCTGTTTTTGCATACCGCTGCGTGTTTACGAGGATCAGAGAGCTGAATTGTGCAACAGGTGTCCGAGAGCAGCGGCAGAGACAGAAGTTGAGCTTTTGAAAAACACATGGCCTGTGTTGCATTTTGTAATGTTGGTCTTTCTAATCATATCCTGCTCACGCCATGCGTGTTGCAGGCATAGGAAGAATGTAACACCATCAGTTCGTACTGCACATACTGTAACTGTCTGTACGCTTACTGTAGCTGCTTCTCTCTGCTCTTATCTAAAAATATTACACAATGTCCAGACTGTGTGTTATGTAACAGTGCCTGACATATAACAATAATTCAGGCAGAGACCGGCAAACTCCGACCTTAACATGCCTGGTTCCAGATTAAAGGGGATCTGTGGGAATTCACCCCTGAATCCACTGATTAACCACTACAATCTGAAAGTACATCCAACTAAACTTCTTTTAGTCACCATAAAGACTCAGAATTTATAATCTGTTTATAAAATGAGTCTCATTAGTTTATCACAATAAGTATGGCTTTCTTGCCAAATATAGCACTAAAACGCCACCAGATCTCAATCCAACACCTTTGGTATGTACTGGAATGGGAGATTCTCACCATGGATTTACAACCAACAAATCTACATTGACTGCATTCATATGACCCTATTAATTCAATGTGGACCAAAATCTTGGAGGAATGTTTCCACCATCTTGTTGAATCTGTGCCATGAAGAATTGGGGCTTCAGTACAAGCACAGTGTATCTAATAAAGTGGATTATAAAGCTTTGAGTTGTAGAAAAAGTTTGAGAACCACTGCTGACGATAATGATACACATACATGTTATAGTGAGCAGCGACTGAGACTTTCTGAGAGTTTGTTCCATCATTATGTAACGTGGACTTTTGAGCGCTCTATACTGAATATACACATTCAGACTTGCAAATCAGTGCATAGTACAGTGAACAGCAAAGTGTTCTTAAAACTATAAATAGCCTATCACAGAATTAGCTCAAGCTGCTTCACATATTTGTTCTACTTGACAAGAGATTTGGATTAGTTTCTACCGAGAATAGAAAATAAACCTAAATATCTCATTTAAGAAAGAAAGAAGTTATTTTGTTTGGCCTACAAAGAGATCCACATCGTGAATCGAACATTTTGTTCAGAGTTAAAACCTCTCACTCATCATGTCATTAGAGATCGATTTTCTCAGACAGAAGAAACACTTTGCTGCTTATGACTCACAAAGGATGAGACACAATATTTGGGAAGTGATGATTCATCTCTTATTAACCGCTGCAGCCACACAGCTGCTTCAACGTCAACTGTGGCAACCGAATGTGCCACATCAACACTCGACTAACTCCAAGTGATGTGCTACCCTGCGAATGAAACTGAAGTCGCGCACAGGCACGGGCATTAAACAAAATAAACATGACTTTCGAGATGTTGAGAGTAATCTGAGAACACAGCCTGCTGACAGATCTGTAAGGTTTAAAGTGTCATACGGGTCACTGATGATTAGCGCCGCACCAGTGTGCTACTACGCCGAGCTTAGCCAATGAGCCCCAAGGGTCCTTTTAGTGCAAACAGGAAGCAGAGCCTGTTGGACGGGGTGCGGCCTCTCTGCAAGATCCCAGTGAAACCTGAACCTGTAACTACAGCCCAGGTCAACTTCCTAAAATGTGAGCTGCAGAGTCGACGCCCCCCTCCGCTTACTCCTGGCAGCCTCTCTCTGCTGCTGTTGGAGAAACTTTGGTCATATATTAGTTAATTAATTAATGATGTGTAATGGTGTAACCATTGCAATTTTTTTGTACTTTCTATAGAACTAAACAAAGCTAAAAGTTAGATTTAACTATTAAAGGTTCTTTGGTGCTGTTTTATGCTCTATTCACCCAAGATTTGTAGCCACGTAGTCTGAACCGGCAAGTTTTGCTGTGTATTTGGTGTTCTATGAATTAAGACTCTTTCTAGAAACTAACAAATGTAGCAGCTGTTGGAAATCATCAGTTGGTATTTTGGCAGGAGGCTGTTGTATGGAGTTATTGTTTAAACTCAACAGCTTGTTTCCCCAGAAAGTTGATTCCTTTCATCTGGACGTAGCGTTTTCAGATGATGCCCAGATGATCAGAATCATTTCCTTACCTGGGTGATTGAGTATCCATCAAGACGTTTAGCAACTTGTAATTAGAGTTGAAACAATGACTGAATACCGACTATAAACTGTGTTTACAGGGTAGACACGGCCCAGTGTTAATTTTGTTGACCAATCATTTTTGGCATTCATCATTTCTGACGACAACAAGACGATAACTAAATAAAAATGAATGCATGTGTGCAAAAAGTGATGAAATGGACAACTTCATTAACACCTAAATTATGACTAAACCTAAATTGCACTTCAGTCTAAAGACTTACAGCTCACTTCTTTATAATGACCAGCAGGGGGGCGACGTTTCTGATCGCAAAAAGAAGTCAAATTTCTTTGCAAAATGAAATTAATTCTCGCTTTACAAACTCTTTTCTGAGGAGTTTGTGACTTTATTAGTCTTCTAATTTATTCCGGCATGATATTAATTTCGTGAATTATGGTCCTATTAAGAGTAAAACAGGATGAAGTAGGGCATCCTTTAGGGCAGAGGTCAGCAACGTTCAACATCAAAAGAGCCACTTTAGCTCCATCTACCAAACAACGGGAGAAAAAGCCGCATAGGCAGGTAACGGAGTGGATGAATGTATGGATCAGTAATCGTATAAAACTGTTTGTTTTGTATAAGGAGGAGGAATTTTATTCAGGCCACGGCCATTTTGAGTGGAAGGTGAGTGATATTTTGTCTTGCTGACACGTTGTTGTTCTTTTAGACACTTTAAGTACAACAAAGTGGATTCTGATAGGTCCACTTTGTTTTAACCCTCTTTTTTCCTAAGAATAGATATAATCTTACATAATATCAAAGTTAATTGCAGATTAACCTTGCCAAGCTAGCTAGCTAGCCAGCACCCTGTCCTCTAAATTGGTCACGTCTACTTTCAAGAGAATCGAAATGGCGATGGATTACAAAGCAATATTAAAAACGACTTCAAAAATGTTGTCAACAAATCGCTGAGTGCCAGAAGTTAAATCCATCCTTTGTAGTCGATGATAACGGCATGAAGTTAGAAGATGTTTAGATGTGCAAACTCTCACGAAAGTTGTGATGAAGACATTTATTTGGACTGAAGTGGCAAATGACACCATCTCATCATGCAAGAGGTTTCTTATAGCAAACAAAAGTCACATAACTTGTTTGTTTTTAAGCTATGAAAGCCGTTGATTGATTGATTGATTGACGGAGTTCCTGTGTTTCCATATTTGTTTGTTTCTGTTCCTTAATCCTGCTGATGGAAGTGTTTGTAATCTGTTATTCTGATGGTAATCTGTACTGGCTGTTTAAGACAGTACCTAAAAATTATTGCTGTGACTCCCTTGTATTGTTATTTTTACTGTTATATGTTTATTTAAAAACGAAAGCCTGATTTTAATCTGTTCCTCATTTTCAAAGCATGTTGCAGAGAAATAACTCTACAGGTTGTCGCCTGACCAAAACTAGAGCAACGAGAAGACATACAGGAAGGTTTTCTGGGTCGGAGCAGCAGGACAGAGCCCGAGGCTGTGAGGGATCAAATTTCTAGGTGTCACAGAAGCAGTTAATTCCTTAAATAGACTTACAAAATTTACAGACTGAATGAAATGCTGAAATGTTACAGCAACAACACTGATATACTCAGCAGAAATTCCACGAATATCCCATTTCTGTTATCTCCACCGATTGTCTGCTTCTAAGGACATTGTCTGCTTCTAAGCATGCAGTGACTTTACTGTGTGGCGTTTGTGTGATGCGGTTGTCTTTGTCATAATGGGCCTGCAGATCAGATTAAAGCAGAAATGTTTCCACACTTCTCGTGCTCATGTGAATGCAAGTGAGATAAGGATGCGCTTTTCCCTCTTGTGTCACGGGGCGAGTATGAATTCATTATAGATGACTTTGATTCATGTGGCTTAGCAAACTTCCTCATTAAGGTGTTTGATAGTGCAGCTGACTCATGCTGTTATCTGTCACGCAGACCCCTGGCTGCTCCGAATGAAAGGAAAAACTCCCTCGGAGGAAAAATAGTGGTCACTTTGACGTCACGCGCTCCATAAATGATGGAAAGGACGGCGATGTGCCTCATCCTGGTTTCTATGGTTACAACCGCCCAATATACCGTAATAAATGCAGTGTGCAGGTGGTATGATAATGCAAAATCCACGAGGACTTATGAGGCTGTTTATTTTTTACGGTGGTGAAAACATGTCTGCTGCTGCTGCCGTTCAGTGCGGAGCCTGTTTTGACTCTTGGATGGACAGCCAGCATCAATACAGCCACGCAAAGAAGCTTAGCTATAATCCTGGCAGTGGTGAGACGTCGCAGCTGTTTTTCCTCGCCTGCTGCCGCACTAGTTAATTTGCAGCAAAACAGCCTCATATTACAGTCAGAGATCAAGAAACCAAACTACTAGTGTAAGACTTTTCAGCTGCTGCCGCCGCATGCACTCTCCTCTCCTGTTTGTTTTTAGTTCCTCCTCCAAGAATGAGCCAATGAAACTGTGCTCACAGGGATCAAAGACATCTCCTGTCTACATACTGGTTCTTGAGCCCCTTGAAAGCCCCCTTATAAGCTACAGCACATTCTACTTAGGCCTGTTAAAATGAACTAAACTCAGCTCTGGGCTACCTGCAGGGCATACAGTGGATTTTTAATCACAGGGATGGGTACTTGTTCAGTTGTTTCAGAGAGACTCAAGAGGATCATTTGGTTATACAACTTTATTAAGTAGAGAAAGTACAGTACGTCCTGTAATTATCTGCCTGGCATGGGTCAATGTCAGTACTAGTACCTTCTGTAAAAATGACACAAGGATGTGAGTGCAACAGAACTATGCAAACATCAGTATACCCAGTGCAGTTTACTTGCGAAGATCCCACTGGTTACACTGTAACATGTGAAAAAATAACCAGGTTGTGTCCTTGATGTCTAACACAAATGAACATTGGCTACATTTTGGATTTTTTTTGCCAGCAATTCTCTTTTTTAGGACTTTATCAGGTCCCGCCCGTGCAAGTGTGAGTAAAATGTGTGTCTTTAGCTATTATGTTTAAATTTACTAGATACTGGAATATTTTCATTTTATACTGTAAAAGAGATGTCTCTTTTTTCTGCAACTCACCCAAACCATTATTTAAGTCACTTTGTTAGGTACACCTGTTCAGCTGCTCATCAGCCAATCGCATGGCAGCAGGTCGGTTCATTTAGGCATATATTAAAGGTGTCAAGATGATGTGCTGAAGTTCTAACTGAGCATCAGAATGGGGTAGAAGAGCCATTTAAGTGACATTGAACATGGTATCATTGTCCTTGCCTGACCTGACCACAGTATGAAAGATGGATGTAGCTATCATGACATCATCCACTGTTTCGTAAAGTCCTGTTTTGAAGCCTCAAGAAAAAAAAATCCCTTATTGCCATCTCAGTTGCAAAAAAACAGAGCAGGTCTGAGCATGCTCGGAGTTGTGACTGACTAATCTGTAGCCAATCAGTGTGCGGTTTTATACCACAGCTAATCCTCCACTCTCAAGTAGAGCTTAAGATTTTCAAAATAGACTTAAAAAATAACCAAAAAGATTGAGTAAGTCAGTGAACTCAGAAGGTAAGTCTTAACAGAGTTCAAGACAGAAAGCTGTTTTTTAACTTCAATAGACTTCAATAGATTTGAAAGTCTTTTGTGACCACCATCTGGTGCCCTAAAAAAGTCTAAAACACTTTCGCATTAGCTTCATTTCTCCTATAGAAAAGCTACATCCATGTTTTTACCATCTATGAGTTAAATGAGAAGATTTGAGATGTTCAGAAATGACAGGTCTACTAGGATTTTCCTGAACAACCATCTCTAGGATTTACAAAGATTGGTATAAAAAAGGAAAATATCCAGTGCTCATTATTAATGTCAGAGTTCAGAACAGAGGTCAACGGTAACTCAAATAACCAAGGCATATACTGTAGAAGGACATCTCTGAAAGGACAAGACCATAAACTTCTTGGTTGCCACTCCGGTCAGCTAAGGAGAGACAAATTGTAACAATTCAAAGCAAAATTGGACAAAAGTGGACACCAAAACTGGTCAATAGAAGATCTGAACATTGTTTTCTGGTCTCATGAATCTCAGTTTCTGCTTAAATGTTCATATTGAATGCTTCCTCTGCCAAGTAATTACTCAGGGTTATGGTGAATCTTTAATGATGAGGACTATTTTTATGTACCCATTGCTTAGAGTTGTTTGAACTGACTCAGTATTCATGGTGAGCAAACAGATGACGAGAGAGATAACCAGCAAGCATCATAAACAGCACAGAGTTGCAGTGGTTAGTGCAGGACAAGAGTGAGACAATAACAGGACTCAGGTAATCCCGCTGGTGTAACAGATCAGTGGATTTAGAGATTCATCAAAAGCTAGAACTTATTGTACATCATGGAACATATACAAGGAAATATTTTCTTGTCATAGCAGGAAGTAACAACAGTATGCGTGACTTATAGTTTTCACTAAGTGTACCAGTAAGGAGAATCAGACTACAAATGACAAGAATCCTGGAAGCACCTAACGTAAATGGAATGTGGTCAAGAATGTTCATAAAAATGGACCAACAGGTTTCATGTAATCCAGTAATCCAGCCTGAAGCTAAGCGTTTTCACCTTTGCCATTTTTACTTTTTAAAAACAGGCATCAGAAGCATGGGACTGATTTGACTGTGAAACCGAAAGACACTCTTCAATCATACGGCAGGCCCTCCCTAAAACATATCTGGCTTTATCATCAAAGAAGACGGCAATCAGTGGTGGAAAGAATCGACCACGATAACATCAGCTGAAATCTCAGCTGACAAATGGTTTTTTTGTGTGTGTGTTTTTCTAAACAAACTGTTAATGGAGCTCAAAGCAAGAAAACACTTGCAGCAAATGTGAAGAATTAGAAATTTGATGAAATATTTACCCATTAAAACAAATGTATTTTTGATAAAAATCCATATGCTCTTAAAATCTAAGAGCGAATTTGCCCTGCAATAGGACGCCGGCGAGCTCCAGCTCTCTGCAGTCAATGACTGAGTGAAGAAAGTTCAAAGCTTTGCAACAAAAACAACACCTTTTCTCTGACTCACAGGTGAGCAGGAAGTTTCAGTTTCTAGCTTATGCAATAATCTGAAATCTCTCAGCTTTGAGGCTGTGATGTGTGTCGGCATCTAGATGAATTATTCCCCTCCACCCCCACCCCCTAAAAAAAAAAGGCTCAGAGCTCTTGCTGAGTGTTGGGGAGGATAACTGCAATCTGTTTCCCTGTGAAATATACCACTGCAAGTCATTATCTATTAAATCACTCTCACTGTTGTCTGCAGAGGAAATCTTAGCCCTGGATTGACTCTTAAGTCCATAATCAATCAATATGAACAAGCAGCTATCTCGGAGGTGTGCACGCTCCGGTCAAGAGGCAATTTCTCATGCAGCCCCAGGCCCTGAGATTTAGTTTCAGTGGATCTGCTGAGATGTTAATCTGAAGCAATGGCAGCCAGGTTCTTTCTTTGCGCAGACATTATGTCTACTGATTATATAAACCAAATATTTCCCAGTTTTGGATTTCACACTGGAACTTCAAAGCTCACAACAAATTCAGAGGAAGGAGCCAAAATATCCTGTTCTTTGAAAGATGAAAGTCCTCCTCCTCCATTACTCTTACACTTCACATAAATGTCTACCTACTTCAGCGGAGCCCGAGCGTTTTATGCTTCCTGATTGGATGATTTAACTTCCATTCAAATCGAAAAATTCCTTTTTCTTCTTTTTTCCCCCCAGAAAATGTGATTTGAGCATAAAATATGGGTGAGACGTTAATTACCATTCAACGAGGTCTCCTGTTTACCTCCCTCTGTGTTTGTGAACATTAATGTTTGATCACAAGCTTCTAGTTGCTTTATGTGTGACATTCTGAGCGCGGAATAAATGTCATAAAGAGATAGCTATCAGAAATTAATTTCCCTTCTAAGTCTGAACTGTCAAATGTGCATGTGCCGAAACCAGATAACGCCCGCCGAGAAAATGTCACCATTTCTGCAATATCGTTTTGCACAACAAACAGACAGGAGCTATCACGCTCCCCCCCCGACTCATTATTAAACAAGATGTAACTGAGAATCGGCGGTTGTTGCTCCCCCGTGCACCTGTGCACAGCTACACCTGGCCTCGGTGCCTTTTTTTCATGTTCGACATGTTTAAAGAGTCATTTATGAGCACGCATGTTGACTCTCCTGGAGGTGTGCTGTGTGTACATCAGACAACAACGTCATGGCCATTATTCACTGTCACTTCGGTGTCCAGGAGAAATATGACTGCCTCAATAAGGGTGTCTCTATAATCTAACCAATTAAAGCCACAGCTTCCTTTTACCAGCAGCCAGCTGTGCCTCCCTGTGTAGCCTGTGAATGAAAAGCAGCACCCCGAACTCCTGACCTATTACTCAGGTTGTCATGGAGGAGCAGCCTGTGTCTGCAGGCTCTTTGTCTCTCCCTCTCTCTCGTTGTGTCGACGTATGAGACCTGAAGCGTTAATCATGACTAAAACATCCAGATTTCTTAAGAGGAAGGGCTTGGCTTTACTCAACCTGAGCCTGTGGAAAGGGGACAGGTCCCTCTCATCACAGAGTTCTCAGAAAACAAACACAGACGAGCACATTAGCAAAGAATTCCAAGCCATTTATGCTCCTATTATATTCGCAAACACACTTGTTTTCCTCTGCGGATAATGCATTGTTTTGGCACATGAGCTCACTTGTTTTGTCCTTCACCATCTGGAATGACAATATGAAACATTATCAGAGTGCGGCTAATCCCATCAGTGCTATCAAACAACAGAGACTGTTTCATTTATAATGAGATCTCGTAATGAGGCTGAGTTAATCCCTTAAGCTCGAGGACTGCACATCTGATTTTGATTTTGCAGCGAGGACGTCAGCGGGAGTTCGTCCTCAGCAGACGCGCGATGACGGTGCGCTGACGTCTCAGTGCGATGAGTCATGCTCCACGTCCCCGCTGACGGTACCTCTTCATCACCTCAACACACAGACACACACACACACCAGTGCCACTTGTCACTCTCCTACCGATCTCTCCTCTGAGTTCCTCAGCTGCACTCGTCACCTCACATCCCATCACAGCAGCAGCAGCACATTTCTCTACTGACAATCACTGCATGAGCTGATTTGCACAGGCACACTGCCTTCTCTGCCTCAGCCTTCAGAGAGCATGGTACCTTAAACATTAACCCACCTATGCAGTGTGTATGTGTGTGCAGTGTCAGAAACAGCTTGCCCCCTCCAATATCCCATCTGCTTCCATTCTGCTGCAGTTCTAAATGAACAAAACGTACAAAGTGGCCACTCTGTGTGTTTTCCCTCGTCAGCCTGCTTGAGCTCACTCCACAGGAGAGTTGTAATTTTCCGAGTTTGAAATGTGAACGTCAAGTTGTAAAATCATAATAGGAAGTGTCTTTTGTGAGCCACAAATGACGAGCGGGACAGGGTGGTCCTGGAAGTCAAAGGATCCCAGAGGCAGCTTCTGTGTTTGAGAGAACAACGAGGAAGATTGAAAGCAGCTATGAATACAAAGCAACAAAGACCAGCGTATCCAGTAAACAAAGTTTGGCATATGACATGCCATCTGACCACATCATCAGCAACAGTTTATAGCTGTTCTGGACAGCATCGCTTGGTTGTCATACAAAGAGGAAAGAAGTAATAACCTTACTAATTATAATAAATTTTAGACCGTGTCTTCTAGATGCTCGTCATCTGAAGCATGCTGACCTCTTTGCAAGGCTTAACGCCCTTAATTTAAATTTCACACAGCTAACATACAGCACAGTTAACCACGAGCTGCTTTTAAAATCAGGTTTGTTCAGCCATCTAGTCCTTATCATGCTCCACTAATCTCTGTGCCTCTCCATCTGTGTGTTTTGTAGACAGCAGGTATGGATGGTAAAAAAGGTGCTGGTGGGGCTGAAGAGCTGTCTCACGTGTGGTCCTTCTTGTGTCCCTGCACAGCAAACACTGGAAAACAGGCTTTTGTTGTAATATGGTGGTTGTTCAACACAGCATACAATACCTAAGGGCACAGTGGACCACAGTGTGAGTGTTTGAGTGCAGGCATCATGTTTTGACACCAACGAGAGTAACATTTCAGATTTGAGGGTCGGTCAGCAGGTACAGATATTGACGTCCCTCTCGAGAAGAGTACCATGGTTAACCTTATTCTGTAGCGGGAGTGGGATATATAGTTTATATAGAGAGTTTTACCTTAGGTGGAAATGTTTGGGTAAAAAACAGTTTTTAGCTACAGATATGATGAGGATTAATAAAGTGTAATAACAAAAACACGTGAATAAACTCATGACTATTTAATCATCTCAGCGGCCACAGCCAAATGTTGCCGCTGATCATTTTTTTGTCCTTTTATACATTTTTGAAAGCTGAAGTTTTAGTTATAATTAATCTTTTTTTTTTCTATTTCCTGCGTTTGTTTTGCACCTGAGCAATGCGATAACAAAAACGTACTAATATAGCCGTGAAGAATTTATAAGACCCCAGCCACACAGGCCTAGAGACTAGTCCACGAAAAATGAGAGACACAAGGGAAAAAGGAGAGCGGCTGCGAGTGGTTGCTTAAGGCTGATGACAGTCACACTGAAAATACAGCTATAGTTTCCCCAAGAGTTGATTCTGTTCATCTGGACGTAGCGTTTTCAGTGGGAGAAACGTTTCGTCACTCATCTAAGTGACTTCTTCAGTCTCAGCTGACTGCAGGTTTCCCCAATCTTATAAACAGTACACTTGCATAATGACCCAAACCAGCCCACTGAAGGAACAATGGGCTGGGAGGTCAGTTCCTTGATCATTAATATGCAAATTCTAATGACCATTGATCAACAGCCACTGATCAAAGACCACTGATCAATGGCCATGAGTACCATTCACAGAGAGTTCAGTGGTGCTAGTTTCAGTCATTATGCAAATGTACTGTTAATAAGATTTGGGGAAACCTGCTGTCAGCTGAGACTGAAGAAGACACTTGGATGAGTGACAAAACGTCAACTTATGGGGATTTACTTACCTGGATGATTGAGCATGCATCAAGACTGCTATTGTTTAATTCATCATACTGAACTGGACCTCTTACTGATGTTTTTTTTAATGAAATCGTCTTACAAATGACATGACTTAATGTGTTTAATTGTCCCCACAGTTCATCCATTAAGACAAACTCTTACTGTGTTTTTTCAGTGAGTCAAAGTCTGCTATTACATTTTCAAGTAGTAATTAAAACTACACTCTGTTTAGGTGATGCACTATGAAATATAAACTATGGATGAAGATTGATATCAAAGCTACCTAGCTTTTAATGGATTGCATCCAACAAAATAAAATAAAATAAAACAAATGATGGCTTATGGAACTGGATCTGGAAATCCGGCCTCAAGAATTCACACAGTTTACTTTGGTGAGAAACACTGAGTGTATATATAGGCTTTTTTTGTTTACTCCCATATTATGTACTCTGATTACTTCTTTCACCCCCTTTTTTTTAGCCGTCATGACAAGGATCATTCTTGTGGCCTTCAGATAATATTTTAGGTATAAATTGCATAATTGGACAATAATAAATCTGTGAAAAACCACACCACAGCAAAAGTAGAGTTTAGGGGACAAAAATGCAGTGCCAAGTGAACCGGGCCTATCAAAGTGGGATAAAAGAGGCACACAATAACCAGCAAGGATAAATAAACAGCTGAAAGTAAGCACTGTAAAATTAAAACTAGACAGGAATTATAAAGCCCTATCCAGTACCAGTGTTACTCTACCAGGCCTTACTGCTCTAAAATAAACAATCTACCTAAAATTCAATAAAAGAACATTTCAGTTTAGGAGATTTACTCTCCCTCTAAATACCCCCTGCCTGACCACAGAAAGCAGAAGTAGATATAAATGAGGGCAGTGCTATATTACAACCCAGTCTGTCGATGTGAGAGATAAGCCTGCTAGCAGTAGGGGAAAAAGGTAAACATCCAGGGAGATTAGATGAAGGACATGCACAGTTCAAACAGTGGCCTGAGTGGCAAAATACTGCTTGCGGCGCCAAAACAACTTCATCATCTAGATTTCAGACGGAAAAGCAAAAGGTCAGTTCAGCTCAGATTTAATTTTAGCTTAAGTTTGATATGTTAAAGCCACAATCTACTGGGCAGTTGTAACAAGCAGAAGTAGGCATGCCGACTCAAAGCTGAGCCTGATCTTATCTAGAGCGTGTTACAGCTGTCAGTGCTTGCTGGTCTGCTCCTGAAGCCTGAGGACTGGGTGTGGTTTCAAGTCAGCCTGCTGTCTCTGTGCTGGGAAAGGGACACACAGACACACACGCACAGACCAAAAGCTACAGTCAAACTTGTTCAGGTCACGTGACACAAGTGAAGCCAAAAGTTCATCTTGTTCACATCTGCTTCTGGAATCCCTCACTGATGACAAACAGTGAAGCAAGGCACAAAGTTGCTCATAGTACTGTGAGTTATACCAAACAGCCAATTGTTTGCTTAACTAATTTTGCACAGGGTGGAAACACCAGTGTGGAGGTGAATGGTTTATGTTCACAGGTTTTCCACAGAGGAGTATCTCAAAGGTCACATTATTCATTTGACCCAGGTGGTTCTGCACAGTGAGTCACACTGGAACTCCACCTCAAAGATTTTCTGAATGGACAACATGGTTAAATTTAAAGAGATGGGGGAGGTGAGCTTGTGTGCATTAAAGTGACAGACACCAGTGCACTTGCGTGGCAAGTGAGTCATCCTACCTGTCTGCTGGCAAGTATCTAATGTAATGGAAAGCAGAACTGCCAGTTCTTGGCCGTGTCTTGTTACAGTGGGTGATAGGAAGAGAGATTAGCTTGCATAAAGAACAAATGCACACACATCCCAAATGAGCATGCTGGTGGTTCATAGCAGCTCCACAAAGTAGGCTCGTGTCTACTTGATGGAGCTGTACACTGTCACGTGGGAGCGGTGTCAAAAGTATGTCGAACGTCTCTTGTTTGGCTCATCTCAAGGATTAGCCTCTGTCAGGTAGAACACAGAGAGACTTTTAGTGAAATGAAACCAAAAGTTTCTAAGTGTCCAAAACTGGGCACACCAGCCATCGTCTGTACTTCTCTTTTTGAGCTTTGATGGTTTGAGGTTCTTCGCCTTCGTGGTGACCTTTGATGTTGTTTCCTTTCCTGCTCAAGTCAACATTTCAACTAACCAGCATTCAAATTATGTTTAGCATCATCATAGCGGCCCACTGTGAGCTTTTTAGAGGACTCAAGTGTGCAAGTGTGACTACTCTGAATCCCTATAATCCCTGTCTCTAGCTAGCCAAAAACCCATTAAAACTGGCACCAGTGCATGGCCATAAATTCCACACAACACCCTTTTAATTATTCCTGCAACACAGAACACGTCAAACTGCTTTTCTGTCTGTGTTTTGTACACGAACAAGCCACTATGCCAGTCGTCTATCCTTACTCACAGTCAGACTTGATCAGGCTTGATCACTGTGAATTTATCTGTGCGCTTTTCTGCTCAAAGAAGTGTCGCTGTCACCTGTCTGCTACCCTCCCTGTCAGATATGGGTGTGCCTCAGAAGCCTTGGTAAAAGATTTCCACACTAAGCTTAACATCTTCAAAAATTTAAACAAACAGTGTGTTATTTCAAAGGTCATTGTATACTGTCTGTTTGTTCCAGCTAAATATTTGTTATTTTATGTCACACACGCACATGCGCACACTTGAAAACTGACAAGTTGTTTTATCTGTTTTACAAAGGCTGGATGTCCCGTATGTCCAAGTGAGTAGCCTGAGGCTTAACATGAAGTAACAGTTACATAAAAACAGGAAATGAATTAAATGAGTACGCAGGAAATACTTTGGTAGATTTTTAATAGCCATGGAACTGCGTCTCTTACGCTATTTATAGACTTTCCTCGCTGTCCATTGTTTTTTAGATCGTCACTGGTGAACATTTCAAGCTTTAATTGAATAGCTAACCCACTTATATATTACATAACCGGTTATATTTAAGCACCTGTGTCCTTCATTCCCAGGTGTCACTTCAATCAGTCACCTCAAAGTTTATCTTGGGTCGCACTCTTTTGGGGTCATTAAAGGTTAATTCATCAAGTGTCTGTATATCCTTGACATTGCTTGATCTCTGGTGACATCACTGCTAGCGTCATCTTGTCAGTACTCAGTCACAGTATTGCAGTGTTGGTTAATGGGGAAATTATGGGTCAGCAGTGGTAGTGTGTGGGCAGTCTGTGCGCAAGAAGACGGACAGCCCGTCTACCAGCAGAGAGTGTCTGTTGTCAGATGGCGGTAGTGTCAAAAATATGTGGTACAACCGGTCTATTGGCTACTGTAGGTCCTTAAAACAGCTGCCGAGAAGAGCAACGTTATAACACACAAAGAGCTGAAGTGAAACTGAGTGTTAAAAACAATGCCAAGTGTCCACTGCAGCCACTATCTTGACTTTTCATGCTGTACACTTTCTTTTTTCTTTCTTTCTTTAAACACTTCTATTCCTGGTGAATGTCACAGGTGAGATTTTGGAAAACAGCTTGAAAATATGTTTGCGGCAGTTGAAAACTCCTCTCCGTAGGCTCTCTGTAGGCAGATAACCTCAGCAAATTTAGTAGCATAAATTAAGCATAAGACAGTTCACCACTTCACAGTATCATTGGGTCACGGTATTTTAATTAAATAATATTGTGATGAGAAACCTGGAAAATGAATGATATCCCTATAAGCATAAACTGTACTGTGGGTTTACAGCTAAGTAGAACAGTAGGGAACACTTAAGTGTCAAAGTTCTTAATATCAGTGAGCATTTTAGGATAATAAAGCCTTATAACTGATGTTTAGCCTCACAGCACTGCTTAGATAGGAATAGACTAAGAAATAAAGTGATCCTGATCCTGATTTTTTTCCCCACAATTACATCTTTTAGATCATCAAACAAATTTTAATACAAAGATAACTCAAACAAAACCTATCACCACCATGTTTGACAGTTTGTGTGATGATCTTTTAATTAAATGCTGTGGTAGTTTTTATCTCAGATGTTACGGGAGTAAAACATTCCAAAAAATTTGACTTATGTTTCGTCAGTCTGCAGAATATTTTCCCAAAAGTCTTGAAGATGTTTTTCTGGCAAATGTGAGATGAGGCTCTGTGTTCTTTTTGGTTGGCTGTGGTTTTCTCCTTGGAGCTCTCCCAGTTATTGTCGAATCATGAAATCTGACCTTAACTGAGTAATTTGATA
Organism: Oreochromis niloticus; assembly: GCF_001858045.2. Lineage (NCBI taxonomy): Eukaryota > Metazoa > Chordata > Actinopteri > Cichliformes > Cichlidae > Oreochromis > Oreochromis niloticus. Next base: position 53,298,829 of record NC_031972.2, read on the forward strand.
TGCTGGGCTGTTTTTTCCTTAATAAATGAAATCATCATTTAAAAACTGCATTTTTGCATTTACTCTATTTATTTACTCTTCGGTATCTCTGACTAATATTAAAATTGTTTGATTATCTGAAATGTGTAATTATGAAAAAAAAAGAAATCAGAAAGAGGTGAAATACTTTTCCACAACACTATGTGTTTGTTCATATTTTATTATATTTCCCATCTCTTCCAAGCCAGCATTGCACTCCAACAACACCGTCACACAGACAATCTCAAGGAAACTGATGAAAATCAAGCAGAGATTCTTCTTCTGTGTCGAAACTTGCACACCAATTACCCACAAAGCAATTTGATTTATTTGTTTGGAAGCGTGTAGTCTTCAGACCTAAGCAACACTGCTTCAAGCAACATCTCCTGAGACAGTTTTTACACCTAAAAGAGTCCAAATGGCTTTAGAAAATTTCTTCACACATGCTCCAGTACTCACAAAGACTTGTAAACAGAATTTGTTCTTCAAAAGTAACAAAGTTTCCCTTTACTGTCAGACAGGAATGCCTTTCTCAGTCTTTAGAATATTGGAGGAAACCAGTCCAGGATTTTATCAGTCAATTCTTCAGTTGGATCCAGTGTGATATTAGAAGGAAAAACATTTTGCACCCACACTGAGATCCATATATTACAAAATTACAATGATCATTAAGATAAGTGTTACAGTACTTGCCCATGAACGGAAGCTTTATAAAGTGTCTTTCACCTTTCCAACAATAAAGTCAGGAGAGTAAAGGTGGTGTAAGCAAAGCTCCAGAAGCTACCAAGCCCACATCCCCTGGGGCCAAAGAGAAGGAGATTCCTCCCCTCCCCTCCACTTGTTTGTTTTTCTCTCCTCAGAAACTGACAATAGCCGTCTCCTGTTCTCCCACAGTGCTTCTGCCCTTCCTTTAGTGGCTATTCATATGTGTATTGCAACAGCGTTTTGCACTTCGCATTCTCTTTTATGAAACCTGATGAAGAGGAGCAGAAAAAGAAGGAACTAATTAAATTTTGTTTTTGATCCAGATAACTGTGTTTAAAATTGTGAAATAGGATTTTGGCCCCTTAGCTAAGAACACTACAATCTTCTAGTTATGTGTGTACTTTGATGCTTTACTGTCCTGTCAGGAGATTCTAGACAAAATTACTGATAATACAAACCACACTCTTATACTTGGTCCCACAAAACCTCAATGCTAACTGAGTCAATCTGACCACACTGATAATAATTTATTCTGGAATTCAAATGAAGGCTTTCATTTTGGATTATTTTCAAACTAAACTCTAAGCGCCACTTTGCCAAGTTTATATGAATGTATCTGAACATTCATTAGCCTGAAAGCAGAAAACTGATTTTTGATGAGTGCTCTAAATACTGACAAATATCTAATCAGTATCTACACAGGTGGTTACTATGAGCTGCTGAAATTCAAACACGACATCAGAAAAGGGAAAGAAAAGTGAAGTGGCATGGTTGTTGGTGTGAGACGGGCCAGTTGGAGCATTTCAGAAACTTGTAATCTAGTGGGTTTTTCCACACAACCACCTCTAGGGTTAATAGAAAATGGTCCAAAAAAGAGAAAATATCCAGTAAATGACAATTCTGTCTAAGAGAAAATACCTCATTGGTGTCAGAGCTCAGATGAGAATGGTCTGACTCTGCCAATCTGATAGGGAAGCACTTCAGAGGGTCATTAATATGGCCCAAAAAGTCATTGGACATCCTCTTCCCTCCCTGAAGGACCTGTACAGCACTCGCTGTCTCAAGAGCGCACGCAGCATCCTACAGGACTGTACACACCCAGGACACCGGGTGTTTGAGCTGCTGCCGTCTGGCAGGAGGTTCAGGCCGCTGAGGTCGTGGACAAACAGACTCAAGGGCAGCTTTTACAACAGGGCAATAGCCCTAATCAATGCAAACAGCTGACCTGATTGGCTACCTCCCTGGACTTTTTGGGGGGTAACAACAATAAAAAATAATAATATTTATATTCATAACAAGGTTCAATAATAACAATGTGCAATGCACATACACTTATTCTTGTTTTTATTACTTTTATTACATAAGTTGCTGTGTTGTGTTGTACGTAGTGCCGACGTGGGACAGTTTTCCAATTTCATTGTACTATTGTACTATTGTACTATGTATGACTGTGCAATGACAATAAAGACTCTTATCTTATCTTATCTTATCTTATCTTATCTTATCTTATCTTATCAATAGTAACCCAAATTGTTACAATCAAGGTATGCAGAAGAGCATCTCTGAATGCACAAACCTTGAAGCAGATGGGCTACAGCAGCAGACCAACACTCTGGTCAGCTAAGAACAGGAATCCGAGGCTCCAGTTTGCACAGGCGCACTAAAACTGGATAGTAAAGAATTACAATAATGTTGTCTGTTCTGATGAGTCTCAGCTTCTGCTGGGACTTTCGGATGGTAGGGTCAAATTTAGCATAAACAACCTGAAAGCATTAATCCTGCCTTGTATCAACAGTTCAGGCTGCTGGTGGTGTAATGGAGTGTGGGATATTTTCTTGGCACTATTTGTAGTACCAACTGAGTATTGTTTAAAAACACAGAGTACCTGACTATTGTTCCTGACCATGTCATCCCTTCATGATGACAGCTTACCCATCTTCCGATGGCTGCTTCTAGCAGTATAACAGACCATGTAACAAAGCTCAGATCATCTCAAACTGGTTTCTTGAACATTACAATTCACTGTGTTTAAGTGGCCTCCGCAGTCACCAGATCTCAATCTAACAGAGCACCTTTGGGATGTGGTTCAACTGTAGATTCACATCATGGCAGCCAACAAACTGTGTGATGCTCTCGTGTCAATCTCTGTAGGATGTTTCCAGCACATTGTTGAATATATGCCATGAAGACTTAAGACAGTTCTGAATGCAAGAAGAGCTCCAACTCAATATTACAATGGTGTACCTAATAAGGTGGCTGGTGAGTGTATATATCATGGAGACAGATCATATCCAAGCTTGGCTTTTGCACCACGTCCATGCTCTTAATATTTCTATTTAAAGTTTGTTTTAAAATGTTTTGTTTTGTAAACCAAGAATTTAAAGTTGTTGTTTTTTTTATTTTAATAAGCACTTGTAATAATAATAAGCTGAACAGCAGTGCAAAATAAACAATACATGGATTGATGATAAATAGCACACAATACCCTCATAGCACATTGTTGCAAAACTAGAATAATTAGCTGGCTGGCACTGTCCATCTGGACTTGGATAAAACTATTAATTTAACTCTGACACTTCCCAGTGGTCTAATTAACTCCACTTTAACATGTATGCCGCTGAGTTAGTTCTCAGTAATGCCAGGAGTAAACGTACGCCAACACCTTTGGTGCCAACACGAGTGTTAAACCTTCTGTTTATGTTTGTTGACAGCTGGCCAACATAACCGTAGGGTGAGACAGAGCTAAAAATACATGTGCTGTGCATAATGTAAACTTTTCAAATTACAGTTCCTCCTTTTGCGAGTTTAGCTGTACAGTGATGAAAAAAGAAAGCAGCTACTGGTGATAGATAAAGTTGTTGACTTTGGGGTTGTGCAGGACAGATGAGGCAGGCTCGCTCCAGCTCCTGAAGGTTTTATGAGTGCTGAAGTGCCCGTCTAGAGATCAACAGATGTTAGCTTCCACTCCTCTCTGATAATGACCTGCTGATTGAGGGGATGCAGTCTGTGTCTCTGACTAAGTAGCATCTCTCAGCGGGAACAGAACTGACGCACACTTCTGTTCCACAAAAAGGCGAACATGATGAAGTCTTTTGTCACTTGTAGTCTTTAAAGGGCTCTGAGCTTTTCTTTCCCACAGGACAAACGTCAGCGTTCCTTACAGTCGCTGCAGTCCTGCCCATCTAATCTTTTATTCTGTAACCAAGTGGCTAAACGCTGCCGACTTTTGTCGGCGTTTCATCATCCCCGTGTTCACCTCTTTTCATTATTCACATTTGCATTTCATGATCACATTAGACGCAGCAGCCAGCCCATCACCCACACGCCGAACTAAAGACCACTCCACCGCGCTGTGCTGAATCACACTGGCTGACCTGCTTTGCACACCCTTCTTGCAGACAACTGTGAAGTGGCATTGTGCGCAACAGGTGACTAACACAGTTCAATCCACTCAGCAATGTGCCTTCAAACAGAAAGAGGCTGCCGAGATTTAGCCTCATTGTCTTATATTTTACAGCCGAGCCCATCACGTCTACGGTGAAACACGACATCTGTTGCTGCTTAAATTTACGCAAGCAGGTACAAGCTTATCCAGAGAAACATGCCACACTACTAAAATTCTCAAATGTCACACTAAATATTTAGTGACAGGCGAATATAATCTGAACCAGCACGAAGCTCTGATTGTCTACCTTTAGGCACAAATAAGTTTGACTCAACAGCACACAGCCCTAATCAGCTCCATCAAAACAATCATTAACTAACCTCCTGCTGTCTCTTACTGCACGCACGACGCTGGGCCAGATTCCAGACAACACCTCAGACACTCCTCGTCCTCACCTCTAAAACATCACGTCGTGCACATATCTCAGTAACACAAACAGAACCTTATGTACAGCACTCATTATAACCTACACGCACACCGGGGGAAAAAACACTGTGTTCAGTAAATCTGAACCAAGTTCACTGAACCTTTTTCAGTCTTTCACTGATACATAGTATTTTTGGGGCGTATAGATGTTTTTCTTATGAATCACTCTGAATTACAGCTTCTCAGTTAATGGTGCAGTATGATTTAGACCTAGAAAAAAATGCAGACAAATGTGATATTTGTTACTACTGTCCAGTCAGAGAGCCACTGTCTAATAATGTTTAATTTGCTCTAATGGGTGTGGGGCTATTCAAACATTAGTACAGAGCTCACATTATGGCTTTTAGAATTAAATTAATGGACACAATTTTGCTTTTTATGAAATTGCTAATATGGAATAAAATACTGTGCGGAAAAAATGTTACAGCAACATCACGCGGGGGGAAACAAATCGCATTAAAAACATCTGCTAATATGTTTTCGTTAAGTCTTTTCACTGCTGTTATATACAATCTCATCTAATCACTGTGGTGCATTACTGTCCCATTCTCACGTGCTCAGGTTATCTAGAACAAACATTTAAACTATAAACAATCGGGTTTTCTGCAGTGACACACCAATCTCCTCTGTGTTTATCCTGACTCTTTAATGGTGTAAAGGTTATAAACCCAAACCAGTGGCCATAACGTGAGCGCTGCGCTCCCATAGGTTGGGATGTTACGAACGCACCGGTGATAGGCAGCCTTTGCAGGCTGTTAGGAGGAAGCCATCTGCTCCTGTTTATGGTCCATTAACCCTGCTACCCCTGGATAACCAGGCCGCCCCCACAGCAACAGGTTCAAGAGGTCTGGGTGGCTAACTGGGATGATATCTAATTGTCATTCATGTTGAAAAAAAAAAAGTAACAGCCCACTTCTTGTTTCCGTTTCATTGCATTTCATTAGTTCATAACATTATCATCAAACAACAATAACTGGAAAGTCCTTACCTTCCCAGAAGTCCATAGGCATACTGCGAATCTGTTAGCAGTAATGTGATCTCTCCTTTCTGCATGGACATGACACACTCCTCCAAGGCCTGCAGGTCTCAAAGTACAAGTCATTTAGAGGATTGAGTACGTATTATTTGAATTACACAAAAGACACAACTCTTCAGTGTCTGCTTCTTCTAACTGACTGCAACGTTAGATGATGAACTCCAGGTATCTGAACCTGGTTTTTCGATATGCTAGCTTGATGACTGTCAATGTCAGTCAGTCTGGTTGGTCTGCTACATTGGTCTCGTCTGGACTTGGTTGTTTTGATGTAAGTGGACAAGCAATAATTTTACGGCGGTGCCACTGAGGTTTCCTCTTGTGCCACCACAAGAGGTTGATGGTTAAGTCTAATATTTATTGGATGGCTTACCTTTACATTTGGTTTAGACATTCATATATAGCTCAGAATATCTTCTGAATAAATAAGACAGAAACATGTTGGTGAGCAATTCTGTTTTTTATGATTATATAACTAATAGCTATCTCATGAAGTTTCTTCCTGTTAAAATTGAGTTTTTCCTTCCCACAGTCACCAAGTGTTGGCTCATGGGAGATCGTGTGATTGTTGGGGTTTCTTTCTAATATTATTGGGTCTTTCCTTTACAATATAAAGTATCTTGATTGACTATTGTTGAGAACTGGTGCTATATGAGAAAAAAATGATTTGAATTGAACTGAACCTCATCAAGAGGATTCTGCCGCATTTTAGCAGCGCAGCAACTAATTATTTCTTCTGTAATTATCTCATGAGCAGTAATTAAGTAGTAATTAACCAGTTCCAGATTTTTTGTTTCAGCCTAGCTCTTGCTTCTGACCTCGACTACACTTTGTGTTTTTCTTTTTTCTTTTGTTTTAATCACAAACAGGCCCATGTTCTGAGTCACTCTCATGTTAGCATGCTGATGTTAGCTCACAGACTCAGCAGCTTGGCTAGAGAGATTTTCTGACCTACTTTTTGTGTCTCCATTCGTCACTGTGTGATGTAATACAGAGACAAACAAGCGTGATGTAATACACACTCTCAATAATGCAGAAACACACGTTGTGGCAGAGGCTTATGGGTTAAAAGCTTTCACCTGGTTCACATCTCCCTCTCCAATAACAAAGACAAGCTTGCGGTCCTTTTCCACCACAGTGCGGTCCTCCAGGACACACTGCATCTTCACAGTAACCTCCTGGTCCCAGGCAGGGTGCGGGCCCTGTGGAGTCCCAGGCTCCAGCACTTTCTTCCTCAACAGCCGGTCCTCTGCGTGAGGAAAGAAGAAAAGATTGTGCAGAAGGAAATGGGGTTAATCTGCTGTGGGTAAACACGTGCTCAGAAACAGCCACAAACAGGCCAGGCCTGAGCTCGGTCACGTTTTGTTCACTTGTTTTAGTTTGTCGTCAAAACTAAATGAGATAGATAAAGGTCATAAAATCGAATTTATTAATTTTTTTAAGGATTTCCTACCGACACATAATGTATCTTACCTGTAATGTCTGTCCAATCTTCTGCCATGAACAGCTCTTCAAAGCTTGTGGAAGTCCACTCCTGTGTGGCATATTCAGGAAAGAGACTCTCCGTGGAGCTGTCCCTCTCCAACACATCATCTTCTGTTGATGGATCTTGAAATCTTACCATCTTCCAACTGTTTGATTTTTTGAATTTCTTCACTGCCTTGCATCCTGTCTCTCCACTCTCTTGCTCAGGATCAGAGGGGCTTTTTATCTCAGTGTCTTTATTCTCTGCTGCACTTCTCTCTGTTTCAGCCTGCTCACTCCCAAACAGCTCCTTGCCTTCCTCTGCAGCCGCACGGGGCAGCTCATTGAGACTGTCTCCATCAACAAGTCCGAAAATTGCCTCCTTCACCTCAGACTCTGTAGCCGTTACTCCAGGGTCATTATGCGCTTCACAACATGGCTCTGTCTCCATTTCACTTCAGAGAGCATGGGCCTCCAAAAGAGATGATCCTCGTTGTTCACCCAGTGGTTCCTTAGGTGTAGGTTAGGAGTTCTGTTCACCAACTATGGTCTGTCAGTGCAACAAAATATCTCCTTTAAATAATATTTACAAAAATCCATGTTGCGCTTCAGTAAATCCAGGTCAGATCCTTAAATCCTAGCTTCATCAGTGGTTTTTTCAAAGCGTTGGTCCCCTGCCTACTTTCGGCACTTCTGTCGCACTTTGACCTGTCCTTTTTTCCGCTCGTATCAGTCTTAGTCTACGTAGTTCAGTGATGAGGTTTTAGTACACACACACAAAAATGATCAATGTAAAGAAACTGCAACGCATCGACGCACTCTCAGCCAGCAGGGCTTGTGCAGTGGTAATCTACAGGATTAGAAGAGAAAAACCTAATCTGCCAGAACGTCTGTAAGCTTCTTAATGACTTCACCGTTGTGCTCCATAACGCAGTTTCCATGAATGCAGTATCTACCAATGAGCTCTCAGCAGACACAAGCTCCCACTTAATTTACCCCAAGTTGCACTGGAGATTTGTATATTCGCTGAAGTGTCACAGGACTCACAGATGACCTGTGATAACACCCAGACTGCTAAGATGACCGTGAATTACAGTTTATGCACAATCCGTTTGGCTTTAGTCACAGTTATTCATTAGAAATGGAAATGAATGCAGTGTTTTATCCATCACGCTTTCCACAGGATGTTTTCTTTTGTCATGATTGCAAAAAATATATATATATACAAATGTTTCAGCTTTAAAACACACAAGCCAGATTTTTTTAAGCTGCTATTTAACTTTACACCCCAGGCCAACAGCAAATTTACACTACAGCAACATATATACACTACATGAGTAAAAGCACTGGGCTGTCTACATATTACAGCTACAAGAGCTGCTCAGCCATTGACCCATGCCACAAAGCTTCTGGTGCACGGTTTCCTGTTGATGTTAATGCCAGAGGAAGTTATTGAGTCACTAGAGCATTGGCAACTTTTACAACATCAGTGACCGTGCTCTGCGACTTTACGTGGTCTGTGCCTTTGTGCCTTTTAGTTGCTGTGGTTCTTAAATGCTTCCACTTTACAATAATACCACTTACAGTTGACCATGGAATATCCAAGAGAAAAGACATTTCAGAAACTGACTTATACTGGTTGCATTGTGTTACAGTATCATGCCCATTGCATGGCTAAGTGCTTGATTTGACACACCTGTGGCAATAAGACTGAAAAACTCTGACTTTGAAGATTATGAGGTGTGGCCCAAAAGCATTTGTCCAAACATGTATGGGAGCAAGATATTTGGAAAAGTGAGATTTCTTTTTTGTTCTACACTTCCAATTAGATTTATCTCATAATAAAGAAGTACCATAAACTATTCTACTCTTTTTAAAAAAAAAAAAACAGGAAGTGAAACCCTTTGGATTTAAAATCCCTTTCATGAGAATGCCCATGAGTCCGGGAGCTCAATCACTGGGTAAAGCGCCCTGCCCTGAAACCAGGAACCTCTAGCTGTGGGGCAACAGCACTATCGTTCACAGGCAATGATATAACGCTATCAGGATCGTGCTAAAGTAACAGAAAAAAAAAATACAAAACAAAAAATCATAACCCACTGATGTTGTTTCAATAACAGATCACTGCAAAATTATTTTCCACTTATCACTTTACCATATCAACACAACAATAACAAAATATGAAGCATTGCGAAAAGGTATTAAGTGGCTTATGATCACACTTTTATTTCTAAAATAATTTTAAAACCTCAAGTAGAGAACTGGACTAATGTATACTGAAATAAGAGCTGTCTCTGCTCTTTAATCAGCAGCTAATGTAAGTTATCTGTTAAGAAATGAATGAAAGTGCTTATTTAATTTCTGACATATGGAGATAAGATAGGCTACACATGTTTTTATGTAAGGAGTTTGGTTCGGAATTTCTTTAATACTTGTTTTAGTTTTTAGCCAGATTTAAAGGAAATAATAATAATAATAAAAATTGTTTGGTTCCAGATCCTCACACGTCAGTAAATATTGTATTATTTTCGTAAATTTTAAATAAAGATTTTCTGAATAAAATGATTCAAATTTTCCTTGTAGCCGGTGTTACACAAGAAATAGCTAAATTAATTATTTTTAAAAAAGACTGCCAGGTTAACTTTATTATAATTTATTATACTTGCTGTCTGCAGTTAAAACTCGAAAATATGCTACAAAAATTAAACATAAATTATAGCTAACATCCCATCAGGTGTAACTTTTCATAGTCTACCTTATTTTATCCTTGCAAACAGTCACGACATGCATTTGCCAAAACCCCGGTGGATGAGATTAACTTCGACCAAACCCCAAAACCACGAACGGATCAAAGAGCAGATAAATAGAGACCGGGGTGGCCGATGACTGGGACTTTTCGAAAGCGAAAGTGCGTGTGTGGGTACGTGCGTGCGTGCGTGCTCCTGTGAGTGTGTGTGTTGGCTCCGCCCACAGACGGTCGTCTCCTCGGTGACGTTTCAGGCAGAATGTCGCCAGCAGCAGCTCTCAGTTGTAGAAATGGCAGCGCTGAGACAGGAGCATCGGTATGGGCTCTCCTGTGCTAAAATCAACAAAAACACCCCGAATCAAACTCTGTACCACGTCAAGCTCACTGACACCGCCATCCGGACCCTCGAAGCCTACCAGAACTTGAAGGTAAGACAATTTATCAGATTCACCAACTTTGGAGCTTGTGTGTCTTTTTTCCTTTTTATATCTTCTTGTTTTTGAATCGCCTCCAAACTCCGGGACCTGCATGAAAATAAGACAGATTGTTCCTTATTTTAGGGAGAAAACAGTGAAGTTTGCCCACTTATCCCGATTACAGACGGTTCAAATGTCGTCGACAAAAGCGCTTTTGGTTGATAATTGTGTACTGCGTTACTTTCTTCTGGCTGTGTTACAGTAAAAGGCAGGCTGAGCATGATTTATTGTGATTATAACAAGCAAATCATTTCACTCTGGTGACTGAATTTTCCTGTAATCCGAGAAATTTGTTTTGTTTTGAACAGAAAATGAGAAGTTACTGCTCGTTTATCAAATCGTAATCTGCTTGAAAATCAAAAGGTACTAGAGTTCTTTTATGACAAAGGTTTGTGGTTATCCCCTGGGCTTGTTTTCGCTGTTTTGTTTTTGTGTGTCAGTACACTAGATCTAAAAATATATGTACATTTAGATTATGGGAAAACGCAGGCGATTTCCTATAAACAAAATGTGGTTGGGGACTACTACCGTCCTCTGTTGGTATCATAAGTTCTGCTTTGCGTTTCCAAATGCGCACTACTTACTGTCCCTGCCGATCATTAAATGTTCTTTAAAAGGCTGTTTTTCTCCCCCTGTCTATTCCGCTCTGGGGAATAAATTAATGAACAAGCTATCAAGCAAATTATTCGACTGCTCCGAATCTGGAGACTGCTTTATTGTTTTTATGGTCCATTAGATTAGACCGGGATAATTTAGTCTGTCTAAATGGTCTTTCCCAGAGCAATGCTCGATAAGACAGTCCCAGTTATGACTGAAGTCATATTTGCTTAAATATTTTTTTTTGTTGTTTGTTTGTTTCCTGCTTAACCATCAAAACAAGTGAGTCTATTTCCGGTCACGGGCCATAAAAGACAACAGCCCAAAACTAACCCTGGATTTGGGACTCGGTGGATCAGCTGTGTAGTACGCATTGGGTCGGCGTGGCACGGTTTTGCAAGTTGTTGCTGTGCTCTTGTGTATTGTTTTTTGGCCTTTACACGCTTGGACGCCCGCCCATCTCCGGAGCTCACTGGTCTGTGAAGCAGAGTAAACTCCAGAGCTCATAGACCTGACAGCTTCTCCCAGGCCACAGCAGGCAGGCAGGCAGGCAGGCAGGCAGGAGAGGTTACTGCAAAAGTTTTCCAAGTCAAAGACCACCCATAGTAAATACAGTTTTAGACCGCTGGTCTCCCACCGAGCTGTGAAAGATGTTGTCCCCAGGAGCCGCAACCTGAGAGTTTCTGTTGCTGGTTATGATTTATTTATGCTTTTCATACACGTGTTTTTGTAAAGCACAAGCTAGAGAATGATTTTATTAAGGAAACTATAAAAGCTTATCACATAAGGTCTGTAGCTGTAGATCTAATGCACTAAAACATTTTATAAGTAAGCGACCAACTGTTATAAAATCATATAAAATCATAATTACCCCAAATGTCCCACAGGGAAAGAAAACAAGGAAACCACTGCTGCTTTCTGCTAAAAATAAGACAAAATCTTCACCAACACATGCTCAAATTTTAGGGAGCCAGACTCCAGTGAACTTTTGACATCTTATTTAACAGCTATACATTATATATGGTACATAACAATTATTGCTTATTTTATGCCGATGAATTAATCTGCAGCTCTTTGTAATGAGTGCCATTTTAGCAAACAGCACTGGTTTTACTAAAGGTCAATAACATTTTTGCTAATACTTCAAGTCAGTAACAACTTTATGTTTTCCCAAGTTGTAATAAATTCCTTTAGTTTTATTTAAATGTGACGAGCTGTCACTAAACACCCATTAATCTTCGTTTTCCAATAAGCTGTCATGTGTGCAGTTGTTAATAAATGTGGTTTAAATGCCACTGCAGTAGAACAATAAACATCAGTCAGAAGGCTTTTCCTCAACCTGGCAACCCCCTCAAAGAAATCTTGCTAATTGTTAATAAATAAACAGTCTGTTGACATTTGTAAAACCACTAGTTACGGGTTATAAAAGCACTTCAATTAACCAATTATTTCAATTCTGTCAAACAGCGACACTTTTAGTGAGTAAATGATCAAATCTGGACCTTTAACAAGTTAGATTTAGCCTTACGGCTGTGTTATGTGCTTTAATATTTATTATTCCATTCAATATTAAAAGCTATTGGATTATGAAGAAAATCACCGCAGTACTCAATAGGGAAGACATTTCTCAAAGCTGTTAATAATAAATTACGAGCCCTGTCAATCACAGGCAAAGCTGTGTTTCACGGATAACAGTCTCCAGCTATTTACTGAGAGTCGTGTCGACTCAAAAGCAGGCTTTATTTTTAAAGGGATTTTTCAAATATTTCTTTATCATTTAGCTGGGAGAGAAACAATATTGTGTTCAGGAGCTTAAGCCAGGTTTCACTGTGGTCTTGGAGAGCAGTACAGTATTTCCAGCACAGTGCAGGCTTGTAAGAGTGCTTTTTTTTCAAAGACATATAATTGATTTCAGAGCATGCTTTGTCTTTCCTCTGGGATCTGCTTTTTAGCCTTTTATTCATTTAGAGGGAAAATAAGCCGAAACGCACACCCGCGCACAAACGCGCTCGGCCAGCCGACTGACATGAGCAAAGTTTTTTGCAGGATATGGAACGATTAACGCTCACATTACTCTCCTCTGATTAAAGCAAGAAGTATCTGAGCAGCGGAGCAGCTGGGAGTGATGGCAACATTTTAGCGTTTTAAGTTCCCTAAACCAAACGGCAGTTATCTAGAAACAATGGCGGTATTTCTTCACTCATAATGCATGAGCTGTTGATTCAATCACTGACCAGTGTCTCCTTTTCTCTCTCTCTCCTCAGACATCACTATCAAATCAGCCAGCGATTTGCTTCAAGGGGAGCCAAGGGGTAAGATGTTTTGCATACTCTCCCGCTAATGTCTGAGAACCTGAACGCTCTAATTACCTCTGATTTGTTGTGGAGCACGCTTATGACAGTTCCTCTGGAAGACGTCTTATATGATTCTTAAGAACACATCGTTGAAGAGGTGGTGATTTTCCAAATGTTTGGATGACTTTATTGTCATAGGTCGATGGGTTTTGCTGCCTTGAATTGTTTTATGGAGAAAATAGCAGCTGTCAGTGCACCAGAGCGCCCAGTTTGAGGGAAAGGTCTCAGTCAATTTCCAAGTTACAATAAGTTGTGTCAAATGTTTCTTTCTCTAAACGTGTATGTACAGAAATCAGATACATATCATGGCTCGGTGCTGAAAGTAAGAGGCCATTCCTGTGAAGCGACTGTAAAGAAAGATGCCTGTGTCCGGCCAGATTAGCCCAGCCAGTATTACCACCCGAGCTCTGCCTGCTAGGCCTCTACACATTTACCACACAATCAGCCCTGTCTAAAAGGAGCTGTTCTAATCCCCATAAGAGCCGATTGCATTGACGAAAGTGACTTTGCTCTGTACACAAATGCTAGCCCTGTGTGCTCACACGGGCCCTAAGACAGGGTATGCTACACCCCGAGGCTGCTAGCCAGGTTACTGGGTCAGGCTTGCAACTGGGGAGGCTTTGTTTTTGGAGGGGGGAGGAGGAAGGGGAGTTGGCAAACCCCAGGGAGCCCCCATGTCTCTACGACTGTTGTCTCTGCGCAGACATGAAAGATCTGACGAGCAGGGGTGGTAAACAAGTGGAGGAATTTTTATCCAGGAAAATGTGCAAAATATGTTCAAAGTGCAAATGATGAATGTAAACATGTAAAGGAACATCTGTAAAGCCAGCAGCAGATTAACCAGCTTATTGCATCTTTCTGTGTAGCAATGTTAAGTGAGTGCAATTTAAGTGTGCTTTAATCACTGAATAGGATTTGGTGATTATATCTTGGCTGGCACATTACATATTCAAATTGCTTTGCGGAATTCAAGCATGGGCTCCCTCCCCCTCCGACAATAGTCCCAGAGCTGGACGATTGGGCATTAATGAGGTAGCGGCAGCCATTGGTGGTGGGGGAGGCCATATTAAGCCGTTAGTGGGGGGAGGATGCTGGTTAACATGGCAGTCTGGCACATAACAGACCAAGAGGACATCCAGTATCTGTGTCGGTTGGAGGGTTTCACCATCACAGATGTAGACGTCCCCCTTATCTTTCCACTTGCTAGATAACTGTTAGCTGGATCACATCCTTTTCCCCAAAAAGCAACACGAGGTCCAAGAGGTCATGCGTCTGCTGACAGCTGCCAACTGTAGAGCTTGATCACAAAACCCACGACTGCCTTCTTTCTGATCTTTGTCCTTGCTGGCTCATGTCACGTTTCCTGTAAAAAGGGCACTTCCAGGGCCGCAGAAACCAGAAGAATCCTTCAAATCACCGTCCTGGCGTCAGTCCAGGGCTGCGTGGTATCAGGGGCCAGGGTTCCTATCAAGAAATAGCACGCTGAGGTTTTCGGCTGCTTTTCCCTCTGTCCCTGCGGCATTTTGCCCTACTATTGTAAATTGTCTGCCAAGCTTGTAATCATGCAATGAAAGACACAACAGGACTCTGAATCTGGTGTTCAAGGCAACTATGAAAGACAAATTACTATAAAAAAAACACGAGAGCTAGCTAACCCCTGCATTTACTTGTTTAATTTGGACAAACAGATTTAAACTGGATGTTGTTGGAGGAAAGGGAAGTGAGTGAGTTTGATCAATGACAATACTTTGGGAGCAGTGAGTGGAAAATGGTAAAAAACAAAAACCCTCCAAAAAACTGCATATTTTGATGAATCAATAAGAACATTGTAGAAGAGAGTTTGAAAAGAAACACTCTGGATTCCTTAAAAGTCATCACTAGGATTAAGGAATATATTCGGAGCTGGTCTGGGTTCCCATGGTCTGGAATTTCACATCCCAGTGCTCATTTTCCTGTGCTACTGGCAATGCTGCCTGCTTGGCATGATGTATATCCATTTAGTAAGAAAATAACCTGGCCTTGATTTTATTTAATACATGCTAAAGTCTACTGATAGGTAAGGTTAACTGCTTGTTAATTAAATGCATGTTTTCTTTGATTTATAAGAAATCTCAGTTATTATCCTGCAAAGCTGTAGTGTAGAGTTGTGCGATGTTATACCCTGAAAAAAGGCTTCATGAGTCTAATACGTCTGTCGCCATTTCACTCAAACACGTGTGTGTTGTGCTGTGTCAGCTGTGACGTTGGTTTTATTACCTTTTCAGTGCATAAACAGTAAACTGGAGTTGCCAGAGTAATTGTTTTTGTTTATGGCCCTGTTTTCATGTGCACAGCTGTCACGTACAGACAGTGGCGCTGGATGAGGGGGAATGCAGAGGTGCTCTTAAGATATCCTCACGACGACTGCGTGTGAAGGCAGAGCTAGCTTCCTCCCTCCCGCCTGTCCTCTTGATTATTGTGCCATTTCACCCCATGCATTGGCTGAATCCTTGCAAGACATCAGGGCCTCTATCTCACACATGGCTGCTCTGACTCTATCCCCCTGCCACCGCACCACTTTGCCTCGCCTCGCGTTCATACTGCAAATAACCTCTTCCACTGTGGGAGAGTGTACGTGTGCATGCACACCACACATCCTTTTTTTTTTTGCTCCCCCCTTTTTTTCTGGGACCTAATTAGAATAACAATAACAGGAATGTGGTTGAGAGCTGTCCTCTCCCAGTGGCAAAGTGGTGAGAGGGAGAGTTGTCCCACGTGTTTCTGAAAGGGCACACGCCGCTCTATTCATCCAGATGTGTTAAGCGAAGCAAAAGTCCCTCTGTTCTCTGCCCGTTTGAGGCCCACTGTGTTTGTGCAGAGGCAGTTGGGATTTTTAGATCATACAGTATATTTTAGAACAAGCCCCATGAGATCCTAGGGTTAAAGAGGACTTTTCTTTAGTTAGCTCCTCTGTCATTACTGTATTCTTTGGCTTCTTTTGAAGAACACCAGTGTTTTAAGCTTACAAGAGTGATGAAAAGACAAATCAGTGGCCCAAGCTGGGCAGGCAATAAGGTGGCAACATGTAAGTGAGTCAAATAGAATTTTCAGGATTAGAAACACAAATAGTTTTGCATTTGTGTTGCGTCTTTACGCGGTTTATTTACATTCCAAAGACGCAAGTGCCTTGTTAGGAAACTCAGAAATAACACGACTCCACTGAAACAGATTTGCAGATTTAGATTTTATTTGTTGTTAAATTATGCTCCACATCCCCAAAGTGAACAAGCAAAGCCTTCAACCATAAATTATTAACTAAAATATCTGCAAGGCACCAGAAACTGAGACGTGGTTCCACAAAGACATTCAACAGATTATGTGACAGTTTTCCGGGATGATTTGTGCTGTAGGTCATGCTGCATGCCACCAGAATCAAGGTTCTTAAAGTGGCTTAAATTAGAAGTATGAACCTGTATGGTGGTAATTCCAGTTCTTGCAAAATGACAGCCCTGCAGCTCATCTCTTTGAAGGTTTTGGAGATATTTAATGTTTATTTTGCTCGTTTAACCTCATTTTCAAGGCAGGGAATTGTTACAGGATTACCAGTCCAGTGATGGGAGCGTAAGCAGAGCAATTCCAGTGGATTGTTGGATTATAAGGGGAACACATTACTGATTTGCAGAATAACACAATCTGCGTGTGTGTAATAGATTTTATTTATTTATTTGGGAAGTTTACATATTGTATTGAGAGAAAACAGCAGCCTAGCTCTTCAGCACAGTATATTTGAAAGCTATTAAGTGTCGTCTCCATCCCTCTGTGTGTGAAGAGGAAGGCACCTAAAAGAAGGGGTGGGGGTGTCAGGGGTGCTGAGATAGGGAGCGTTTGTTGAGGATGACAGATTAGCTTCAGCTTCTTGGAAAAAGACTGATTCTGCTTGGCATAACAGGCAGTACCTTGGGGGTTGCTCGACAGTTGCCCATCCCCATATCCCCACAACAACTCCCGTCAGTCCCCACCCCCGCTTCTTTTGCTTTTCCTGTATCTACCAACCCCCCTCGATGAATAGATCCTCAAGCATCACCGCCATATCCATCCACCCTCACTGAAAGCTCAGTTCACACTGTAAGAGGTCTAAATGTATCTTTGAGGGTGCGTAATTTTGATTTTAATAACTGTCACAGTGGATATGTTGCTCACACTGCAACAAATGAATGTTAATAACAAATTCCACTCCTATGTTTTATTATTACTGTCAATCTTAAGTTACATTCATATATCAAACTGTATTACAAAAAAGAAACATAACCAGTACACTAGCTCCAGTCAGGATCCATCCCCCTCTTCTACTGAGATACACATTCCTAAAGGAAGACTATTTAGGGCCATCCTTCATGCACTGGCTCTACTGGGAGTCAACGCCACCCCCATCCCTTCCACGCACACACCCAAACCCCCAATCCCTCCCTTTACCACCCAACAACACACACAGCCACACGTCCCTGCTGTTCATGAATAATCCAGGCGGCCCGACAGGCCATTGCACTCAGCTTTGTGGGGGAAGAAGCTAGAACAAAAGATGGGCAGCTCACGGAGCAGCTATGGCTGAGTAGGCTCAGATGAGAAGACAATGGTTACTAGTGTCAGTACAGACAGGGGCAGGAGGCAGAGGCTTCAGAGTAAATCACATATCCAGGCGCCTGCTCAGTGCCGCCATGCCAAATACCAGAGCTGGGAACCTTGCCCTCCTCGCATTTGTCTGCAGAGCAAAGAAAAGAAAGAAAGAGAGGAAAAACTATCCGCTCATCTTTTTCTGCAGATGTTTGGCTTGTGTGTAGCACAGAGGTGGGTAAACGTAGATCTCATTAATGATCCCTTTCCCCCCCGCTCTTGTCACACAAAGACAGGGTTAAGAACTCTGTTTAACCTCATCAAAGATGAGCAGTTTAAACATGCTCGAGGAGTTACAGATGAAGTTTTACAAGGACATCACCATCGGTGCCCTTTGTCCTTGTTCAACTGCTGAGCCCCCTGCCAAGGTTTTCTGTTCCAGTCCAGTTCACACCTTAAAACAGCTTGAAAGTATTTGACATCTCTGCACACAGGGCCTGGAGTAGCAGATGTGTCTGGGCTACAGCCACAGAGGCAGTTATTGTACTAGCCGGTGCGCTCGATGGGGGGGCCGCACTGACAAGGTGCTATGGATCGCCTTTTTGTTGCTCGAACTGTAACTGTCCGCCAGCTAAACTTTTACTCTCGCCATTATAATGAAAAGCACTGCTGCACACAGCTCTCAGTGCTGTGTGCTTCTTAATATTAAGCTGCTCAAATATATTAAACTGACACGTGTTAATAGCACGCTCTGATCATAGTAATACCCGATTAAGCTTTTCTCTGATTAATTAATCGTCAGATTAAAGGACTCGACAATCATAATTGGAATACTGTAGCACATAAGCAATTTAATGAATTCTTTGCCACGTTCTGAGCCGGACAAGTAACCCTGAATTAATAGTTATCTCCATAATTATGAACTTTTTACAGCAGGAATCAAGACAGAAGTCAGAAATTATTCAAATGGCGTTCAACGGCGCATTTCTAATAATTCAATTGACATATTTTCCTAATACAACTAAGCCCCCTAGAATAAAATGTTTAGAGATAGTTTGTCACTAGTACTGAACTAAAATGAAAAGTCATTAGCAGCAAGCACACGAAGAAGTAAATATTGTTTCAGTGACCTCTGGGTAATGGAGCTGCGTTTTTCTTTTAAGTTAGCTACTCTTTTATTACCTTTAGTTAGTAGCTGCATATAAAAGCTGTGTGTGAATCTTCTATAACCAATTTACAATTACACTCTTTTTTTTGATTGGATAGTTTGTTTTCTTTTTGTTTGTATTTTTGTTTGTTCAGTGTTGAGCGTTGGGCTCTGACTGATAATAACCTCTCTGTTGACATTCCACCGAAACAGTCAAATATTTGACCTCTCTCCCTCCGTGTGACCCGTCAGGGTGTGAAGGTTCCTCTGCCTAAAAAAAGACAAAAAGACAACACACACACACACACACTGGCGGCCTCAGGGGATCAGGCCAAAGCTCCATATGGAGATGTGTATGACTCAGCGTCTCTATGTAAATCTACACCTACTACGTGACTGACAGCAGCCTTGGGATAACAGACCTGTTGGTGCAAGTTGTATCCTTGAGTTAGCAGCACATCAAAAGTCCACTTGACTGTGATAATTAGTGTATTCTGCAGCGTTTAAAATCATAAACAGATAAACCTGTGTTTGCTGATACTTCAGCGCTACTAGTTGCTGTTGGTATAAAGCAAAAAAGTAGCAATTTAAGCAGGTAACAAGTCTGAGAAAAACGTTATTTAGTGCTATAAACTTTTACGAGATAACATACAAAAAACTTATTGTTCAAACAATCAATTTTGGTAAGAAAGTAGCAGCAGTATTCCCAAATTGAGTCATTTTTGAGCAGTTAAAGAAATAATAGGCATATGTTTGTGCACTTTCCATCTGAGACTTGTTCAAACTCAGGAGGCAACAAAGACGCAGATACATGATTAGCCGTAAAGGACAAGTGTGTGCAGATGTGTCTACAAAATGACAGACAGTGACTCTTAAATTCTTCAAGTAAATGACTTGTATTTTTAGGTTCAATGCGACTCACCCTTTCTGAGCGCTTCATCATGATCTGTCATGGCCTTTGCAAACCTCATTTTCTGAAACGTAAAAAAAAAGGGTGGTTGAATTTCTGCAGTAAAATTGTAGTTCCTAGTTTCTGTTTTTTATTCACAGAAGTGCATGACAATTATTTAGTTGAACATATTCCACATTGAAAATATCCCCAAAAAATGATATCACTCACTTGCCACAACAAGTTGTTGGACTTAAAATGTTAAATTGTATTATTTTTCCAAATGCTTTGCTCAAATAAATAAATAAATTGATATTCAAGCTTGCATTGATCTTGCATACTCAGTGATATTCTTCAGATCTCCCGCTTTCTCAAAGCAAAGAGGAAGTGTCATCAAGCAGAGGCTTGATGACACTTCCTCCAAGTTAACTGATACCAGCTAACCTTTTCTCATGATTAACTGTTTCCTGTCTGATATAGTTTGATAGCTTTTCTTGGAATTATGAGACACTGGGTCATGTGATAGCTCCACAATTGCTGCTGATTAGCTAGAGATACATTATCTCTTTTTTCTTGTCTCCTTTTCTGAGCTTTATTGCTAACATAGGCCAACTAGTTGGTGTAGCTGTGGCTTCATATATATTCTAAGGTATGAGTGTCACCAGTCTTCTTAGTTGATAATATAAGAAAGCACAGTATAAAACATCTGTGTCACTATGTGCTTGGTCATAGGGGATTATTGGTTTGCTGTTTCTGTCTCTAATGTTGTATGAGCTTTACCTTACAACACAAACCTTACAATTAAGTTGACGTTTGTTGTACATTTGTGATATTTAAATAAACTGAGCTATGGTTATTGTTCAGGCTTTATAGTCGTCTGGCGCTTTAAAGTGTGTTATCCTGCGGTCACGTAGAAAGGCTCTCCTTGAGAAGTCAGGAAGTGGGAACTAATGGGTTAAAAGACATATGGTTATGAAGCTTGAAAAGGAAGCTGTGAATGAAATGGGGGGCGACCTCTAAACAGTCTGACCTAAGTGACATTGATTAGAATTAGAATGTGAAGTGTGCAAGGTGGCACCGATGGGGGTGACAGGCAGATCTAATGCATGGCTGGAGGGGCTCATAGTGACTGAAAAAGGGGACGTGGTGGCAGTATTGCATTGCTAAATGTGCAAGTGCAACCTCACTTTATCCCAAAGCCTTTGTTTAGCCGTACCCTGATTTTAAAAACAAATTTGTGACTTTTGGTGACTTATAATTTTGGTCGTGGCAGCCACTACTTTACTCTTTCAAAGTAAAAGGTCCCGAGGACGTGCCTCGCCTCTTATCCCTGCTCACTTTGATGCTTTTCTGGCTGATCATTTCTAATTACTGTTAAAGGGGGGAAAAAAGCAAAGCCGACATATGCAGGGCTCTGCTTTACCTCTTCATGTTAACGGTCAGACATAAATAGGTCAAAATTAATGGTCAGCTGTGAGTCTCAAGTGTCCCCGGCCTTGTGTGTTGCTTTGCGTTTTGAGTTGACATGGGTGCGCATGAGGGAAAGCTGGGGGCAGATGGGGGGTGGGGTGAATGGCATGCCTTGGGTTTTTAGAAAAGGAGGAGGGGTGTGGAGGAGAAGAGCTGTTCATTGGCTCCCTGCTGCAAAAAAAGTGCTTATGGCTTTGCTGCATGACTGGGCATTTGTGACAGCTATAGTCCTGCCAGCCACATCTGCCAGGGGGACAGCGCTCTCAGCTCAGTCAGCTCATCATCAATCAATCATGAACGGTAACTAAAGAAGCAGCTTTAAGTCCATCTGACTGACATTTGTTTTTTCTTGAGACTCGCGCTTAAAGAAACTGCTTGCATGCTTTGGCCTGAGGAGTTTTACTGGATCTGCCATTGAAGAGGCAAAAAAAACAACATTTAGTCCTACTCATCAGTGAACACGTACTCGTGTTTGCAAAGCACGGGCAATAATCACGGGCTTCATCTGAATCTAGGACAGTCTATCAACAAAAGTGCCAAACTGCCCATTTTCAGGCTGAAACACAGCTGCAGGCAATGTAGCAGAGAGCCGCTACCCAGTGTGCTTTAAAGGACATATTACCTGTTGGTTAATGACTTTCTAAGTTGAACTATCCTTTCAGTGGAAGTGGGTTTTCAGGTCTTTTATGTAACAGGCTTCTAACAGTGATAGACTTCACCCTGCTGGCTTGTTTGTTGGAACGGAGCCGTGGACAGTCTGTGACAGAAGAGGTTATCGCTGGAGTGAAAAGGTTGTCCACTGTGCTTTTGTTATGTTGTGTCTCGCGAACAGGCTCTTCTTGTGACTACTTAAAGGTCATCATATGTGACCTGGGAGGTGTGTGAGGCCTCTTGTTATGTGCCGCAAACAAAAGATTATTTAGGTGTCACTGAGATCAGGAAAAAACCCCAAAGTTTGTAAGTTTGCCTGCTTTACTTTGGGTAGTGTTTTTGAGATAACACTGAATGAGTTGAGGCTATATCTGGGAGAGATAAAACATGACTGTTGCATAACACGGCTCTTAAATTAGCAATGCTAGCACACGCAGACACACACACACTCAAGCATGTCAGAGAACACTGTCAGACTGTTAATGATTACCAAGGACCGGCTTTTAAACATTTGATCATAAGCATTTCTTTACTCTGTAAATCAATGTTTTTTAAAACTCATGGTTTTTGTTTCTTTTGTCTCGGATAGTACATAAAGATCCCCGCACCGACCCCCGAATCTCCAGATGGATTCAGAGTCTTCTCATTTTACCTATCCAGTGACAGCAAAGACAAGCCTCAGTCCAGCTTCGACTGCATTCATCAGTATGTCTCAGGGTAAGGAACACACACATAACTCTTTCCAGAGTCGACCACAAATGGAATTTGTAGTAAATTTGGTACCAGAGTGAGACCGCAGGACCAGGCCAAACAGTGGTCTCTCTCTTTGGTAATAGTACCACAACAGGCAGAGAATCACCGTCAGGCTCTATTCAACTACAAAAATACCCAGAGGCTGTCGTGCCACCGTGACCTCAAAGGTGTGACCACACGTAACTGAAAACAGAGAAGTAGTGTTTATGCTTTGCCGGGTTAAAGGGTTTGTTAAAAGGTTACATCAGAGCAGCTTGTTAGAAATAAGGTCATTAAGCCTTGATAACATTTGTTATAAAGAATTTAATTTGGTAACCCGACCAGATTTGGCACAGAGTCGTTGAAGAACCATGACAGGAATTTTTTTCCTTTCAGTTGTTCATTTGATGTTTTGCTAAAAGGAATGGATGGGATATAAGTGACAAATGAATGACATATAGAATTTAACCAAATATATCAGCTCTATGTTTTTATGTGTTACCAAATGTCAAATATAAGCAGCGGTGCGTGGATAGATCCATGCAGTTTCAATAGAGAGAGTATAAGGGAACAAAGGGTTGGCAGTATGTCACGCTCGCGGTGTCAACAAGATTTGTTTGTTTGCAATAGTATTTGCGACTTTATTGTAGTCAAACAAGTTGGTGAGCCGGCGATTGGGTTATCTGTCTCTTTGTCCTTTTGTTATGCTATTTTGAATACTTGCTGGGAAGCTTTAATTGCACTCAAGGTGACGTAGCAGGTTTAATGTTATCTTTATTTGTCTGCCACGCTCCGTGCGGGTAAAGCAGGATGTGCACGGTGAAACAGATACAAGAGAAAGATTTACATCACTAAATATACAAATGTACAAAAGCAATGATTCACTGTCTCTTTATCTGACTGAGGAAAATTGTTTATATGTGACGCGGCGCGGGAAAACCCGGCCACAGCACGGGGCGGCCACAAAAACAGCCGCACAGTGACTGCTGTTTGTTGACTCGTCTCACCGTGTGCACTCTCTCAAATATCTCCAAAAACATATCTCCTAAAAATGTAGTTTATCGAACAGCTTGTGATGGATAAACTACAAATAAACAAACATCTCGGCTGTGTGTGCCTCCCTCATTGATGCCTCATTCATTGATGCTATTACTGTGTGGATTGTGATGGATGATTTCTTGTAATCCTAGAGAAATCTATCATTTACAAATGTGCTACAAGTAAGTTTTTAGGTATTTTCATCGTTACTAAAACACTGTAATTCAAATAATGGACTCGTGTTCAAGTTAAAACTGTGGAAAGTAAATGAAATCAGTTTTTTTTGCGCAGTAGTCTAGAATTTATCACATTTTAGGGAACATAAAAAAGTAAAAAATGAAAATATTGGTCTTATTTTGGTATTTTCCAGCACCCAAAGGTGTCTGAAAAAATGCTGGGTGACAGTGAGAATTCCTAATCCCCCCCCCCTCTTTGCACAGGGAGGGCAGGGATCACCTGGAGGGCCAGGGGAGCATTCAGGACAAGATCACAGTCTGCGCCACAGACGACTCTTATCAGACGACCCGGGAACGCATGTCTCAGGTGGAGAAGGACATCTGGAGCCGTTCAGCAATTGAGATCAAGCCAGGCCCAAGTACGTTTCTTACAATACGTGCATCGATATTTTCTTGTGTCTTCCAACTTCATTTTACTACAGCCTTCAGGCATTTAGGAATCAAGGACAGATAACTGGAATTTTTTATGGTTCCGGAAAGCCTTGAAACCACCGCCTTTTAACATTTAATCCTTCTGATAATTACCATATGGTGCTATCACATAATAAAGTTATCACATAATTGATCAAAGTGCCGTGTTGCAGTTACTCATGTGAAAGCAGAACCTTTTTCTTCTTCTTGCTTTCATTCTGACAGAATTGCTCAGGCACTTTGCCAGTTTCCCTTCCAGCATCATTAATGTGATTGAGTTTGCACAAAGTATGCGCTAACAGGTCTCATGCTGGTGAAGTTGTCTAAAATGTAATTACACAAACTGAAACGTTAGTCATTTTATATGTTTCCTAAAAACATCTAAATAGATATTTACACACACAACCTGTAGTGATCTGTGCCTGACTCCTGTCTGAGACCTAGTGGTATTCAAGCCCCCGTTAGCTTAGGTTATGATTTGTACAAGAAACAGAAATATTCCTCTGAGGCTTTTACGTGTGTATTCAGATAAAAAATGTCAAAAACCACTGGAGACATCCTGGTGCAGTTACAGAATATCCAGTTTCAGTTAAACATGTCTTTTCATGTACCTTGCCGTCTCCTGGACACTCCTGCGGAGAGGGAAAGAAATGGATTGCAGTATGCACCGCATGCAGTTGAGACTGCACAATTGTTTTGCGGTAACTTGCTGTCTTTTTATGGTACAGTAATGTTACACTGTACAGAAAAAAAAAAAGAGTCCATACATCAACTCCTAATTGCAGGCTACAATAGAAAAATGTACATAATTTGGATTGTAATGTATGATTTAATCTTTGGTTACGTTCAGTAGAAATGTACACATATTTTGGTGCTCGGAAGCTTGAAAAAATAAAGTGAGCCGTTTCCTGCATACAATTCCTTCTCAGGCTGTTTGGTAATTGTGCGGAAATACACCCGCACTACTGTAAAGTGTGTAAACTCTAGTAGGTCACAATGGAAAGTCAGCAAAGCTTCCTTGAGAATCTTAAAACTTCCCCGAAGCGCTGCTTTAATTTATTGCTGTGAAACAATGGCTCTAGTCGCTGCTTGCTGGAAAGTTGCACTACAGGTTGTTTCAGAGCAGGGTGGATATTTGCCTAAAATTGACACGACATGGGTAAATTGTTGGAACAAGCTTGTGCAAGAAGCATGAAATACTGTATACTGCCAAAACTGCAAATTACTGTTAGAGTATAAATATCAGCAGTTTTCACACTATCACTGTGCTGTAAAGCATCTTCTGTACATACAGCACAGTTTGCCACACTGTCCCTGTGAAAGCACTGTTAGCATTTGACCTACATCAACCTCAAAGCATGTCTTACAGCTATAACGAGATTACCGTCTTTAGATATCCATAAGCACTGCCTGCCTTGGTCCAACTGAGAAAGGTTCTCTCTGTTAGTTGCTTTAGTTTAAACGCTCTCCTGTTTACACAGCAGCTAAGCGTGCTATCTAACCCACTCACTGTTTTCCACTCTAAAGAACACTGCCTCTGCATATGTGCAGAGAGTGCAGTGTTTAAATTATTTACACGTTAAAACTGATTTTTCCGATTAGGATGAGAGCATTGCAAGTCGTACATGTGCTTCGTTTGCGTTACACTTAAGGGGACTGGCTACAGTTACTCCCTCACAGGTTGGTCTTTCAAAACCAGGTTGTATTTGAATATCTGGCCTGAGGACTGGATTAGCCCCAACATGTTGGCTGCGCTATTCCAGGATACCGTGAATCCTGTTATCAGATCATTTATAATCTGTAAGTTTTGTACAGGGTAGCGACTGTATTGCCTTTCATCAGCCTGAGATTATTACACCGATAACATTTTAATTTCCTATCTCTAATCAAATTAAGCTGCTTTGTTTTGACTTTAGGCAAGTGTGTGAAGGTCCAGCGGAAGCAAGGTCTGGTGTCAAGCTCAGATAGCAACAACAAGCACTCCCCCAACAACAAGAGGAGCCTGGTTCCCAGCCCTGTGGCACACCGACCTTTGAGGGATCGCATCATTCATCTGTTGGCCTTAAAGCCCTACAGGAAACCTGAGCTGCTGCTGTGGCTGGATAGGGAGCGGGCAACTCCAAAGGACAAGGCTGACCTGACCTCAGTACTGGAAGAGGTGAGATATCTGGTAAAATGCTATGTAAACACATTGCCCACTAATGAGGAATTTCCTCAAATGCAACAAGTAAAAAAAAAAATTCAGGTTAATACAAACCAGGCTGCTTTGTTTCCTATCAGGTTAAAGACTGACCCTGCAAACCTAAATAAAAGCCCAGCATGCAATTCACTAGTAAACTACTATTTATACACCGACTATAACTAGCTTAGTGTTATGCAGCTAAAAACTGTGCTTGAAAAAAAAGAAAGTGATGTCAGTTTAGTTTCTTTCAGGCATATTTCCTGTGCTCACAATGTTTGAGTGTCCCACTGCAATCATCGAGTGGAGACTGTGCCGCCGCTGGTAGTTGTAATTAGGGCTCTGCTTTAATTATCTCTGGACGAGAAGATTGTGTTTTGACAGGAGGGGGGGCGTGGTGTCTCCAGCTGGGATCTGACTACTTTCAAAATTGAAAGTGGTTGGTTTGGGTAGATTTGTATCAGCAGGATTAGGGTTAAACTGTTTATCAAACACACACAATATACAACCCAGCATGTCAAAGATTGCAGGTAGTTTTTGTTTTTACTTACACATAAAGCCGAACGCAGCTGGATCTATTTTATTGTTATACTCGATCTCTTTTATGCTGATTGACTGAAATCTTTCCGGGTTTTCAGGTTGCTAAACTGAGCCCTAAAGACCACAGCTACTCTCTGAAGGATGAGCTCTACAGACATGTCCAGAGAGACTGGCCTGGATATCTAGAAGAGGAGAAGCAGCTCATCCACCGACTCCTGATCAGGTGAGAATGAAGTTTTCAGGTGTTGTTCCATTGAGAGAGCTAAATGTTTTAGAAAACCAACAACTGGTTAGCTTAACTTATCAAAAGGACTTGAAACAGGGTAAACGACCAGCTCGGCTCAGTGTAAAGATAAAATATCCACCCACTGGAACCTCACAAATTAATATATTATTTCTTTTTTGTATAAAAACTGAGGTGCTGGAAGGAGATTATCCTAAACTAATCACCTGCTGGGTTTAGTCCATTATCACATGAGTATAAGTGTCTAACTGGCAGCATGAAATTAAGCATATGTCCATTACCCCTTAAGTTCTTTTTTAGATTTTCAGAGACTTCTCGTAGGCAGATAAGGCAAGAAGAAAGCGATAGATGCTTTGTGACAGTGCTGGCGTTAACACCGAAAGGCCAATGAATTGATGTAGAAGTCTGCTGTGATCATTTTGAAAGGGGAGCTACTAAATGAGCTACTTCTCCGCACTGATGAATCGCTTAATGGACACATCAAAGCGCCGAAAAATATTCCCTGCGCCGTGTTGCCAAATGGCATTAGCACGGAGCGCTCAGAGTTGCAAGGCTGAGCTGTTGAGGGTGAGCTTCCACCCCTCGTGCGTTTCCTCAGCCTGCCAGCAAACATGCAGGCCATGTGCTTCATGAGAATTTTGGAAGAAGTGCTGTTGTCTGATTGCACAATCTCCCTTGTTTTTTTCACCACCCCCACTGAGTGTAAAAGTCTTACAATTGTAGTCATCGGATCATTCGCCAAGTGTGATAAAGCTGTGACGCTGTGCACATACTGTAAACTGTACAAACTGTACGCTTCTTCCCTGTAGTTTATCCTTGTATTGGGAAGGTCCTTGTTGTGAAGGCTTTCTTCCTACTCTCATGTACTGCTTGATGTTAATCTGTTCTGAACTGCACTGCGCATTAATGAAGAGGTTTGAAACCACTGGGGGAAGTGACTTTATGCAGTGGCATCTGTTTGAGGAAGGAGCTGTAGGAAGCAGATTACCAGAAAATAGTGTTTACCCTTACAGAGGTTAAATCAGCTGCTATTGTTCTTACGCCGGCCTGTGTTTTGTCTTTGTGGTTGCCCCCTTGTGGATTTCATCGCCGAAGAGACGAACTGTGCCACAGAAACGTGCAAAAAGCAAAACGAGGGGGGGCAAAAATGCAGTTTTGTAAGGTTGATGATTAGAGCTTCTCTGAAAAGGCTGTCATCTCCACATCAAAGTAAATGATAATTTCTCATGTGCTTGCTCAGGAATCTGCCAATGAAAACGTTGTGACTTATATACTGGCTCTTCCTGTTTAGCTTCACAGGCCATTTACCTTGAAGTTACTGTCCAACTGAAGGTGCTGTGTTCTCAATCTTTCCTCAGGAAGCTTCAGCCACTCCACAGCAGCCAGCTGAAGAGTCCCCAGTCCAACCATTCATTCCACAAAACTCCCGGGGATTCTCCTTCACAGCTCAGTCCTGCCAAAACTCTCTCTGTGGTAATTCAACGTGATTTTTTTTTTTCCCCCTGTTGCTTCTGTCTTATTAGACTAAGAATAGACAGGGAATTTCCTCATATGCAGATTCACAGTACACTGTGTAAACATAGATATTGTTTGACATTTGGGGAAATGAATATTTGCATATTGCTCTGGGCATTCTTGCCCGGAGCGATATGGAAAAATTGACACCAGTCTTGTATCCTCTATGTTAAATAAGGGAAAAGTTAGCCTTCAAGGTTTTATGCTCTTCTTTTATGTTCTTTAAAAAGTTAATGCTGTTGTTTTTTCTTATACTTTGCAGTTTTGGTTACTTAAACTTAACCAAACTGCAGCTGAAAGCTCCTTTCTGCTTCAAGACCCTGACAGCGAACTTCTTCCTCTAGCACATGTAGCTGGATCTGGGTAGATTAACATATTTATGTGCCAGACTGTTTCCTGGCAAGGAGCAATTGTTAACAACCAGACTCCACCAAGTAACTAGTCTCGGCCGAGAAAACATCAAACAACACGTTTCTCACACAAGCAGCCCTCAGTGGATCTAAGATGAAACAAATTTAATGTGTGAATTTATGCTATTAAGATGATTTTGTTCCCTTTGAGCCAGAGCCTGACTGTAATCGTCTTATATTGTGGAATTTTTTCAAAAGTGCTGCTTGCTGTAGCTTTTTATTGATGTAAAAGCATTTGAAATCTGCCAATTTTTGAATGAAAATGAATTTTAAAAAAACAACCATAAAGTAAGAAGAATATTTCTGATCATACTTTGCAAACTTGTGTTCTCTTTTTCCCCACAGAAACGCCCATCAGCTTTGGACCCATCCAACATCCAAATCCCCAAAAGACAAAGGCTATTAGACAAGTGCCAGCCTCTGCAGTCGCCCTCCCATGCTGACTTTGGCACCAATGGGGCTCGTAGCTCCTCTAGTCATGGAAACTCTAGTGGACACATTAAAACAGAGTTTGACAAAACCAACAATCATCTTCAGGGGAGCCCAAACGGTCTCTACTCGCCACATAAACTCAGTGGGTCATCCACGGTTCCCAAAGCGGAGAGGACTGAAGCGGCTCCGACTGCACCTACCGCCAAGCCTCCGCACACTGAAACCTCCATGTGCAATGACCAGCAGTTCACCAATAGCCAACATAAAAAGAAAAGATCCAAAAAACACAAAGACAAAGAAAGAGAACGCCTTAAAGCAGACTGGATAGAAACTAGCCCAGACCTGAAGCAGAATCAAGAAAATCTCCAAGGTAAAGAGCAATAAAGCTATAAAATGTCATGTTATTGTCACCCTCCGTGTTTCCTATTGTTCAGCCACCAATCATCATAGTCTTATTTGAACAGGCCACGAAACCCTTCAGCTGTTAGAATTTTTATATTTTATATATGTTGTTTCTGGAAGACCACAAAGAGAAATCTATATATTTTTCTCAATTTTAATGATTTTAGATGAGCGGTTAAAACTCGCACACTGTCACCCTGTCTTTAGCCTGTTGATGATTGACTGTGGAACAGCTGTGTGACCTACGGTCGAGCGAGTCAGCAGGCAGCGGTTGCCTCCTACTCGGGGCTGCTGGCGTCACCGCTCGCCTCGGCTCGGACCTCTTATCAGACACAGATAAATGAGTCCGTCAGCCTTGATATGATGGCCACATTATCACATTTGCATTGGCAGTGCGCTTTAACCTTTTTTCGATGTGTGTGTTTTTCCTATCTACAGGCCATGAGGGAGAGAAAACACCTGTTAGCTGTGGCACAGCAGAGGATCTGCCTGATTATTTAACGTAAGATTAAATATGTTCTGTGTCCGGCTTTGTTATTTATGTCATATTACCAGATTTAGAATGGATTCATCGTCACTGAGGTGTTTAAGTTTCAGAGTCTGGCTGACTGTTGAAGTTTAGCTTCAAAATATTTATATATAGTGAAAAAATGCACATATAAATAACATGTCACAAAGCTTCCCTGACAATGACTTTAAAAAAAGCCTTTTATTCGTACATCTGGTCAACATATCAGGCTGTAATCAGTTACATGTCGGGCCTTGAAATCTGCCAATGTGCAGTGCCACCTACTGGAAACACAGGGAAACGACGACTCTGCTTCTTGGCTTTAAAAAAAAAAAGTCAATGTTTTCCTCTCTTTCTTTCCTTTTCTTTAGAAAATACAGCACCATAACTGCGCTAGAGCAGCGTCAGAAGTATAATGAGGACTTCTGCGCCGAGTACGATGAATACAGAGCTCTTCATGACCGGATTGGGGCTATAACAGAGATGTTTGTTCAGTTGGGCTCAAAGATCAACACTCTCTCTCCAGGAACACAAGAGTACAAGGTACTGTCCGCTCTCGAGGGCTACTCTAGCTGCTCCGTTTCTTGTAAATCACCACAACGGATCAGATCATATGGCACACTAACACCTTTTCTTATATTTGCTTTTTCAGCTTATGGAGGAACAAATACTACAGAAGTATCGCAAGTACAAAAAAGTAAGACTTATTGCCATTTTTTTTGTCTAAACACTTCTATTCAGTGGTGTGCAAGAACCACAAAAACAAATTCTGGTTTTAAAAGCGTTATCTGACGACATCATCTAAGATATGTTAGCCACGTTATCTTCATATCAAACCATTCTTTTCTTTTATTGCTGATATGCATCGATGGCTCTTTTTAAAAATTCTTTATCTACTGATAATCAGAGATAAGCAAAGATAAGCATCTTCTCATAAAATCAGGTTGAAGCCAACAACATCTCACTGGACTCTCTTCCTCTTTCTTTCAGAAGTTTCCTGGGTATCGGGAAGAGAAAAAGCGATGCGTGTACCTCCATAAGAAACTGTCACATATCAAAGGCCTGATCACAGAATACGACAGAGCGCAGGGACTCTCGTAGTGATCGGCCTCGGCCCTTCGGCAGGGTGTACGACTGGACCAAAAGACTCGTAACGGACCCAAAGACTGCCCGGTTGGGTCCTGAAGCCGCTGAGACACTATTCACTTTACTCCTTGGTCTTGATGTAATCGAGGAGGGAGGTTCTTCTTTTTTTTTTCTTCCAAAAAGCGGGTCGAGACCACGGACTCGTGATCCGATGTTACCCTTTGACACCATCTGGTTTTCAGCTGTGATTGCCGCTGGATTCTTTCTGCTGTAAAACGTGACACAGTGAAAGCCAATGGGTGTGATCATTCCTGCCTAAAAATTCTCCTTTATCCCATCTGAACTAAAAAAAAACCTAAAAAAAGTGTTGATTTTTAAGTATTAAAAGTGATGGTACAATCAGTCCTAGAGGGGAAACAAATGCTACTAAAGTCTTTATATTTAAAAATAGAGAAATTTATGCGCTTTTTGCTGATAGAAAGTCAAATGATGATTGATCAGTGAATGATCAGATCCCATATTGACAGCGATAGGACCGTGCCATGAACAGTGTGTCTCTCTTTAGACTAGATCATAATTTACTAATTAATTTATATTTCATCACTGCGAGACAACGACAACACAAGACACCTTTTCTGCAGGATTGAGACCCTGAAAAGTCGATTTCTTTTTAAAATCTGCTTCTTTAGGCTTTTTCAATGATGGATTTTGTCCTGTAGCTTTCTGCTAACGTCCTGTTTCATTTCTGAGAAATGTTGAAATGCCACAAAACGACTCCTCGCAGTGCTATAACGCTGTTTTTTGAGAAAGTGCTTGTGCACAGTTTGTGTCACTTTCACCCACATGTAGCCTACAGTACCAAGAACTGCCTTTTAGTGTCTAGTGAGGAAAAAAACAACTATTGATTCAGAAATCTCTCCAAATTTATTTAGTGACAGGTTTACTGGCATACACGATCATGCTGTGTTTACACCTTGGTGATTTAAAAAAAAAAAATTGGGGTGAGAGCATAATTCACTTGAGTGGGTGTTACATTTTGATATTATTCTGCTGAATGCGACAGCAAAGCCTTTAAAATTTTTTACCGTGTAATTGTTAGCCCCACAGGGAGTATGGCACTGTAGGTCGCTCACTAAGTTCAAACCACTCTGGTTCGGCTGCGTGTAAGGAGCAGACTGACCTCTAGTGGCTGCTGGCGAGCCTTTTAGATGTTTTCATTTAACCACCATCTGCCATTTTATTTCACCTGAATTAGCCTAAAGTGGAAATAAGCAGATCAGATTTCAGTATTCTCTGGACATTTGCATCAGTGTAGCTATACTCACAACTGTTGTCTTAAAGGTGGCTAAAAATGATAGAATGAAGCCAATATTTGCCTTGACATGTACACTATGTCTGACATTTCCACAATCTCCTGGTACCCCAGTTCTGAAATTGTCTCGGCTTAACCAGCTCAGACTGTTTCTGTAAATGTGTTTTTAGTTTGAAGGATAGCTCAGTTACTGGATAGGTGTTGTGCAGCAGTTGTCTTATCTGTGTTGTTTTTCTATTTTTAGCTTCATTTGTCGTTTCGTTATCTGTCAGATAATCATGTCCAATCCTAGCAAGCACCACTATCAGGAGGAATATTTGCAGAAATCATTACAAAACCAAGGTCCTCTTGATTCTGTCAGTGCAAATAGACGGTGGGGTCTTTTGCTATTTTGCAATCAAATAAACTTTTTTGTTTCTTTTTATTTCATTCAGTACTCTGGTATATTTGAAGGATTTTAGACTAGTAACATTTCCTCTGTCTCGGCACATATGAAAGTTTCCAAGAAAGATACATTTATCTGCACTGATGATTGGGGAAGGGGAAAATTGTAAGCCCAGGAAGCACCAGCTTTGAACATTCAGTATTACCAGAACTAGATTCTTTAGGCCCCAGTACACCCAAAGGGATCTTTTAGTTAATGTGCCTGGTTGGTTATCTTCTCAGGACCAGATCTCTTTAAGATTTACTGGTTTGAGCAACCAAGCAAATACGTGAGAAACACCTGTGGCATTTGTGCTGGTACTAGAAAAAAGCAGCAGATGCTTTAGTGGTTATAAAGCACATGGGGCTCTTAAAAAAAATACAAAACACTTTATTTGTATTTGGCACAAGAAAGGTACTAAAATGTTTCTACTGATGGCATAATGGAGCACCAGCTAGATCACGAGAGTTTAAACTCGCAATTTAACTATTTCTATTAAATGAAGGGCTTCACTCTAACAAATAAGAACATTTTACAATGATCAAATAAACCGTAGAAGAGGTGAAACTTCCTGGGCAAAGTCACAGTATCATGAAGATAAATGTTCCATTTGTTTAAATGTGTTTTTGGCAAACCACACCTTTGATTTTTTAAGGTGCTTTTCAAGTGCTATCTGTCTGTTTTTTGTACTGTCACAGTAGCTAACTACTGAAGGTGCCTTTCATTCAAAGAGCAGAGTGATTCTACATATAACCATCATCGGTATTCTGGAAAAAGGAAATTTGGGGCTGCAGTATTTACAAATTTGTAGTTTAACACTGTGCCACTTTTAAAAGTGCTTTTTTCATCTTTTTTCTTTTTTTTTTTTGATAAAGTTAATCTCAGATGCCTTTTAAAATGCGTAACTATTCCAATTATGACAAGTTGGCTTTTTCAAAATTATAGAAGCTGCTTGATATTTGCTCACATGTGCATTTGAAAGAACAACCTGGACTTTATGTTTTGGTTTTGATTCCAACCTGGCAACCCACTTCCACGTATTATTTGGTACTGGCAAAACAAGCCTTGATAAAATGTGAAATGACCCTTTTTTCTTCTTCTTCTTCTTTTAGAAATCACTGCATTTGATCTAGCTAGGAGAGCAAATGTATTTATTATGTTCTATGTTCTTTTATTGAGTTCATCTTTGCATAGTTTGTTCATTCTTTACACAGCAAAACCCAAGTACGGTGAAAGGGAAACAGGATATATTTTTGCAATTTTGATTGTGGATGCGTTATCATGTCATCCTCTTGAGAAAAGCTTTCAAGAAAAATGTGTATTGTCTCAGTGAAATTGAAAAATAAAGCTCTTTTCAATTCAACAGTGCGTCATGCTTCCTCAAGAGGGCAGTATTGCTCCATTTTTGAACAGATCCACTCGTTTGTCAGTAGACGCTTTGTTATTAAAACACATTACACTTTTAAACTGACCAGTTTTAATTAATTTCTCGTCATTACGGTGTTTTTATTTTTCAGTAAACTGTCACATTGATGGTTCAGACATGTCAATCAATATGCACTGGACATTTTATTAGGTACAAATTGCTAGTACTGGGTTAGACGTATGTCTGTGAAGGTTCTTAGTCATCCAGGTCATTGTAGTCTAAGCGACTTGGAAAGAAAAGCGTCTGGACTTCTCTATGTTTCTTGAAGGCGTTCCACCTCTCATCTGAGAAGCTTCTTTAGTTCTAAGAGCAACTGGTGCAGAGTCCCAGATTTTAAGCCCTATTGATCCTCTACCTCATCACACGAGCCAAGGTATGAAAACGGGTGTGGGTCACAATCAGCCAAGGTTTTGGGTGAACCCATAGTGAAACCTAGCCCAACCCTATCATGTGATTTACTGATGTGAGTGGGCATTAAGGCGTCTGGGAAGGGATCTCAAAACTGGATTATAGATGGCAGACAGTTGGTGTCGTAAATCACCACCTCTGTTCAAAGATGATCGTTCACAGTGGACATAGATGGCTTCTTTCACTCCTCTTTCAAACCATCTGTCTTCTCTGTCCAAAATGTGAACATTGGCGTTCAGGAAAGAGTGACCTTTGTCCTTTAGATGCAGATGAACAGCCGAGTCTTGTCCTGTTGAGATGGCTCTTCTTTGCTCTGCCATGCGTGCACCAGTTGCTCTTAGAACTGAATAAGCTTCTCGGATTACAGATTAAACGTCTTCAAGAAACTTAAAGAAGTCCAGACGCTTTTCTTTCCAAGCTCCTTAGACTACTGGGTTAGACGTACTTTTGCCTTCGGAGCTGCCTGGCATGGCATGTTATTTTGCATGAAGTAGTCATCAGAGGATGGATACACTGTGGTTGTAGGTTACACCACCAGCCTCATTAATACAGGATGAATCCATGTGTTCATATTATTTATGCAAACTCTGACCCTGGCATCTGAATGTTGGATATATATATTTATACACCACTCTACATTTAATCATTAGTTATATTATTAATCCTTGGTTCTCTTCCACATCATGTCTTTGTGCCCAGGTTTCTGGTAGATGAGGTTTCTTCCTGTTAAAGGGAGTTTTTACTTCCCATTGTCACCAAAGTGCTTGCTCATGGTGGATCATCAGGTTGTTGGTGTTTTCTCTGCATTATTTAGGGTCTTTACCCTACAATATAAAGTGCCTCAAGGCCTTGAACTGAATTGAAATGACAAATCTGGACTCAAACACAGCATTTTCCAGAATAATTTTGCCCAATTGTATTGTGTCTGTGTGAACCGTAGTCTCAGTTTCTTGTTCTTAGCTGACAGGAGTTGCACCCGGTGTGTTTTTCTGCTGCTGTAGCCCATCTTAAATGCTTAAAGGGTCTATGTGCTGTGCATTCGGAGAGACGATTTTTAGTTTTACCAAGTGGTGATTTTAGTTAAGGTAGTCTGGACATCCCCCCTCGTCTCTGGTATCAAAAGGCATTTTTCCCAGAGAACTGCATCATTGGATATTTACTTCATATCATTTTGTTGGAACTAATCACTCCTGTATTTGACTCTGTTAACTACAGATATAGATGTGTAGTAGACCAAAGCACAATGCTATGCCAGAATCAAAGAGTGCCACTCCTTAGATCACCTTTCTTCTCAGTTTCAACTTGTACAGTTCGTCTTGACCACGTCTTTACAACTAAACGCATTGAGTTAGACATTTGCGTTAAAGAGAAGTTTAACACGTGTAGCTAACAAAGTGACCGGTGAGTTTCTGTGTCTCGAGTATTTAATTCACAGATATGTTCTTATTAGAATGTTTAAAAAGTGACTCTCTCTATAATACAAACATTGTTGCATAGTTTTATTCATTTTTCAAACACACCTTCTATTCATAACATACATCCTATAAATTACTCACATGTTCAGCCAACGCCAAAAGAAAAAAACTGAAGAAAAATCTCTGAAACTGGTGCTGCAAGTTTTACCTCATTTTAAGTACAAAGCAGAATTTAGAAAAAAAGAAAAAGGAAACAGTGAACTTACAAGTGACAGAGTAAGTTTTTTTCTTTTGCATAACCACTAAGTAGCCCTTACTTTCTACTACAGTGTAAAACAGCTGGTGATGTGCAAGCCTGGAATGCAAAGGTACCTAGCAGTTTCTATATCGACTCGATTTGCTCCCTTTCAAAATTAATTCCAGATGTTGTGCAAAACAGTGAAATCCAGCAATTCTAAAAAAGTGCAAGTCCATTAGTTATTACTGACTCAGGGATTGTAAAATGTGCTGGTTTTGTTTTTAACCTCTGTCCACCATTACAGCTTCAGCAACCTCTTGAACGCACCTGACATGATTAACTCTTTGATCTGCGATCGCTTTGTAATATTTAACTTTGCCCGTGTCATCACGGTGCGATCCTTAGCCTGGGCTGTGTGAGGGTGACGATCCCAATCAGTGATGATATCAGACCACAGAATCCCATCACTCCCCCATTTGACTGGTATAAACCAAGCTTATCTAAGGGCATGAAGAGATCACAGATGTTTTTCACAGAGTCCAAGGCAAGATCCGGGTGTGATTTCAGGGTTTCCAAAAGCAGAAAGAGAAAGCCATCCAGGTGAGGGACGACAACTTCAGCTACTTCAGGATTCTCAGTGAGATGCTGATCCATTCTCTGTTTAAAGTTTTTATCTCTTGACCTCTTTGTCATCACCTGGAGAACCGCATAAACATCTCTGCTGAGATGCATAACTAATGAGAAGAAGTAGAAGCGGGAGGAGTTTAAACTCCAGCGTTCCTTGTCGATATTGCGGATAAGACCGACACTTTTGGCCCAAAGGACATTGTCACAGATAAAGTAGAGGGCGCGGCTCACGTTGGCCACAGTAAGGCACAAGCGCAGCACTCGGTCCGAGAGCTGCACGGTTCGTTTAGCAGCCTCAATGGAATTTGCTGCATTTCCCAGCCTGAGCACTGACAAAGGAGGAGGACATGAAAGGGTATTAGAGCAGTAATCAATTTAATATGAAATGACAGGTCAACACCTCATTATAGCAGCCCGCAACAGATGGAAATACAGTTAAGGTACACAGAGAATTAACTACAGCATCTTTTCACTATTTGCCCATCTGTGTTTACATACTGGAACAACATCAATTCACCCCTCTTCATTTTAAACTTTTGAACCTTTCACAACATGTTATCACATTTTAAACTGGGAGTCATAAATGACCCTTCACCCAGAAACACAAAGATAGGCAGGCCAGCCCTAGAGGCAGTAGAGTTCCTCAAAGAGATCATTAGTTGGTGCACAAACAGATCTTGGCCTTGGCCTTGACACAGCTCAGCTGCGGCATAACAAAAGAAGCTGCTCTAAGGCACGGCCATATCCTTCATTTCCATGCAAAGCCTGTTTCATTTCAGTCTTTACCTAATTCATACTAAAGCGACCAAATGTCAAGGTACAAAATGTGTCAAATTCCACATGAATTCTAAAGTAAGCACATCTATGAGTGGTCTTACGTTTATCAGAATTACAGTCATTTGCAGCAACAGTCGGTGCAGCGTTTATCCCAGCTTACAGTGAGAAAAAGAGAAAGCTACAGAACAACATTGTCTAAGTTGTAAGTAGACAGTTTGCCAAGAAAAGAAAAATTTGTCAATTTTTGCACTACTTGGCAGAATTTCTGGCCTTGATGATGAGGAAATACAGTGCTCATAGACAAACTTAGCAAAGAGACAAGATTCAAGTCATTTGTTAACCAAATGTATGATGCGTTTGTTTAGTTTGAATAACTGTAATTCTGTCTGATGGTCAAAAATAAAACAAGCTCTTTGAATTCATCACAGCTTTTAGAACCACCAATGTCCACAGAAATTAATGCAATAAATTAGGACAACCACACAGTGGATTTGAAAGTGAAATCCAATTTAACTGCAGCCACTGAACGCCTCCTAACTCCCTCCACAGTTACTCACATTTTCGTCCAGCGCTCAAGCTGGTTTCCAGACTTTTAAGTTTTGCCACAAGGTCCTTTCTGTCCGAGTTGTTTCGGAGTAAATAAACAGCAAGTGAACAAGCATACTGAGCTGCCCTAAAATAAAAAAAGAAGCAGATGATGAAGGGGGGAAGTTAGAAGGATACAGTCATGCGGTAACTTTCCCATTTTTATCAAGAAAATAAAGTAACGTTTGTACGAGTTGGTTACAAAAGAGATGAAAAGCTCACCTGAATATGCGGTCCCTTCCCTGACTCTGACTTGTGAATTTTACAAATGGGTCCATGCTGTTAAACCACACCAGTACAGGTTGTTCTAGTTAGCTAGAGCCAAGTTTCCACCTCGTCGAACCTGTGAACATTAATTTATCGCTACAGTCAGCACGGCATCAGTCACTTTTCTTCTGCTTACACAATGCCAGGCTGATATAACGCCGAGGAGTAAAACTCGTTATCAGGTATTTATCAGGTAATCTTGATTTTCAAACTTTATCCATACCCCACGTTTACAATTAGCCAATCTCTTTTCCCTGCAGTCAAACTGTTGCAATCGAAGAACACCTATTTGTTTCACTACGGACGGCTTTGGAAACGGACCAAGAGCCGAACCGATTTAATGGACGGACCAATGCGTTACTACCAGTCACTATGGTAACAGTGAAACCTAAAGAATGAAAAATAAAGACTTAAAGAAATTTTAATAAATTTAAGGGCTTTGTTACCGTATGTGAATAGAAATACCAACAATTTAAAACTAAAACGGTACGATTTGCTTTTACTTAAATGTAATAAATACGCAATAAATAATGTAATAAAATGTAAAAAATAATAATACAAATTTAATAAATAATACATAAATAAAGCGGGGAATAAAAACCTACATTACCCACAATTAAAAGTCTCAAACAAACTAATTAATTTATTAAAAAAAATAATCTTTCAGTTTGCATGGTTGGATACATTTCATATAATTACTTTTTTTTTTTTTTTTTTTTTTAACACAGATCCAGGTAGATTTAACTAGTCATTTGAACAACTGAGTTACAAAAAGCAGTTGAAATATAAAAAACTATACATCATCTTTAAGAGATTTTTTTCCTCTTATTGGTGTGCAGCAGATGTTTCTTGTGCAAAAATATGCATGAATATCTGCTTCATAGCTGTACCACTGACAAAAGGTCAGCCAAAGGTAAAAGTGATATTGCAAAATTCTAGCTTCCAAGTGCATAATAAGGGAATTTTAAAAAAGCAAAATTAAGTGAAGTTAAAACAATCCTGAGTGCAAACAGAATAAATACAGAGAATTTATCAGTGTTCACAAACATTTTAATGTTACAGCTGATCAAGGTAGAGCATGTAAGTGATTCTTGACACACTGCAGCCTTTTTTCATTAGATTATTGTTCTTTGATCATAAGCGTAAGAAATGCTGGAGAGCAGTGTCTCATACTTTGAAAAGACATGTCGTGACGTTGAGAGAGCCCTTACCTTCGGTCTCATAACCTTGAGACTGTTCGTAAACACTTGCCATCATACTAATGGAGAGTGGAATTATTTTTTGCCTCTGCTGTGCAACTGTTTACAGCATTTGAAAAAAAAATCTCTCTCCTTTTATATAGTTTGACAGCATGTTGACTGTCGGTGAGGTGCTGAATAATTACACTCTGCCTCTCTGGCGTGTGTGTATGTGTGTGTCTGTCTGCTTGGCTCTGTTAAGTATTCAGTAATGTAAGCTCTGATGGTATTAGTGGTTTTGATTGCTTGCGGCATATGTCCTCCTCTTTGTTCAGCAGAGGGATACCCATCAGATGAGATCAAGAAAATATGAACATATATTTCTGTAAAAGTATTTCAGTGAAGTCCCAGAGAACTAAAAAGTAAATCTCTGTTTATTTGCAAAGAAGCAGCTCTGTGATCAGTTATTTCAGTTTTTCATTTTGTCATTTTTGGGAAATAATTAATATATTTCTACTTAAAAGTAGCCTTTATTTTGCACCAGACTTCTCCTGGCTCCCTAGTGTGTATGTCAAAGTGCCCTTGGGAAAGATACTGAACCCTGATGCATCCATTGGAGTGAATGTTGGGTAAAGTGGTTAGACACAGAATAAAGCATTTGTGTTAATGAAGCTTGTAGTAAGAAAGTGCTTTGCATGCTCAGATTGACTAGAAAAGTGCTCTGGAAAAGTGTGTTGTTGTTGTTCTGTTGCTGGTTTTTTTTTTTTTTTGGCATATATGCTACACTTGCATGTTTCAGATTATAAAATGAATTAGTTCCATAAAATTTTATACACAATAGATATATATTAACTTTTTTTTAATGCATGGAAATCAGTGTGGACAGCCAAACTGTCAACTATGATACTCAAATTCCAAAATTGCACAGCTACAGTATACTAATTCAAAAGCAGTTCACATTGCCTTGTGAGCTCAGCTTTCTGTGTGAACATGAAGGCAACTATATCCACCAAAAACTGAAAACTGAAAATGAACCATAGACTGTATAAATGATGGATGTAACAATAAATAAAGTCGCCCACTGTTGGTGACGCCTCGAAGTTTGCTTTTTTGACTATCACTGTGTTAATTTTGTGAAGCCAGAGGCGACCATATTTGGATGACAGGATAGGCCACTATGTTAAAAGCTAGCTATTGTAAGCTGCACCCAAAAGGGTGTTAGATGGAGATACACATATCTAGTAATTAGTGCTAAATAACAGCCTAATAAAAATACTAGAATTTCACACACCAATACTTAAGCACACACTTCTAAGACAGGCTATTAAAAAATACAACAACAGCACAAACTTGGCGGAGAGGTTCAGTTCAGTGACTCCAATTAGTGAATGCAAGCTCCAGTATCCACAGTATCCACATGGATAAGTTTTAAAAACTTTACCCTCCACAGTTGCTATGGAAAAAGGGAGTGTCCACAGAGCCCAAAATAGTTTTCGTTAATTGACTGTAAATATGCTTTTAAATGCTGTAAAGTTGGGATTTTTATTTTGGAGTCTGCTGATTCATATAGCCAACTTCAAGTGGCCACTGGAGGAAGTACAGTTAGTAATCAACTTGATCCTTACAGACTGAGTGAAGCAGGCAGCACACACTGTAAAGGAAACAGAGGTAAAAGAAAGCAGCTTTAGAGTTTCAGCACTCCACTAACTCGAATCCCCAATACCTGAAATTGACTGGATAGGCAAGCAACTGACAGATTTATTAAGATATTATTAAATTTGAAGGTGTATGAAAGTCAAAGATGGGATTTCCTTGTGAAATCTCATTGAGGTCTTAACAGAATATTGAAGTAATATTGTAGGGTGCTGAACTATTACCACCAGTGTCGAGGCGTTGTCCACAGCCAGTATGTAAATTACAGTATAAGCTTTCTGAAAGCCCACCTTTGAATTCCACTGCTGTGAAAGTGCATGAAAATCAGAGTCGGATGTAGGATTTCAGATCTCCTCAGCTCTTTGTAGAGAAGGTCACTTTGTACTGCAAATATCAACTGGACTTATTTGCATGGACATGAAGCTGCACGGCGGTCTGAGGCTGAAAAATTAACAACGAAATCTTTTTAATGTGTGACCCTTTTCACCCCCCTCCCCCTATCCTTTATGTCCTAAAATAATATTTTTATTGAATGAATATATATACAACTCTCAGTGGGAAAAAATCTATACTGATATGCTGATTGAGTAACGTGTTAGGAGTGCGAGGATGCCACATCGTTTGATGGAAATGGAAATTATAAACCTACAGAGTTTTGAATTCAAAGAAACCCTGAAAATCAAAGTGAAAAAATGTTGCAGGCTAGTACATTTTGCTGATTTTATTGCAGCAACTCAGTAGTTTGTATGATTCCAACATGCCTGACAACATCAGGGGGCGCTCATAATGAGATGACTGATGGTGTCCTGGGTGATTGCCTCCCCGATTTGGAGCTGGGCATCACTGAACCACATTTTTGAGAGTTTGAGGTACAACCTGGTGGCGTCTGATGGACTGAGACATGATGTCCCAGAGATGTCATATAGAATTTAGGTCAAGTGTTGGGGCCAGTCAATGGTATCAGTTCCTCCATCCTCCAGGAACTGCCTGCGTACTCTAACCACATGAGGCCGGGCATTGTCATGCACCAGGAATCAAGGACCCACTGCACTGGCATAGCATCTGACTATGGGTCCAAGGATTTAATCTTGATACCTAATGGATATCAGGGCGCCGTTGCCTAGCCTGCAGAGGTTTGTGGATATCCCTCCAAAGACCATCACCAACCCACCACCAAACTGGTCATGCTGAATGATGTTACAGGTAGAGTAACATTCTCCGCGGCACCTCCAGATGTTTCACGTCTGTCACATGTGCTCAGTGTGAACCTGATCTCATCTTTGAAAAACACAGGGTACCACTGGTAGACCCGCCACTAGTATTCTATGGGAAATTCCAGTTGGGCTCGACGATGCCAGGCACCGAGCACAGGGTCTACTAGGTGCTCTCAAGTCACCTTCATGAGGTTTTTTTTCTGATTGTTTGGTCAATTAACACAAGTGGTCTGCTGGAGGTCTTTTTGTAGATGATGATGGGACTTAAAGCCTTTGTATGAGCTCACAGTACTTCAAATAAAGAAAAAAGAGAAAGAAATAGTAACAGGAGATTTTACAGCAGAAGCAGAGAGAAGAAAAATAACGTTACTGATGAAGAATATCAGACAAGAATTATTGTAATCAATAAACACAAGGATGGTTAATGTTGTTTAAGCCTTTTTTATAGTTCATTTCGGTTTAGTCTCTTCTAAACAGTTTCTGCTTGTATCAGATGCAGTAAATTATATAGTATTCTGGTAATTAAACAAAACAAATGATTGGAAATATAACTGATGTCATACTCCTACCACACATGTCAGTAATTACTGCACCTCTATTATAGACAGAAAATGCTGAAGCACAAATACTCTAAAAAACAAAGACTTCTGAGTGATTGTGCGTTGATCACATCCCCGGTGTAGCTTTCTCTGTGGAAGTTATTTAAAACGTTGGTTGCTTTGATGCCATTAATTAGACAGTCAGTGGTCTGTTTACAAGTATGTATCATCTTTTCCCCCTTATTGACTACCATTATATTTTAATTTAACTAATACAGGAATCATGCTGTGTTTCTATTCAGTGAGTGCTTTTCCAAACAATGTACATATTTAATTTCGCCCCGACTTGTTTATGTGCCATAAAGGTACTGTCAGTTCTCCTCAGCGTACCTTAAAATATTTTTAACAACCATACAGCCAATCCCTGTTCAATTAATTGGTTTTTGTTTAAAATATACTTAGTTTCAAGGGACGCAAAACAAGGAAGTAACAACACATGAGAATATCTACATTGAGGCG
Source organism: Oreochromis niloticus (assembly GCF_001858045.2). Lineage (NCBI taxonomy): Eukaryota > Metazoa > Chordata > Actinopteri > Cichliformes > Cichlidae > Oreochromis > Oreochromis niloticus. The sequence goes on from NC_031972.2 coordinate 53,343,155, forward strand.
ATCTTAACTGGGTGTACCAAATAAACTTTTTCTGTGAATCCAAGTTTTTTATGTGTAAGAAGAAAGACTGGAAACAATCAATAGACCAGACCAACAACAAAAGCACAACACATTTTCTAAGTGTGGTGCATTTATAGCCCTGCCATGCACACAGAGGCATAAAGGTATAAAGGGATATAAGAACAATTTTTAAAGCGTCAGTGATGAGAGCAGGTCGGATACAGTGTGGGAGAGTCTTCTGAGATCAAAGGGCTACGACCTCAAACATGCACCATCTCCCTGGAACAGCTAAAGGGTTTATTTTAGAGGAGCTGAGGGGATATGGGGTTGAGCATGAGCGTAGGAGTGTAGAGATCCAAGTAGGAGACAGCCCATTCAAAGCAAGCAGCAGAAACATAAAGACGATGTCTGGGCTCATATACACTCTGTAGCCAGCCACAAGCCAACCGACTTTCTTTCTGAGCTGTGCAAAGTTTTACTTATGGAGTTTCTGAGATGGAGATTTGTCTGTGGGCCCCTTCTTTCTGAGTAATTCCTTTTAAAACCACTTTTATTACTTGCTGTGTATGAAGTAGTAATTTATGACACAACCATAAATGCACCATGTCTGTATTTGCCAGGTTTCAAAAATGTCCTCAGTAACTGATTTTATAAAAATACTGCAGTTAATTGCACTTTATACTAATATGTCATTCACACCATATAACAACTCACTGCAGTTATTTAATTTTATTTAATAAACCTAGTGTCACCAATTAGGACTTAATGATTTTCTTTCACGAAAAGGCTCAACAAGATTCACTGTCATTCAGCTCATGAATCCTGATAAATCACCACAGGCATAGGTAGGAGGAGCAGAGTTAGAGACTAAGAGCGAGAGCAGTCTCACATGCAGGGATCAGACATGACGCGAGGTCCAAAATCCAAGTGTTTATAAACAAAGCAGAGGTAGGTCATGCACAAAAATGCAGATAAGGAGCAGGAAAAAGGGCAGAGTCCATGAACCATCCAGATATCCAAAAAACCAAACAATGCATAAAGACTAATGACGCATAAAAAAACAGGGGCAGAGATCAGACACGTGAAACAAAGAGGAATGACACAAGGAGTGTGGAAATGCTCCACTGCTTTGAGGATAAAGACAGTCTGCCACATGAGATGAATTAGAAGCAACAGCAGGAGGAACTGAAATACAAAAAATGCATTTAAACTCTTTCAAAAGAAAATTATAAGAGATAAAATATTGTGCACACAAATCATCACAAACAATAATCAGTATATTAACTGAAAATTGGCATTATTGATTAAAGGTTAATCTATGACTTGGAAAAACAGACTGTTGCCTATCCCTTTTAGGTAGTCGAGCACCTGACAAAAGATCTTTTTTTTTAAAGAAAAATCTAAACACGTAGAAGAACTGATTTTAAAGGATCAGCTGACTACAAGAAACATTCACAACGTAGCCACAACTCAGGTGGTGGAGCAGGTTGTCCACTAATCACAGGGCTGCTGGTGCCTATCTCCTGCTATCAGGAGTGCATGCTATTTGGACTGCATGCCTAAAGTGAGAGGAGGGCTGAATGATGTAGTGATGCAAAAAACAGTAGAGACCAAGCTAATGCTGGTTTTGACACTTGGGACAAAGTAATTATTGCTTAAAATTGTTGAAAAAAAAAAAACAAGGTTCTGATTTCAAATAACAGTTGTTGCAAATTCATGATGTTCTCAGAAGTAAAGACATGTTTGTCTCTTTTATGGAAAACAAAATATTCTGAGAGGTTATTCGGGGTGTGATGTCAACACTTCAGCTCTCTAGTCTTACATTTTTTACAAAAAATCCCTCAAACACACTGGACACTCTTTTATTAATTCAGACGGAAAACAACACGACAGGGCTGTTTTAAAACCTCGTCAGTTGAGACAAGTGATTTAAGGACTTTTAATCAAAACCTAAGCCTAAGCTGCATCGAACAGCATTTCAAGTGTGCCTTCAGGGCAGAGAATCCACAAAGTTTTGAAATACTTTTATAAGATATCTAATTAAGAGTTTTTAGATTGATAAAATCCGTGCATGAGTCAAAGTAAAATCCTCACTTTAAAATCCCATAAGACAGCATTTAGAATTGAATGAGGAGGCCAAGAAATAAGAACACGTTCTGGCCATGCTGTTGCTATGGTGTTGCTGTGCTATAATTAGAACCAGGAAACGCTCATTAATCTACAGGCATACATTTAAAACTATATGAAGGGGACTTTGCGCACACCTACTAATGGGGCATTAATAAAACAATTCATCTGACTGCACTGATGAGTTTTTGAATTTAAATATATCCATTAACCTCCACAGCATGAAGTCACAGTTATGTCAAACACATTTTTCTTCTAAACAATTCTCAAATGACACATTTTGAATATTTCTATTATATCTTTTGGCCGACTGGAGTTTTTATATTTGCTGAATAATTATTTCCAACAGATTGTACATAACAGAAGACAAAAACAATTACAATTGTATACTATAATATTTGTTCTTCGTTTTCGCTTTTTTATTCTTTTGTACTGCAGAAAAGACGTGAACACCACAGGGTTCTGCTTCAATTTTTATTTGAATCTATCACCAATAACAACAGCACTTGGAGATGCTGTTTGCAGACAGTTTAATACAGAGCAGAATCTCAGACCGATGCAGCGTTATGGTCTCAATTTCAATTGTTTTAATTTAATTCAGCACTGAAGATGCTGAGATTGACTGTAAGAAAACAAAAAACAAAAAAGAAGGTATGATGGTTAAAAAAAAATGCACGATGAACAAATTTCTTTGATGTTACTGAAAGAAAATCCATTTTTTTATATCACATAATTTATTACATTTTTTATTGGGTCTAATTTATTATTCACGTCTGACTCATAAAAGAAAAAGGTTTTGTCAAGTCACTGCAACCTCATATAATCATAAACCAGACACCAAAGTCATAACAGACTTTACAGACGTATGGGCGGCCTGAGGGGCGGCTGTCATAATCAGTATTGGAAATAGGTGAACAATCCACCCACAGAGAAAATGTCTTCATGTTAGAAAGGTATGTGTGCGTGCTGTTTCCCCACTTCAAGCATATTTGCATGTACAGTACTGTATGTGTGCAAACATCTGCATAAAGATTTGATTGTGATTTCACTTTGGTAATGCATAAAATTCAGTCATTTGTTAGAAAAATCAGAAGCACATGATGATAAGATTACAGGACATTTTGCATTGTTTAAAACACAAAGATGAAGAGAGATACATTCAATAATTCCTGTTTATTCTTGTAGAAAAAAAACTGTAATGATTTAAAACTTCTCTAATTTGCAATGATTGTAGAAACTATACAACAAAAAAATATATAATGAAAAAGATTGAATTAAAATTAAGATTTGAAGGTAAAAATTTAAAAAAATAGAAATGATAAAACTCAATGCCCACAGCATCCTTTATGTCCTTAGCTTCTGTTTTTTGTCATTGACAGTCTTTGGGTATATGAAGTAAATAACATTTGTGAATTGTTTTTCTGTCCTTTCCTGATGAGCTGTTGACCTAATTGGAATGTTTTTTAATAATTAGATGTAGACATTATCAGGAGCGAAGTGTTGGTTGGAGGCAGTTAGTATTCACTGGCGTGCTGAACTGCGATGCTTGATAATTACTGAGAACATCAAGGTTAAAATTTGATGAGGTGGTGTGTGTGAACATCTTCTATGCAGTGAATAGTGAAAGGCAGACATGGCTCAACAAACAGTATTATGACGGCATTAAGTTGTATAAGTTCGTTTGAAGGACATACGTGTGACCACTGTGGGGAATAAAATGAAATGAGAGGCAATAGATTTAAACAATATTTATGCATGATGTGCTTACTGGTGTGGGTAATGCAAACATGTAGTGAACACTATAAATGAAAGAGGCAAAGGTAATGTAAATTAGTAATTAGATAGGCTACCTGGGGCCTGTTGCAGCTGAATCGACCTGTTTAGGCTCTTCTTTTGGCCATTGTCCACACAGCTGAAAAGTCAAATACACATCACAAAAGAGGCTCTTCACTATTAGGCTTGTTACACAAAAAGAGTAACATTTTACTAACTCTTAATTCACTCTCTGTAAAAGGTCATTGGCTGCTTTCTTTACTTGCTGAAAGGAGATGCATCTTACAAACCCAAGTGTGCATCTGCTGATTGCATAAGTTTAATATAAATACAAGTTAAATACATAAATATACACATACAACAGATGCTTATAGTCTTACATTGCTCTTCTGTTGATCCACAAGATTGTTGTCTGTTATAACGGCTCGACAAAAGAAATTTACGCTTCTTTTTGGGCACGCTGCATGAACGGCCTGAACAGGGCTTAGCTCCTTTTCTTCTTCTTCTTCTTTGAAAAATGTTTGCTGTGGGCAAGATAACATTTTCTGATGAGCATTCATTTAATCTTTGTAAGCCAGTTTATTTGAAGAATCAGTGGGTAAAGCATATAAATCAATATCAAAATGTATAACTAAACCAGTTATTAAATTTCTGCACATTGCTCACACATGCTACTTAAACTAAAATGTCACTACAAGAATACTTACAAACCAGTACTTCTTTTCCATTGCTCCGAATTTCTGTTAAACTGGGAATCTCAACTGTGATTTTGCAAAAGTACCATCCACTGTATGTTTCATTAACAACAGATAAAATGTGTGTATTTTCACTGCCTTCATTGGAACTGTTGGCAGGCTTGTTAATTATTTTATTGCACAGTTTCCCTGAGTTGCTGAATGAAGGTCCATGTGAGCTAAAATACCAAGACACTCGATATCTCTCATATTTCTCTGTGCTCAAGCAGCAGTGCAAAGTCAGAGACGACCCAGACGGAGCAATCACTCTTGTCTGGGTTTTATCCAGAAATATGTGAGTCTGGCCCGATATCCCCACACCTGCTGCTACCACTGTAGACAGAAAAAAGAAGAAATGTTATACCTTTTGTATTTTCTGTTTTAATTTTTTATGTTATTTGTGTTAGATATCAATTTTGCGTCATAGAGTGGAGTTTTTAGCAGAACAACAGTGCATGGGAATCAGAGGACACAGGTTAAACCGAGTAAAACAGGAAATAATCAAAAACAAATTCACTGAACATAAAGACAGACAAGGAAGCATTTGTGTAAGCACAAAGAGAGCACGGAAGAAGGAACCAAGAGGAACATGACACAGACAACAACCTCAATGAAGGAACTAAAACTAAATCCAATTCAAGAATTCAGAACTAACACTACAACAGAAACCCATCTGAACAGGCATCCAAAACTCTATAAAAAGTGAAAACTACAATACAACAAAATCTTATTAAACTACAGTAACAAAAAAATCACAAACCAAAATATGGGACCTCAAAAGAGCAACTCATTACTAGGAAACACATGAAGTAAAACATCTAAATGAAAGACTCACAAATATCACAGCAAATCAGATTCTCTTTCAGAATAATAAAAAGTTAAGATCTTAATCCAAAATGTCAAAAATTAAAATTTAGACTAACAGACCTAAACCCCAAAAGTATTCACTAAGAAATCATAAACTCAGAAACACTAAAACCCTGGGACCAAACTCAGGGACCTCTAAACTTTACCATTACATTAGGTGGTCTTACCTGTGAGCAACACCAGAACCAAATGATTCAGCCACATTTCCAGTTTATCGTGTGAGAGATGATCTTCTATGTCTCAGCTTGTCTCCAATGTCTTCCTGTTAGAGGGAGGGAAGTGTGTATTTTTATTTTTTTTTTTTATTATGGCTGCTTCACCGAGAGGACTGTCTGTTGTGGAGGAACAAGAGAAGAGGGAAAATAAAGGATTTTTATGAACAGGGAGACTCTTAAAGGAACACGAAATAATGAATGTACGATTTTGTGCCCTGAAAAACACTAACAGTTGTGTGCTGCTCATTTTAAATGTACACCCTGTATCCTTCAGAAATTGTGTTGACCAAACCAGGAAGTGCAACTGTGTTTTGAAGGGTTTGTGAAACACTTGTTTTGTTACGAGCACACTAAAAAGTTTTTCTTATCTCAACAGTGTGTTACTATAAAAGTAACACTTGCATTCCTCTGACAAGTTAAAGCATGATGGGTTGACGAACTTGGTCCCGTCTCCAAACACAACCAATAAAAAAATCTACTGGAGAGAAAGCAGATATTACATAACTGTAAGTTTCTTTAAGTGCAGTCTCATGTAGGAGAGTTATAAGACACCAGAAAGCAGATATGTGATTGATTTCTGTGATTTGTGGATTCATTTATGCAAAATATGTAATTCATGATTGTGTCACCATGCTCCAGCTGTAGATTCACCACCAGCTCACTAGAAATGTCATCTTTTATATTTGTTCTGCAGCTCTGCAGCCTCTTGAGACCATGCATGAATACAGAAATGAAGAAACACAAAATACAGTTGTGTCAAACACTGAAAACAAACCAAAAAAAAGAGAGCCATTCATTGTCTATTGTCTTCCACTAATCCAGTTAAAGATCACGGTGGGAGCTGGAACCTATCCAAACTGTGATATGGATAGGTTTCTTTTATTCCATCTCCCCATTGATAGCCAATCACAAAGATTTCCTGTTTTCATGTGTCTAATAATATGCTTTTAATTATGAATTGCACTTCACTTCTCCATGTGCAGACTGCCTGACATAGATAAGTCCACAGCTGTGCAATGTCAACAATCTGCAGATCGTGTGTGAGGTGAGGACTCAGGCGTAGACGACACATGGAGACAGGAATGTAATAACAAAAAGCAGCTGTTTTTTTAGGCGAAAAACACAAAGGTACAAAAATAAGAAAAACCAAAAGCCAACAACTGATCTAAACTGGGAGAAACTAAACTCAGAGCAACACACAGGTAACAAGGAAAAAACAAGAGACTGGGAACACGGGGAAGACGAACAGACAGCCTGACAATGAACGAAGGAAAACTCACACAATCAATGCACATGGGGTGACGAGGGAAGTGGAAACACATGGGGAGCACAGCTGGGATGAACAGACTTAATGACACAAGAGGAAGCAAAACTGAACACACTGAACACAGGACGGGAGACTGTCAAAATAAAACAGGAAATACTAAGACACAGACTAATCCATGCGGCTTGACGCACATGGGGACGAGACAGGCTGAGGGGACAACGGGAGGAGACACAAGGAGGGGAAACACGGAACACAAGAAAACTCTGAAAACAGCAAGAAAAACTCAGGACTGACTAGTGAAACTTAAATCATCATAATAACACAAAAACACTCGGAAAAAACACAATAAACTCAAAAGCTGGGTCAACGACCCGGAACCATGACATGCAACCTGAACTTTTAACTGCCTGAGAATAAAACAGTGCGAACTGCTGGACTGTCTCTTGAAGTTCTCTCAGTAAAAAAGATGGTATTTAGACTTTTGATGCCTAAATTATGACTAAAACTAAAAAAGTTTTAAGAAAGTTTGCAGTCAAAATTAACACTGATTTGAAGCAGCCAATCCACAAACACAATGAACGCTACCAATAATACCACACCACCTTTGATTTACTGAAAGTAGCAATGATGGAGATGTTTTTGATTACATGTGCTTCCCAAAGCTTGACTTTGAATCCAGCCCTGCCCTCACCTACTTGATCCTCACTTACTTTTTGATTGTCTAGTCTTCAAAATGGAAAATTTCATTATATCTGAGCAGTAATTTGATGAAGAAACATGACTTTTTTGTGATTTGTTCCAGTTTTTTCTATATTTGAATCAGTTTTTAGCAATACTATAATCAAATAATCATGCTAACCTCTTCATGGTTGATTGCATTCCCACTCATCTGTGTTTACTGACCTTAAAAAAGTGAAGAACAGAGTAAAAATGTTGATTGTTATTGAGGGTTTCAATTCCAATTCCGTCCTCAAATGTGTGAAATTACAAGTATTATATTGCTAAATGAATAAGTGACTGCTGTGAGATCATTTACTGACTGTAGCGCAGTGAAACCTTTCACTTTGCTGAGAATTTATTTTTTATTTTTTTTAACTTTTACAACACTCACTTTTAGTTTATAATTACGAGGCTCAAAATGGTGACATACTTTGTTCTCCAACATTTATCAAGTGAAAATCAGGTCAGTGGTCTGTGAAATACTCTCCACACACAGACAAAAAATGCCCAGGATGATTGCACTAACCTTAAACCAGTATCATTTTTCCAAAAAAGTTGAACAATGAGATGAAACAGCAGCTGTTATGGTATCATACTTTGCACAAAATACATAGGAGCTTAAACAAATACAATGTCTCTCAGCTTAACTTCAAATAATTTCAGAGGCCTGCTATAAAAAGCAGTTAACTGATATAAAAATTACAGCCTTTAATTAGCAATTAACAGTATAAAAGAATCAAATTCAAAATTTTGGTCATTTTTAAAAGGCTAAAGAAAACAGGAAGCTCATCTTGGATAAGTCGCACATTAGACCTTGCACTTTTTTTGATATCAACACCTTGCAGTGATGTCTCTTTGCTTAAGTTAATAACAGAACTGGTACTTGTATAGTATATTTATTAATACAAATTATTACTTAGTTGTGATATTTCATGTCTGCTGCTTCAGGGACTTCAGGAGAATGTAATAGAAACCAGCTGTGGAAATAAGCAGCCCTGCAGTCAATCAGATTACACCCTGCAGCAGAAAAGTGTGGGTAGGTTCAATGTTTTTTGATTTGACTGACACCAAACAGAGGACTCAGCTTTCAAGTAAGACAGGTTCTTATTTTCTGTGTTTAAAAATAACAGTTTTTGTCTGAAGTGGGATAAAATAAATAAAAAAGAAATCTCAGTCGGCCACACATACGCCTGTGTCTGACAGCACACCAGTGATGGATGTGACTGGATTTGTCCTTGGGTTCCAAGAGAAACTTCGTCCTCTAAGAGTCTCAGTGGTATTTATAAAATATTAATTACATGAATTATACTTTAAATACAACAAAAAAGGGGAGTCCAGCCCAGTGCAAGAAGATTTATAATCTCTAATTTATATTTTTTTACATCTTGTTTGTCACATATTTTCATATATTTCTGGAAATATGAGGAGCATCTTGGCTTGGAACTCTATGTTCCTCATTATACTTTTCATGTTCACTGTGTCTACACTTTTTGAAACAAAAGGAAGTATAAAGTTCCCTACAGTAGCTTTAGGTTATATAAACAAATCAACAAAGTATAAGTTTTGTCAGTTTTCTAGTCTTACTCCCAAAGCCTTCAAAGAGGAACAAAAAAAAGTTTTTTCTGAGCATTTAAGCTTTATTAGACTTTCAGGTGTACAGTGGATGATCTGCATGTTTCTCAGTAACGCAATGCTCATTGTCTCTTTGTTCTCCTCGAGCATGAGGTGAAAGGTAAAAATGAAATTTTTTAAATGTCTGAACAAGGATTAGAACTCTTGAGGACAACGAACTGAAAATTCTTGAATTGTCTTAAGAGATCTGTCTTTATGCCACACATCCCAGCAGATTACCATGGAAACACATGCAAGTTTCACAATGTTAAATCAAAAACGCTATATTTATATTACCGTCTCATAGCCGTCCTTCGGTCACAGATGCATACAAACGGCAGCTGATGATTCAGAAAAGAAGGAAGAAACCAACTTTGGCATCATGACATTTTATATTATTTGGCTGCTTAGCAAAAATTTCTTATTAAAGATGTAACGTGACCAGTAAAACAATGGCTTACAAGATTTCTTTAAAATGCTGGGCCATAGGCTGTGAAGGGGAATGATGCATACATTTAACAGCTTGTGGTATATATGTAACTTTGGTCATTTGGATAAATTGATAGATAGTCGGTATACTTATGAATAATTAAGTTTAACCATGTTTGCAACCCCGAGTGCTTTACCAGAGATAATTCAAACATTGGGTGTGTTATGAGTTTTTCCTCTCTGTGGGAGCGTTGACATGTTTTGCAATCTTGAAAGATGCAATAAGAGACGTCGGAGCCAGTGCCACATCACTCATTGCATCTTTAACCATGAGAAAAATCCATTTTTCTCCTGTTTTAACAGTTCCTCAGGACTGCTTTCCTCCTCTCTCCCCTCACACTTCCCTACCCCATCCAGACTACAGATGTCACTGTTGGGATATTTTGATCAGAGTTTCAAAGCTTCATGAAAACTTTGGACATTTTTCACAGATTCAACTAAAGAAACTGGAACAAATTATGTGTTTTTGTGAAAGACTGATGGAGATACAATTATTACAATTACAGTTATTTGCTGAGTTGTCTTTTATGCGTAGATAAAACACCGCTCCATCCCTTGAGTTACATGTAGTAAGGTGCAAAGAAAAAAAAACTCCTGGTCCAGCTTTGTTTGGTTTTGATGCTAAGTTACACTTATCCTGTGTTGGTGCAGCATGTACCGCTGCAGAGGCGGCCGTGCAGTGCGCCATCAGTGCTAATAATAACCTGCAATACGATAAATACGACTACTGCTCATGTGCTTTTAAAATTACAACCCTCGCTGTACCAAGTGAATTGATGTATGATGATAAGCTGTTATTCAATCCAGGATTTAAAGTAAACACACTTGTAGGATCTATGTTAAAATATGTGTTTATGACCATAACTGATGATTAAATAAAATCTAAAAAGAAGTCACAGTTGATGTAAAACACTAGTGTGAATATATATTCAATTATTTATTTCCTGCTGTCCTAGAAAAATATTTTTAGAATTTTGAATTCACATTCATGGCCTTTAAAAGCTGTTATTTCTAAACAGAGGTTTTTGAGACTACATGGAAATCTCATTTGCTTTGAGATTTTCCTTGATAAAGGACATGGCAACCCACTCCTGAACCTGATCACCCCTTTACCTCGAGGTGCTGCTGTTGCTGGAGACAGAGACACCCACTGCTTCATGTCAGCTGAGCTCACATATGTGAAAGCACAGGACCAAGCAACTTAACATTTTTGTTTAAAAAGGGAACACTTTGAAACTGAACCTAACTAACCTAACCAGAGGGGGAAAAAAGTCTGAAACATCCCAGTGACATTTTCCAGCATTTTTCAGGTGACCCTTATCACACAGGGGGCAGTCTAAAGCAGCATCTCTCAGTTCAGGTTGGACACTTTGTGGTGCTTACACTTGTATGTGAAGCTCTGTGAAATATTCCCCATTGCGTCACTATACCTCATTCATGTTTTATTTTAAATGGAGACGTTTCAGTTTATTTAAGGTAAAGAACTCAAGCTCCACTCCTGTGTGTCTCTTTCTCTCTTAAACCCCCAAGAAAACTCAGATTCTGGTCCAACTTAATATTTCATTATCCTCCAAAGCTCTGGTGGATTTTGTTGTGTCATGCAATAAAAATTTGTATGTTCTGTATCACTTTGTGCTTTGTCTGTTTTCTCATTTGAATGTAGCAAAGACTTGAGTTTGAATCTCAAGGACCTTTCAATTCATTTTATTAATACTTTCTATGGTATACATGGTCCTCACTTCCGATGAAGTCACACAAACTACTAACAACTAGTAATTTTCTGAATTAACCTTGAATTACAATTAAGTATTTATACTGTACTAACACCTAATTGTGTGTAGTTATTGTAAAGTGTTACTGCTTAATGTATGTGTTGCAAAGCTTTAACCCCTGAGCTGCCTGCTCTACACCCACTTCACACACAACTTCATTCCTGCCCACTATAGCAACATAATTGTTGAGTGTGCGGATGATACCTTGGTGGTGGGGCTCATTTCTGGGGGAATGAGTCCGCCTACAGGGATGAGATGGATCTGCTGGTGTAATAACAACAAATTTCTCCTGAACAATGCAAAGACCAAGGAGCTTATAGGGAGCTTATCGTGGATTTTAGGAAGAAGGCAAATGACATCCTGCCACTCACCATCAACAGGCTCTGTGTAGAGAGGATCTCAGACTAATTCTTACTGGAAGTCATCATCTGGGAGGACCTGACCAAGCAAACTGCTGATGTAGTGAGAAAAACCCAAAAGAGACTCTGTTTTCTAAAGGTTCTCAGAGAGAATAACATCCCTGTGAAGCTGATAGTGTCCTTCAATCGCTGCACGGTAGAGAGCATCCTGGCCTACTGTTTCTGTGTATGGTTCTCCAGCTGCACAACAGCACAGAAGAAAGAGCTCCACAGGGTGATATAGGGTTATATAACGCCCAGTGGATAGTCGGCTGTCCTCTCCCCTCAATTGATGAACTGCACAGATCAAGTCATCTCAGAAAATGTCAGATCCAATATAACTTTCATGTAAAATGTTACAATGTTACAACACAGTCTCATGTTTACATGTTTACAACAGCATTTTATCATTGGGGGCTAGTGCAATATGGAAACAGTTGTGTTTGTTTATAGATTACTTCGTATATATTGTATACATATTTTGTGTTGATTTGTGTTACATGACTTTTAGATAGTGTCACATGTGACTGCCATTACCAACGGCTGATAGCTTAATCGTTCTTAATCTGGAGTTGTGCTCTGCTCGCCTTTCTTTTAACCAAATCTTTTCAACTAAATTCCTTCAGTTGCTGCTTTTGTCTTTGATTTTGTGAGTCCAGCGAATGATGAACTGAATAATGTTGCTTCATTTTTTAGGGGTGAAAGTGGAGGCATAAGAGCCTGCACTACTGTTTGAATCAAAGTTTAGGCACCCAGTGTGAGTTATTCACAAAGTTTAATCATGACACTGTGTCATAACCAATTAAGGTAATTAGAGCGGTGGACTCGACGACCTGACACACACAATGTGCAGTTTTAAAAGGTTTATTTAACAAGAGCTCAGGATTAAACAACCATAGGAGAGCTTCAGTTCACAGAACAGGAGAAGACTTCTATCAGACAGGAGAAGTGGGTTAAACCTTCTTGCTAGTGCAATACTGTGCAGGAGAAATTTGTAAAAAATCAGATTATTACTTGGAAATGCAGGTGAGGCTGACAGTGGAGGGAGCAACCAGTCATATTTTCCTAGGACATAAAGAGATGGAGGGGAATGGATGGGCAGGTAAGTTTTCAAGTAGGTAAAAACACAATTTCTCTTTTGTGGGAATGGACATGGACTGGATGTGGATGAGTAGCTGGAAGAGCTACTTTTCCAACTCCACGTGAGAGCAAAGGAGAGGAAGAAAGCAAAAAGACCAGCCTGGTTTCATAACACCCTGATGACTTAATAAGAAGCAGTCTCACCACATTGGTGCTCTGGGTTGTCAGTCTCACTTTTCTCCCACGCCCCTTACAATAATAACATTTTTCTCTTTAATAGATAGGTGGTTCAAATATTGCCAGTTATTGTCACCTGGTGACCTTTAAAATAAAATCCCAAAGAGTTATAGCAGCTTATTATTATCTTTATTAGTATAACGTTCAAGAAACCAGTTTGAGATTATCTGAACTTTGTGGTGTGATCCATTATCCTGCTGGAAGCAGACATCAAAAGATCGGTACACTGTGGTCATAGAGGGATGAACATGGTCAACAGCAGTACTCAGGTAGACTTTGGCATTTAAACAAGGCTTATTTGGTACTATGGGGTGTGCCAAGAAATTATCCCGCACACCATTACACCACATAACCAGCCTGAACCATTAATACAAGACACGTTTTCATGTTATTTACTCCAAATTCTGACCCTACTGTTTGACAGAAATTAGACTTGCCAGACCAGGGAACATTTTTTCAGTCTTCTATATAGTTTTTAAGCGACCATGCAAACTGTAGCCTTAGTTTCCTGTTGTTAGCTTACAGGAGTTGCATCTGGCATGGTCTTCTGCAGGTGTAGCCCACCTTTACAAGGTTTGACATATGCTCTTCTACATACTTCTGTTGTAACAACTGGTTATTAGAGCTTTGCAGTTCATCTTGACCATGTCTTCATGCCTAAATGCACTGAGTTGCTGCTACATGATTTGCATAAACAACACACTTGAATGGGTGTACCAAATTGAGTACATCAAGCAACTGCAGCAGACACATAAGCTTCCAGCTGTGCACTACTTTTGTTTGTTTTACTGGACTGAGGCATTTTGTAAGACTCAATATTGTTTGTATTTTTATTATTATTAGTGCAAAAACTAATAAATATTATTTTTTTAAAAAAAACAATGAATAAAGACTATAATTTATTTTACCATGGGCTGTAAATAACAAATGGATGTAGCTAAAGTAACATTAACTATTGGACTGTGAAAATATCATTTTCCAGCCTGAGGTTTGGAACTTAAAAGCATCTTTTTTAAGAACCAGACATGATGTCGTTTAGATGGGAGAGAGCTGGGGTATAAAGGAAGCAAAAACAGGCTTTAAATAAAATATACTTAATGAAAAAGTCAAAAGTCAAGCCAACTATCTCCTGCTAGGTTTCACATCACTTAGCAGTAAAAATGCCATTGAGGCTGATCTGCCAGAATTAATGACCTTGTCATCCGCTCTAGCATAGCATTTTTCCTGCAGGTCGCTAATGAGTATTTCACGCTGAATGCCACTTGTCATATTGGCAGTTTATACAGGTTCAGAAAGCTTGCCTTCCTTTCTGCTTTTTAAACAGCATAAGATTTAATTTATCAGCATTAACAATGAAAAAAAAGATCACTGATGAAACATTATGAAGTACAGCTCTGCGTATCCCAATAAATGGGCATAATTAGTTAGCAGAGAAGATGTGTTATAATCTGCCAGAGCTTTGGGTAGTGCAAAATGTTGGGTATAATCTGATAAAAAAAAAAATGTTAAAAAGCACTGCTTATCCTTGTATCTGCAGGGACTGTCAAGCAACTTTTCCAGGTTAAGCGCTTTAATTATGACCACAATAAAGTCACACGAGAGATTAGCTGATGATGAATGATGAAAATGTGAACTAGCGCGACTTGTTTTAATCTTTAAATGGCTTATGGGCAATTTTTGCTATTTTGGCAGTGAACACAGAAGAAGAGATCAGCTTATAGTTACGGGAATGTTAAATCTGACTAAATACCCAATTAAACAAAGAGAGACCGTGGCTGGAGCCAAGTCTCATTCACTGCTGCCATTAAATGTTATTTTACGTGTGTATTATCTCATTAAAGAAATTCTTGGATTTTCAAAGAAAATTGGCTTATGCTCACAAGGACTCCAATTATTGTAAAACAGCCTGATTCAATCTCTCATCATTAGACAGTTGATGTTTCCCAGTGTTTCTCAAATTTGAATGTACCTGTGTACGTGCAATATTTTAAAATTTGAACGTTGGCCAGAAACCCTGACATGTTCTCACAGCCCAGCACACTGCAAGTTCACCACTGGTTCTCTGCACAGATGAGAGCAAGTTCATCACTGAGAGACATGTGACATCGCGGAAACACCATAACCAAGCTCTCTGCCAGCAACATCATACAGCATGATCAGTCTGGCAGTCAGGCATTGATGAGAAATATCCTTGACGAGTGGGGGATAAGAAAAGAGCAATGATCTGTGACCACCTGCAAAATCTTTTTCGTTGTTGTTTATAGTTAACCTGTTGTTTCGTCTCTGTTGCACCTTTTTTGTCTTTCATTTGGACCAAAGCTGTTCAAATTCCAAACTACACAGATTTATATCATAAAGTTTAACTGACTGTTTAAATTCATTCTTAAATCTAAAGAGAAGTTGTAAAATGTAACATGACAGCAACTGGATTTGTATTATTATTATTGTTATTTTCAATCAGATGCACTGCATTGCTCTATTTGATGACAGATGTACATTAAATTGGTGGGAAATCTCTTGCTGTTTCTGAATTAACAAAGAAAAAAAGCAGAAATGTTTATTCAATAAATAAACACATAAATACATTCACATTACAACATCTTGCAGAACAGAAGCAGCTCCATGAAAACATTTACTAATGACCACTTTTTTTTGAGGGAGCAAAGGTTTATGTGAGGTCTGATTTACTGATAACTTTTTAATACAAAGCTTCAAAATCCAGATATTTTCTTTAGCCTTTTCTCAGTCACAGAAAGCAACACAGATTACACTAATACTAATGTGAAATATCCAAATGGCTCTCCTCAAAGATGTTTTATAAGCCTTCACTCGAGTTAGATTTTGGTGCAGCACATTAAACACAGAACTGATTTTGGACATGCAGTCAGCATCAACAACATGCTGCATAGGCTCACATTTAATACATAGAGCATTAGTAACATTTAGTTAAAAAGCTGCCCTGTTCAGTTCATGGTTGTCTTTTCTAATTGACATCTAATTAAGGGCAATTAGATGTCCGATAAAAGATGACTAGCAGAGGTGTTAAAAGAAACAAACATTTACTACTCCAGTGTGCTGCCAAAACAGATCTGAACTGTTGGGCCATGGACACAGAACCTTCGGGGAATTTCTTACTGGTTAAATTACAGGGCTCCAGTCTATTCACAGTATATTCTGTTAGTTAGGGTAGGATCCAGGCCTGTCAGAAATGCTGAATTAATTGAACCGATGGTTGGAAGGACAGATGGATGCATGGTTGGATCATTTACTTTCTTTTGGTTCATTGAAATTAGGCCTCCATGAATCAAGCTGGTTTCATCTAGATCAGGATCCTTACAGACCACCAAGTCATTTCCCATTTCCTACTCTTATCTCTACTTCACTTTCTTGCCCAACCATCTTATTTCTAGAGAGACTCTTTTCAGTCCCAGCAGGACTGCAAAGGTTTTGTACAATTATCCTGCTGAGTGTGACCAAGTGTGCTTGGTCCCCAACAATGTCATTCTATTAGCAAGCAGCATCCAAAAATTAGCAGAATTAAAATCTGGTCATTTTGAGTGTCGAGTTTATCAAATGAATTCAGTGCTAATAAATGCTGATCTTTAACCCCACTCTGATTAAGAGTGGTCCTGAAATGTTGAGATTATGGCAAGTTTAAGCTGATGTATCATCGGTTTGTATTGAGTGAGTTCTCTGTGAATCAGTACAAACAGATTGTCTTGCAATCTGTTTGTACTGAGTCACCCTCAGCAAATGTGGTAGTGCTATTTCAGATCATGTAAGAGGCATTCGATGCATTAAGTGTGAGAAACTACAGGATTATTGAACTCAAGGTAAGCTATAATACAACATCAATTATATCGGTGGAACATGAACCGATTTATAACACAAAAAGATTTCATTGAGCAAAACACATTCATTTATGGAATTCTTTAAGCCATCATATCTTGCTGATTGACATGTCTGGGTTTGAGACACGCTTCATGATGTTGCCTTCGCTTACCACCTCTGTGCTTGCACTGTGAACATCTGAGGCAATCTGCCTGCGAGAGGACAGCCGAGTCATTTGTACAAGGCGAGTGTTGTTTTCTAATTCAGTCCGTGCGTTTGAACTTTGATGGCATCTCCTCATACCCTTGTGAAAATGAATGGTAAACAGACCGTAGGTGATGGGATCTAGACAGGCATTGAAAAGGCCAAAAATAAACAGCATATGAGTCAGTGAATGCGAAACTGTCTTTTCCATTTTTTCAGGGAACAACCAATACCACAATCCAAGCAGATAGTACGGGGTCCAGCAGATGATGAATGAAGTCACAATGACAATACTCATTTTAAGAGTTCTCATCCGAGCTTTAGGGATGTTATTGTGGGATCGGCGTAGATGAACATCTCTTGACAGGACTGGAAGAAAAGAAAGCACCATGTCCGTTACTCCATGTGTCTCTGAAAATATACAGTCATGTGAGGAAAAGCCTGTTCACAGCACTCTATGCACCCTTACTGCAATCCATAGGAATAATTCACTTGATTAACTCATTATCAAAAGTGTCGGCACCTCTGTTAAAGCAAAAAAATTGGTAGAAGTTTTGGTCTGGAGCATTTAGGTTTCTGTTCACACAATGCCAGATCTTTCCAGCGGTGGACATCTCATCAAAGTCACCGCAAGGTCGACTGTACAACAGCTCAAGAGCTACATCTAAAGACTCTACAGGTCTCAGTTAGCGTGCTACGTTATGATGAATATGATCCCTTTTGGAAGGACTCCCAAGGGAAAGCCTCTGCTCACTGAGAACAACATGGCAGCACAGCTTAAGTTTGCAATGTGAACAAACCACAAGACTTGGAGCCAAAAATGGAAATGTTTGGCCATGATTCACAGTGCAGAGAAAACAAAACACAATCAGCATAAACACCTCATACCAGCTGTTAGTGGTGGTGGACAGGGGAGGATTTGGGCTGGTTTGCTGGCACAGCATCTGTGGAACCTTGAAAACATTGAGTCAAACATGCAACAGGACTTTGGGACTCAGTTACTTATATTCTCAAGGAAATCTGAATAAAAAAATCTGTTGGCACATGAAATTACTGTCAAATTTATGAAACGGGCATATTTTGTTCCCACCTCTGTGCGTATGTTAGAAGATCAGAATCATTCAGAACCAGCAGCTTTGCGCAATCGCCATAAAACTTACATCTATCTGCATACTGCTCAGTACCTGTTTCCCTATATAATTAAATATTTTAACCTTGAGGTGAAGCAGAAAAATTGGTCAAGATGTTGTAAGAGAGAAGCCTGCACCTCTAAGGCATGAAATGAGTAGAAAGTCTGACTGTAAAAAATTGAATAATAGAGTCTGAGGTGCAAGGAAGAAGCCAGAAGAAGCGTAGTTTTGTGTTTCCATGGAATGACGAAAATATAAATAAATAAAAAGCAAGACTGAAACTGAAATAACAGGAGTACTCAATATAATTTCCTCTGAGACATTTACTGTGCCTCAAGTAAAAAAATGCTTGGAATTAAAGTTGTTGTGAAAAATACAAACAGAGTACAAGAAAAAGTAGAAACGGACAAGGTGGAGGACAAGGACCAGTAAGACTTATCTGTCAGCTCCACATGAGAAACTCACTGCAATGAATAAAAAAGTCCTCATTCTCAATAATCCATTTTCGATGCCAAGAAATTATACTGTAAGTGACGACATATGATAATAATAGAAGCTATTTTAAATGACTAATAAGAACATTTAACATAAGGTGATATAAGAGATAATGGAACAAGTTTGAACTCACAGACTGATTAGGGCCACGGCTGCAGTGGTGATGCTGCACAGGTCTGTTGTGGTGATGACAGATCTCCAACATCACCTATGATCAGGAGCTTTGGGTACTGACCGAAAGAATGAGGTCATGGACACAAGCGGCGGAAATAAGCTTTTTTCAAAGGGTGGCTGTGCTTTTCCTTAGCGACAGTATGTTATTTTCTTTATATACCTTTTTTTTTTTTAAATTTTGAGCATTTTGTGGCTCAAGGTGGTTTTTACAACTGTAAATAATGACCAAAAAAGCATAATAATAATAATAATTTTAATTATTATTGTTATTATTAGTAGGCCTATTTAACCATGCTGTCATTTGTTCTTATGCATGGTCGAAGGGACTTCTGAATTTGTTCCTAAAATATGAACAAATTCAGGTATAAAAATAAATTATGGATTTGTGCGTGAAACATTTGTATTCCTCAACCTGAGTGAAATGCTGTGGCGGGACCTTAAGAGAACTTTGTATAAACAAATGCCTACAAAACCTGAATGACCTGAAGCAACATTTCATACGTAAAGAAGAGTGGGCCAAAGTTCCTCCACAATAATGTGAGAGAAAATCGTACAGAGAAGTTATTACTTCAGGCTACTGCTGCTGGAAAATGACTGAATAATTCAGGTCTACATTCTTTTTCACAACTGTTTTTTGAAGCCTTTGAAAAAATAAAAATGAACACTCACAGTTATTCCGAGCCATGCGGCTGGATATCTCAATGAGGATTCGTGTGTAGCAGAAGATCATGATGGCCAAAGGCAGAAGGAAGAGGCACACAAACGTGAACATGTTGTAAAGGGTCTCCTGCCAGCGCTGGACAAAACTTCCATGGGTGGTGCACTGGGTGAACTTCTCTGGCACCGTGATGGTCACATTGCGAAATATAAACATCTGGATAAAAAAAGACAAGAAAAGTTCTACTGAGCGACGGCACTGCATCCTCATGATCCATCCTGTAGTCAAGCATGATGTAAAATGGATCATGAATATTTAATGATCAGTTAATCTAATAAGGAAGTGTCAATAGAAAATTGTACTTAGTAGTCAGTATAAGCTTTTAATGATATAAGTTTGCATATGATAGAATACTGCGTGATGACCTCTTTATAACTCAGACTGTTTTCGTTCACTGTGACCTGTTATCATGCAGGGAAGGAGCAGTACCTGCTAGATCAGAGCTTAATAAGCAGTTTCACTTTGTACCAGGTAGAGGAGCCTCTCCTGGCACACGCACACACGTGCACACACACACACACACACATATTCGCACATGCTAACGCATCAACATTCCACTGAACAAACGTATTCACTGTTGTATTACTCTTCTTGTGTATAAATAAAGACCAGGGCAGTGGCAGAGTGCGAGTCTCAGAGCCCTCACTCCAAGTCCGAGTGCTCTGTGGCTGCCTTTGCATGCAAGTAAAACTGTGTGTTTCTCCTCTCTGATTCTCAGCTGAAGGAGTGTCTTAGAGTACATCTCTTGACAGGAAGTAAAACTGAACACAGTGATATTTTACAATATGTTTGCATGTTCTCTAGAATAACACTTAAAGGTGTTTTCTGATCAAATGCTTGGGTGTGAAAATGCTTGGTTAATGCCTCGTCTTTCATTATGGGATTAACACTTTGCTGTAATTAGCAAAGGATATTGGTCGTCCTTTAAAACCTTCAACTGTCTGAAAATGCTTTAGAAATTCAAATCTCTGCATGGAGGTGGTCTGGGCATTTGTTTGTTTTTTCAGCGTCTTGCAGCTATTACAGTCTCTGTTATAGTTACTGTAAAAACATCTGAGGGATATTTGTAATACGCACAACTTTTTTTTTTTTTTTTGTCTGTTAAAATCATTCTCACACATTTTAAGGCAGTTGGACCTTGTCAATAATTGTTGTCTGAAAATCTGTGAATAAGAGCAACAAGTGTGAGTAGGGGAGACCGGGGATAGTTGTAACATTTTTGACATTTCTGTCTGTAAATTGGAGCTCTTTTAAGGTAGTGGATTCAAAATGTAATGCAAAGTATTTACATGTCTCTGCTATTAAATAGTGCAGCTATTTTCTCTGCAGCACAATTACCCATTGCATGGTATGGTCTCAAACACAAAGAGTGAAATGTTACAATTAACCCCATAGCCTGGGTTAGTTGTAACATATCCTGGGGTGAAATGTAACACAATGAAATAGGGGTACTGACAAAACATTAACATGTAATCTTTTTTATTCAACACATGAATGCACTTAGAGCCATTTATGTAGCTATGTGTGTGTGTAACACAATGCAGAAATCTAGCTTTTGAACATATTCCAACCCCCCAAAAAAGACAAATTATGGAATTTTCTGCAACTGAATATTTCATTAATTTTGGTTGGTCTTCCTTGAGTTTGGCCTCATTGGCTCAGTGGGCATCGTAACCTACAACTCTTGCACCAACTTTTGAACATAACAATGAAGCTGAAAAAATATAGTTGTGCACCAGCATCGCAATTCCATTACTTTTTATCATGGCTTACCATGGTGTGGTTTGCAAAGTGCTTCAGAAAGATGAGGAAATCTGTTTCTTGCACCCATCCTGATTTATTTCCACTACCAATACTTCCTACTGGTCCATCTCTGACACAGTGGTCTGCATAACGTATGTGTGGGAACACAAACAGTGGTTGTGTTGCCAATGGCATTAACCGCATATACAAAGGCGACCAGTGAACCTCTCTCTGCTGATGTCGTTGCCCCAACTTGTTTAATATAAGTTAAAGTAATAGTGTGGTAGGTGTAACATCTGCATTATTGTTACAACTAACCCAGACTGTTGTTGTTACAACTGACCCAGACTCCTATAGCCCATAGACATACAAATAACATAATTTAAGTTTGATGAGTTTAACTGCAACGCAGATAATGCTATTAGAAATTGAAATAAAGTAGAAAAACTTACTTTTTGGCATACAAATTACTTTTTTTCGTGTTAAATTGTCTGTGTTTGACAAAATGTGCTGATTTTTCACGTGTGATAGAAGAACTGAATTGGGCATGCACAGGATGAATCACATCATTTGAAACTTAGTCCTGATTGGAGAAATTGGAAGTGTTACAACTGACCCACGTTACAACTGACCCACGTTACAACTATCCCCGGTCTCCCCTACCTGTATAGTATAGTTGTTTATTATATGCCCCACACAAGCAAAGAATCCCTGGTTCAGTTCTGGGAGAAGCCACAAATCTCTTTGGGCATGTGGTGTCAAAAGCTGCCAAATCAAACATGTGCAGCTTCCTTTAGTGGTGACCCCCTTATCAATTAGGGAGAAGCTGAAAGTAGCTTAAGGGATTTCCAGACTGGTTAAAAAGATACCATGAAGAGAGTAAAAAATAGGGATTGTCCAATAAGTTTAAGGTTTAAGGTTCCACTTCTGGCCCTTTCTGTTTACGTGTCAAGGTATCCTTAAACAAGGAACAGAATCCCAGATGCTACTGATAGACAGGTCATTACTTTGAATGTATTATTATGTTAACTCATAATTCACAATATAATTGCAGTTCATTTAATACTTCCATACAAAGAGAAATTATGTTTGTTTTCACAACAGAACAGTTTAAAAAAACAACATTAACTTAGCCGTGCATTACTTTAGCAGATATTATTTCTGTTTAAGACTCAGCACCGTATTCATTTCACCATAGTCCTTAATGTCTTGCTCGAATATACCTGATGAAAGTAAAGTACCAGGTAATCGAGCATGCTGCTTTCGCTGCTGGGCTGCAATGCAATTACTTGAGGGCTGCTGTGGCTCAGGTGGTAGAGGGTTATCCACTAATGACAGAAGTCAGTGAGATTTTGATGCCCTCGAACCAATCTTTTAGAAAAACATGTTGCTGGAAAACACGCTCCAAATTAGGACTTGTTTTCTGAAAAACAAAAACATTTTTCAGCTTCAGGGTTTAATATTTGTTGTTGTCTTATATCAACTTAAAAAGAAATATTTGCATTCTGTTTGGAAAGCTTAGCTCCAAATCCGAACACATAATATGTTGCTGTTTTTACATTAAAAGAAATTAAAAAACAATTGTATGTTTCACAATCTGAATGCTTCTAATTTTCAAATCTGCTTTATTATGTGTTTATGAAGATACACAAATCGACAGTCACAGTGTTTCTAGGGAAAGTCAAACCTCGGGGCTCCAGCATTTATTTTGGATTTGAGTATCTAAGTGTCTGTGGGAAGAGAAAAGAAACAAACAGCAGCAGAATTGCTCCTGGCAATTTTGCTAAAACATAAATTGGAGTTTGTTGGCGGCTCTCACATAAATGAGAAAAGTGTTGTAAATCGGTAAATGCATGCATTTTCTTCCCAGGTATGAATAGACATGTGTGAGCAAGACACTTTTGTTATTAAAAATTGTATATACCATGAATGAGCCCAATCAACTTTATACACTTTCAAAGAAAAGTGTATAAAGTCATGTTTCTGATGAATGTTTATCAGTGTGGGACCCCAATAAGATTTCCACCTGTACTAGAAGAGCTGACATTCCTTCCACACTTTCACTTCCAGTTTGGCTCTCAAATGCATTACTACGTGGAAGAACCAGCCCACTCTTCACCCAACATTTATACTGGTGAGAGAGCTCCTGACATTTTTCAGAGCAAAAGTGGAGCACGGTATTAATTTTTGAGAGAGAATGCGCTCATAATATAACAGTACGAGGTTGAAAGGCGACGTCATTGCTATTGATGTTTTAAATCGATGTAGACATCTCTTCAACAAATTGGTAAGGGGAGAAATATAATGCCGTTGGCAGAATTTCAGTGGAGCATCCAGTAAAAACGTTTAACCAGCAGTCTCTCTGGTTTTCAAGCTTAAATTGCTGAATGAAGTGCATATAAACCTTATCAGCAATACAGTATGTGCATATAACAAACTGTCCTTTTGTATCACCTCTTGGCAGCAGGGTATATATACATTAGATTAGTTTACACGCTGACTTTCAGTATGAGGCACGGGAAGATTTGTTAGCGTGACCTTACCCAGCAGAGAAAGTATCATTTTATCACCGCTGGTAACTAAAGATCACACTGCTCTTTTCATATAAAGCTGAAAAAAAAAGTGCAGATATGCACCACCTGCATACCGTCTATAAATTTTAGTATAATTCATGCAGCCATAAAGTGTTCTGGGTTTATTCTTGTTCTGATTGTTTTCTGATGAAATCGTGGGAATCGAGTGTGCACGACTGCATTAACATGCAAAACAGTTTGCATGAGCCTGTTCTCTTTTGATCTGTGAAGAGTTCGAAATAATCAAGAGGGTTTTTTTTCCTTTTTTTTTGGTTTTCAGCAGAAGGTTTTTAGAGGTCGTGGACTTTGGTTACTCGGTGCTGTGCATTATGTGTACAGAGAACAAATTTGAGGAAAAAACTTGAGATATTTAAGTTATTCGCTGAAAAATATTCTGTGTAATAAGTCACTGAAGAAAATACATTGCACTTGCAACATAAATATCTTTGTGTATAACATAAACTCACCAGCCAGTTTGTTAAGGTATACCTTCCTAGTACTGGGTTGGACTGCTCTTTTGCCTTCAGAACTGCCTTAATGCATCATTAAATAAGATGCTGGAAACATTCCTCAGAGATTTTGGTCCATACTGACGTGATAGCATCACGCAGTTACTGCAGCTATGTCGATATGAATCTCCCATTTCACCACATTCCAAAGGCACTCTATTAGATTCAGGTCTGGTATCTTTGGCCATTTGAAAACAGTGAACTCATTTTCATGTTCAAGAAAGCAATTTGAAAATATTTGAGCTTCATGACATTGTGTGTTATCCTTCTGGAAATAGCCACTGGAAAATGGGTACACTGTGATCATAAAGGGATGGACATGGTCAGCAAAGAAAT
Organism: Oreochromis niloticus; assembly: GCF_001858045.2. Taxonomy (NCBI): domain Eukaryota; kingdom Metazoa; phylum Chordata; class Actinopteri; order Cichliformes; family Cichlidae; genus Oreochromis; species Oreochromis niloticus. The sequence continues at coordinate 53,368,158 of NC_031972.2, forward strand.
CAAGCAGGGCTGAAAGTGTGCCAATAAGAAGAAGATATCCCCCATACTATTACACCACCACCAGGAGTGTAAACTATTGATACAGTACAAGACGAGATGGATCCGTGCTTTCATGCTGTTTACACATGTTGGGGTGGAAACAGACTCATCAGACCAGGCAAAGTTTTTAGAATCTGGTCCATCTAACTATCTAATCGTCAAAATATGTCCTGCCCGCAAGTGTAGATCTCTAACTGGAGCACAACATTTGTAAAACCTTGCCTTTTATGGCCGAAAAAGTCCACCTAAGAAACAGAGAGAGGAATGAAAATGTCTGGTAGTGAAGCGAGGACAAGACAACAGAATATATAGGAATATGGAGAAGAGTGCAGAGGATTGATGCAGCATTCCTGCTGGATCGTCCTTTTACAATGCAAAAGAGAGCATTAAAGGGGAGGTTAATAAGAATCTGTGGCCCAAAGGAGCCACAAGATAGCCAGTGATTCACAGCACAGTACCTCTGTCCTTAGAAGAACCACGTTTACCTCCTGCGGTATCTGATTTTTGATGCTGCTAGTCTACATGTTTTGTTCTGAGCAGTATTAAATGGGTTTTTTTTTGCTGTTGTAACTGTAGTTTCCTCCATTGTATGATCCTTGAAGGACACATTTTCCCCTCAGAACTTAAAGTGGTCTTTTTTCTTTTTGAGTAGAAATCTTGTCCTTTTGAAACGGACTACCAAAGAGCATTCATTCATTTGGATACAAAAAAGCACTGAGATGCTCAAAAGAGCTCTTTAGAATTGTCTGTCATTCTGACAGAATATCTTTATTTTTATTTTACCACCTGAGTTTAAACAGTGGCAGAGGAATTTGTAATTTTAGTGGAAAGGATTTATTCTTTGACAAAAAGTTTCAAGTGTGTTACAGCCTTTTAGCATTTTGTTTTATATGAGCTGTTTTAAGAAACTTATATTCAAAGCTCATCAAAAATAGTGTAAAATATCTGCCAAAATAAATAAACCATCAACCTTTAAGTGATGCTGTAGACTGTATTCGCTTCTTTTCACTCACTATGTATTTGTGCACCACTCTGCATTTAATCATTGTCAATCTGTGGCTCTCTTCCACAGTGTGTCTCTTGCCCTCCTCTCACCCATGGCAGATGGCTGTCCCTCCATGAGCCTGGTTCTGCCAGAGCTTTCTTCCTGTTAAAAGGGAGTTTTTCCTTCCCACTGTTGTCAAGTGCTTGCTCATAGGAGACTGTCTGGTTGTTGGGGTTTTCTCTGTATTATTTTAGGGTCTTTACCTTATAATATAAAGCATCTTAATGCGACTGTTGTTGTAATTTGGTACTGTATATTTAAAAAAAACTTCAATTCATTAAGTTAAAGTGGCCAAGCACCTGATAAGGTATGACTTTTGAGTGAGAACTCTTTAACCACCATTGAGTAGACATGGATGGGGAAAGTATCCATAGGGAGAAAAAAAAGTGTTTTGTAAAAGGCTGTAAATATGATGCTCTAGATTTATGGAGACAGCTTCAAGTGGCCATTCAATTAACTGCAGTTTTTGGCATTTCCACACTTGCTTAATTTTTAAACCCTGGAGGTGACAGCTTGCCACTGATGGAGCAGATTCACAATCATGCAATGCTGAGACTGTCAGACAGAAACCCGAGCTGACAGTGGTCCTAATAGCTGCTGCTGAACTGACTCTGAAGTCATACTCGCCCAAATTATTTACATGGGGTTTCAAATCTGTGCGTAATAGCTCACTTTTAATTACTGTTTCAATTAAGATTAATAGATAGAAAAAAACAGTAAATAAAAGAAGAAACACAACACAAAAAGGGAAAGAAATATGACAAACAGGGAAGCGCAGAAACAACATTAAACAGTTACTTTTCTTTTTAATGAGGGGGACTCGCTGGGACATCCTATTAAATCCTTTTATGCTGCATTGCATTTTTTCATAATTTTAGGAAAATCAGGAAACACATGCTGATTTGATTCCCAAACTCATGAAATATTCCTCAAAGACATATATAAGTCTAAAATTAGTCTCCAGGGCACAGTAATGATCAAAGCTAAAATGTGAGCTGATAACACTGTAATAAACGTAATATTTTACATATACAACTTGCAAATAATCTTCCTGCAGTATATCATGTGTTACATTGTGTCAAACTCCCCACCTAAAGATGTGTTTCTTATGCATATTCCTGCTTTATAAAATTACACCTGTGTGTAACATTAAAGATAAATACCCCGGAGTACCTGAAAATCAGCCCCATCAGACATTATTGAAAGTGGCCAATGACCACAGGGGTATGTGAAAATGGGAAAACCTCAGTCCATCCATGCACCCATCCTTTTATATAACCACTTATTCAGCAGTTGTGGGTGGCTGTAGTCTGTGCCAGCAGGCCGGTGAATTTCTTAATCTGGCTTTTGCTCCTATAGCCACAGACTGTATAAAAGAAGGATGTAGTGACTATTTGATTTGGTCATTTGGTCAGTAAGATCCCAATTTGAAGCTTCAAACTGAGTGTTTTCAATATCACCATCTTGGTGTTTTGATATCAGATGTGAAGAGCGAGAATCCTCTTTCCTGACACTTAGAATCTCGATAATTTACAAATGTACAAAAACGACTTTATTCTGTATTCAGTATGACCTGCAGCTGCAGCTGACACCATAAAATCATCAGAAAAGTGTTTACTGAGGTCACAGAGTGAAGGAGCCTGGGGCCATTCTCCCTCAGACCTCTATACAACTGGAAGACCTTTTGGGGGCCTTGAGAAAGAACGCAAGCTTCAGGCACTTCCACAGTGGCGTCACTTTTCAGGCCCAAAGCTCCATCCACTTTTGACCTGATGCTACTTGAGCGTGGAGTGCTCAAAGAGAGTAGAGAAGCACAGCCATTCCAATACCACCCTGTCTAAGCTCACTCTCCAAATTAAGTGAAGTCTAAAAAGTCTGTTAAATGGAACTTTGTCTCTCTGTGTCAAAGTACCCTTGGGCAAGACACTGAACTTCAAGCCACACTGGTTTGTGACAAGCACACTGAAAAGTGTGCAAAAGGCTGAAAAGTGTGCAAAGTGCATACCATTCAATCACATGAACACAGTGTATAATAAGTTATGTTGTGACTTCTTAAGTTCCTGCAGGCAACCTGATGAAGGTCCCTGGCCTCCTTTGTTATGCGCTAACTGAAGGGTAACAGAATAAGGCCGGGGGAACCTTCATTAGTCTTACAAAGATATAAATCTGCCCTGCTGGACAGCTTCGAGAATGTGAGCTGTTTTTTAACATATTAAAACATCATGAAGTATTTTAAGTTTTTTTTTTTTAACTTTTCCAAACGATAAAGACCTCCACCATAACCCTTCACACTACACCAAAGTAATTACCTAAAAGATAAACAATTAAGATATAATTTCTTTCTTAAAAAAAGGACAATTTCTGCCAATTAACAAAAAAAAATTTATGTTTTAAAATTAGAGGTCAGTCTGGCCAATGAGCTTCTAGAGCTTTTTCCACATAGAAAAACTGAGATTTGTTATTAAAATAATTTTTCTATATGTGAGAGATTAAATGTGGAATTAAACCATTTTACACTGACAGAAAGGGAGTTTCACTGGTCTGGCCAACTTAAGATCAAAGTGAACTGTATCTGGCCAGGGACTCAAAGATTGCATTTGACTGATGACCTAAACTGGAAACTGAAAGAATAAAATCCAAATCTAAAACATCAATACATTATATCTATTTCTTAATTATTTATTTAGTTTTGTTCAAAGAGATTGAAGAAATCAATCAAAATTATATTTAAATTCAAAAGTGTTTTCATGTGCTTATATTTAGTTTACCCACGTCGTATTTTCAAAATTTACGATCAAAACTTGAATTTTGGGTTACCAATTTAAAAAATAATTCATTTTTTTTCCTCATTAAATTGCAAACCCACAGGGTAGCAACACCATGTCCTCTTTTACCTGAGGGAGTGAAAGGATGACACTCATGGTCCAGGCCACAGCCAACATGACTTTGCTCTTCCTTTTGGCCTCACTGATTCCCAGCGGATTGAGGATGGCGGACTGTCTGTCCAAACTAATGACCACTGTCACAAAAGCGCAGGAGTACATCGCCACCAGCTTCATGAACATCAGCAGCCTGCAGGCGACGTCTCCCGCCTGCCACTGCACCGTGATGTTCCACACCGCGTCCACCGGCATCACGATGAAAGTCACCAGCAGGTCGGCCACCGTGAGGTTCATGATGAGGATCCGGACGTGTGACTTGCGCCTGCCGCCGCTGCTGGCAGCCCACAGCACGGCCAGGTTGCATACCGCCGACACCGCGCACAAAGCGAAGGTGATGATAACTCTGACTTTGGCTGCTGTGGAGAAAGTGGGAAGCTCGAGCGCGTCTCCATCTGCGCTCTTATTGCACGCTAAGGTGGGTCCCTGACAGCTGCCATTCACCGTTTGATCCGCCAGCTGGTGGAACATAGTCTGATGGAAATCGGAGTGACTGGACCCAAAAACAAAAACAAGATTAAAAGAGAAGAAAAGAAAAGCTAGAACGTGTATCTCTTCTCCTCCTACATTTCCAGCGCGGACCTGCAACTCTGAAAGGGGAAAAAACAAATCTACATTCAACCTGATAATAAACGCAAAAGGTGTTGTGCCTTATGCATATGTGGCATTTTCTACCTTAACACAGAAGAACTGCCGAAATGCCCAGTTTTAATTAGGCTACATTCCCGAATGGCCTGTTGTTATTAATTAACTAATATATTTTAAAAAATGGAAAAAATACACACAAAAATGCAGAGGATATAGAAGAACACACAAAATAATTCAAAAACAGGTAAAGAAAATGCAAAAAACGACTGAGATGGAAACATTTCCTAAACTTCTAGTCTCATCCTTTAATTTCTCGCTCTTATACCTTCCCATCCTCCTGACGTTATTCCAAACATAAAGAAAGTCAGGGGGAAAAAAACACAATTTACGACGCAGAAACAAGCAACTTACCTGCAATTAGGAGCCGCTACCAGTGAGCGCTAACAGAGAGCGTGTTACTGCAGTCACTGCAGCTGTTGCTTCAGACCGCTTCATTCGTCCGCTGTGCAAAATGACAACCAACGCCGTCACTCGGGTTAACCATTCACGAACCGGCGCCGCTTCTTTTCGCAAAGAACCCTAATGTTAGATCTGGAGGAAGACAGACGAATTACTCTGCAAGCTGTGAGGGGGAAGGGGGGATGCTGCTGAGGAGAGTCAGCCTCCTTTCACTGGAGAAACTTCATCACAAAATGGATTTGATGTTTGCTTGGAGCTGCTAGAAGCACAGAGACTCTTTTTTGTCTCATTTTACTTCCCATCAAACTGAGACCATAACAAATACCTTTACTGGTGGTTGAATTCAGTGAAATTTTAAAACTCTTTCATGTTTGAAGTTTGACGTTTTCTTTGTTGCTGCTAAATTGGGGGGAAAGGCCGTTTTGTTACATTAAGAAAAGGCAAACATCCACATTTAAATACTGATGGAAGATAGAACTTGGTACTTTCTGATTATTGTAAATTACATTTCAGCTCATCACTACACTATTTTCAAGTGTCAGCATCAAATGTAAGAAATTACATATTTGCAGCCATAACCGTGACCCTGCTGCTTGGGCCGGGCCTCCTGTGTGTGTTTTTCTTCTTCTGTCTGTCTGTGTTGTCTTGCAGGCGTCCTCTGGCTGGAATTTATCATTGCAACTGACAGCACTAGATCAGTCTTCCAGGAGCATTTACTAAGACCTGCCCTCTCTGCCTTTGTAGTCCCTGCACTATCTATCTATCTATCTATCTATCTATCTATCTATCTATCTATCTATTTTTAAATTCTGTCTCAAATTCTTGTTAATAATGCATTTTCTGTGTTAATGATGCACATATCACAATGTTAGGACAGCTCATCTGTTATTGACAGGAGTTTTGCACCCTTACAGTTCTCATTGTGGCTTCAGGGAGGACGAAAACTGATGTGTGGTTTTGGCTCTCTGTTTATACACTGACCTTTTAACTACAAATTAATCAAAATCTGGGAATAAATTGATTAAAATGTGGGAACAAAGTAATCAAAATGTGGAAATGAAGTGTACTCAGTCTAGTAAAAGGTGGCCTTGGATGATATTTATGGAGGATAAGGAGATCTTTTTGACAAAGTGTTGGCAGTGAAGTTTAATAGATAATGTTTTGCCCTACCAAAAAATAAATAAATAAATCAGATGATAATTATGATTTTAAAAAGGGCATTGTCTACTGTGTAAATTAAGGTCAAATGTGGAATTACAAAAACAGCCGCTTGTGTTCTTCATACTAATATACTGCAGGGTGTTGCTTTAGGGTTTACACTTGAGCTCAGATCCAGAGTCCCTTCATAATAAAGGTCAAGGTGTGCTCCTTTTATGATGCGTCTTGTAAGTAGGTCAATCATCAAAAGCTACCAGAGCAGCCAGAGACGGTGTATTTACTCTAATATAATTAGTAAATACAAAGTAATTGGTGATAATGTCATTTTGTATCAAAATTCTACAGCATTTATTTTACTGAAATAAAAACCACAATGATTTATCGTCCCTAAACTGTGATACTCATTTATGTTAATTAAATTATTGCCTGAATAATTCACATCTCAAGATAAAGACATGGAAGTGTCAGCTATAGAAACAAAGGCCAACTCGATGGTAGAAAGGCTAATGGGCTTTGATTTAAGTCGCCACACTGTTACCTACTTATTTAGCAAATTATCCACCGTGATGTGACAACTCACGGGGTAATCACAGTCTGGCTGGAATGAATGGTCACTTCTCTCTGTGGGTTTAGTGTTTTTTGTCAGTGAATTAACCCTTCCCTCAAAAACGCAGATCCATTTAGCCTCCTGCCTACAAACACTGAGGGGAGAGAGATAGTGTGGAATTACAGGGATTATTTTATATAACCATCATCTTTGTCATTGCATTAATTATCATTTCATCCAAGCATTTATTGAAGTTGCTGGCATTATGTTATAATTTATATTATAGGGGTTATCATAATCAAATATTAACATGTTTATTACAGGTGCAGTTATAACTACTTTAAAATGATTGAGTTAAATATATATGTATCATAACTCATAGGCTGAGTATATGGGTACAGTAAAATAGTAGCTGAGCAAAGGCCTGAATGTATTCAGCTTCTTGTGGTATTTGAGTTTGCTTAGTTACAGGTGACGGAAGGATGTCCAGTCCATGGTGACCTCAAAGGCCTTAGATCATCACCATATTCTTAAGAGGATGCCAGAAAGAGGAACCTCTATGTTGCAGTTAATTCTTAAAATACATGAATGTTCTGTACATGCAAATTATTTGCTTGTAAACGCAAGAAGGGGCGTTACAATACCCTGATGTTATAAAAGCAATCTAGAGTGTATTTTGGGTAGAGATGTACAACTGCTTTGCAGTTTGCACCTCTCCACGCTGCGTGCATTCATTAAAATCAATTGTTTGAACGGCCTTTTCTGGACCATCATTGTTTTACTCTTATCCTCAATTTCGGACCCGTAACATTTGGTGCATTGGCCGAGGGTTGAGGGAGAAAAGGTGGAGGTTGAGACTGAGAGGGTCCAAGGTGCTCAAACAGGCAGACACGAGTCAGTGGTCGAAGTGAGTGGACATAAGCCGGCTTATTCAAAGGTAAGGCACTACCTGTTGAATTATTTCCAAACAGTGCTGAATTGGGTCTGACAAAATTGAAAGTCTACTCACTGAAAATTACTGGTAAAGGTCTGTTTTGGTTTTGGTGAAAATCTCATGAGAAGTTGAAGTTGAAGTAATGATAAGAAAAAGAGTAAAAGTGAGTTAGAGTCTCACTAAAGGTACCGGGTTAAAGTCCCAAAGGAATAAGAATAAAGAGGATTTAGGATAAAGAGAATTTAGAATAATAGGTAATTGGTGAAGTTTGTGACATTAAAGTCTCAATTGAATATAAAGCCGGGCTTGGACACCGATATGGTGGGTTTATGATTTTCGGGGTGTCTTCAAAATAATTAAATTGTATAGAACGGGACTCTGGGAGTCTAACAAGTGCATTGCTCAGACGTAACGGTTGCCAAGGTCAAGGACGCTTAGACCTTGTCCTCAGTTGAGGGATAGTCAGTTGGTCACTGTGGAGCTTGGGGCACTCCAGAATAACTAGTGGTTGGACCACTTTGCCGTCCGGGACGGTGGTTTGCACTTTTTTGGTCAGTAGAAACCGGGTTTCGGGCGTCTACCTTTTAACTTAAAACTTCGGGGAAGCCTGGGATGTGGGGTGTCCACATAACAGGGCTTTTCGGGTTGAGTTGATTGATGCTTTTAAATTGTGTAGGGTCTTAGATATTTGGCCACGGCCCGGGGCCGAGACTGGTTACAATTGATGACAAAAAACTCAGGGAGTTTATCGGTCGGACCGTTAATTTAAAAATTGTCTAAATTGTGTAGGTTTTGGAATGAGAAGCCTAAAATCTGTGCAGTTGTAATCATAGGACGTCTGTGTAAATATATTAAGAGACTTGTCTGAGTCTGTGAGTCAGGCTGGTATTATTTTTAGACTGTGTGTGTGTGTGTGAGAATGCAAATAAGGCAGCTGAGAGGTCAATAGAGTATGAGGAAGTTAATAGGGACTGCTAGACATTGCTGGTGCATGTACTTAAGATGCTGGTTTTGTTTATTACAATATGTAAGTAAAGTTTTATTTCTTGCCATGACTGTATGACTTTTTGAGGGGTTTTGAGATAGGATACATAAACTGTTGATACTTAAGACCGTTACCTGGGTTCTGAGAACTGAAATTGAATTTGAGATAATTTAATTAATAAAGATGTCTGTAAGCGATGTGTGTTTTGGGGTGTCGAAGTAAGATGTTTTAGGATTTTTAGATGGGTTTTGTTTCAGTTTGAGATAATATATACAGTTACATTTTCTGTGTGTGTGTTGTTGAGTGACAACATGCGCACTTTAAATTGGGCGCTGTCCCTTCCTCTTTTTAGTTTCAAAACACAAAGGCTGTGAGATTAAAATTACTGTGAGTAACGGTTTGACTTTTGACTAGGGAAATAATATGCTTACTTTTGGGTCTATGAAGATATTTGACCTTCAGTGATGTTATGAGAGGTTTCAGTTTTCTTTTTCTTTTTTCTTTTGACTTGCTCTTTCTGATCATGGAAGGCATGTCCAAAATACTCGTATGAAAGCGTATTTTGTGTGATTTTAACTGTGTGAATGCTGTCAGTATTTGATTTGAGTGACTGGGTGATTTGTCTGAGTAAGTGAAAAGGGGAAGTCTGAGAGAGAGAAAGGCAGTGCGTGTGAGACGATTTATGGCGTCTGAAAGAGGTTAGAGCATTTAAAAGGTGTGTATGGAATAAAGGAGTGTGAAATATATTTCTTGTGTGATGAAAAGTAGGATGTGCTAAAGTTTGAAAGTGTTTTTAATTCAAGAAAACAAAAAACAAAGGAGTTAGATTAGTTTGAGGAACAGGAAATATTGCTCTATGTACCGGGGCTGCAGCGACAGGAAATAGTGAACAGGAACTGTGCATGCCCATATATGGGAACTGAGTGTGTACAGAAAGAACACAGAGAGAGAGATTTAACTCTAGGCACATGAAGCAAATGAAGCCTTTAAGAAAAAATGAATATAATACTAATTATATGGTTTAGTGTGTCAATACAGGTGGGCGTCTTTCAACTTTGCAACCTTGAGTTCAGCAGCAGAAAAGTAGATTAAAAGAATTGGGAGAATAAGCCAGTTTTTGGCTCGAAATTGTGCGGCTGGATCTCTCACTTTGTCCCTGAAGCGGCGAAGAAGTTCAAAGGACAGTTAATCGCCTGATGAAGACCGATAGAACATCGTGGACTTGAATACAGCAGGCAAACGGCAGTGCCACTGATCCAGTAACACTGATGACGACTGACGACCAGCAGCAGCATGTAAGAGTAATGTAACATGTACTGTGAAAATACAGGCTGGGCAGTTGAACAGTGGGATAAAGAATTGTGGAAGAGCACTGGACATTGAGTGATATTTTGCCATGCTGGGATTTAATCTGAAAGAAAGACTGTAAAGAAACAGAGAAGAAGACAACAGCTGAGTTGAGACTGTGTTTGCGGGAGCTTTGAAGCCCGAACAGGACATTGTGCAGAGAGGACCAGTGAGAGATGAAGCTGGACGAGTTTGACTGCGAGAATATAGGATATAATTGGATTGAAAATTGAAACCTGAACTCATGAATTGTTTAGGGATGTCCACCATAGCATAACAAAGAGGTAAACATTAGAAAAGGTAAGAATAATGAAAGAAATAATTGTTATTACCTTAATGAATAGAAAACACACATACAAATTGTTACATGTGAGATTATTTTTGAAATGAATCAGAAGTGAGATAGTTTGAATCTAAAGCTCAGTGGTGAAATGCATAAATTAAATATGAATATATAGGATGCAATGAAGAAACAGCTTACACGTAGTGTACATTAACATGAATACATAGAAATGCAATGAGAAACTCAATGAATTAATTTAATGAAGAAGCAGTTTACACCCAATTAACATAAAATGCAGGGAAGAACACGCTTACATGCCTGGCATAATTGGTGTTTCTGACCAGAGACAGAGAAATGGGTTATTTAACCACTGGTGATAATAATGAAAATGTCTTAGTTTTGTTATTTTCAGGAGTAAAGCAGACTTGGACCGGCTCTCCACATCCAGCAGTCGGAAGAAAGTTAGAGGTTAACATCTATGGATAAGTTAAGGCAAGTTTCTGGTTGAATTGTTCACAGCATGATGTGTCCAGGAACCTGAAAAGCAAGCCCCAGCTCCTGGCTGAAGACCAGGAGGGCGGTAATTTAAGGTGGGAAATCAAAATGTGGGTTAGTAACTCGGGGAAAAAGAAAACTGACTGCTTAACTGGAGAGTTGGGAAGAAGTCTGGGAGACTGTGAAGTCATAGATGCAAAATAACATATACCCATACACACACAAACAGAAATGCATTAACCTTATAAAGACAAGCTCCTGAAGCTTAATGAACAGATATTGATTAAAAACCTGGCTAAGAACATAAGCATATGCAATGAAGATCTGCTTGCTGCTTGTATGAGTGAGAGAATGGTGTGAATGGTTCATAAAATAGATGGAAAAACAAAAGAAAAGTGTCTATAAGAGTGACTCAGGAGTGCTCTTGCACTGATTGATCAGAGTAAGTGATTAGTATAGAAAGAAAATGAAAATAATCGAATAATGTGATAAAGTTTAAACATGTATTTATTTTGCCAAGTTAAATTGTTGAGATATGGCTGAGTATGGAAAAAGTTTGAGAGCTCGTGTGAATGTGGACAGAGGAGGTTGCTGTGTGTGTGTGATTGAGGCCTTAAAGGAGGGGTAGATTGTTCAGAGGTGCAAATTTGATTAAGAGGTTTATAAATTAGTGTTGACATATTGTGAGAACGTGCTTATATGTTAAGGTTGAATGTGAGTTTGGTAAAGTGCTTAAAGGGGATCTCGTGTACAAAACGGTGTAGCTTTTTTACGTTTTGGGTGTGTTCTATGGGTGAAATTTAAGATTGTTGAAGATTTTTGAGGTTGTTGTTTTATTTTTAAAGAGGGAGTGTTAATAAACATGGACATGTTTAAGGGGTTTTGTAACAGTGCACTTATAAAGAAAAACCTGTCAGGTGATTTTGTTTTGTACTTTGATGAGCTAATACTCAGCTCTCTTTTTTCTCATTTTTGTTGTAAGCAGGCCTGCAAAAGAGTGGATAACAGCGCTGACAAAGTAAAAGGATTGCCGCGAGCCAATCCAGTCTAAAAGCAGAAAGAACTATTTTCTTAAAAACAAAGTAAAACAAATAAATGAGTTGATGTTGCTGAGAGTGAAGACTGAATATTTGCGAGATAGTCTCCACTGTCAGCAATACCTGATGGTAATGCGTGTGAGTGAATGTGTGGGAATGGACAGGTGAATGGACGGACGAGGCAGACCATAGGTTGGACCGACTGGACACTGACAAAAGACTGGACTAAGGTTGGACATATGACTGATAATTGTTCTGTTTTAACTTTTTTTATATTACAGGTTGGATGAAGTGGAGAAACTGAGTATAAAAGGTGATGTTCTGGTTAACACACAGGTTTTTGTTTCTAGGACGTTTCAAGGATGCAGGCTGTGGATGGAGCCAAGAAAGGATTTGACATGATGATTAATTTGATTTCATTCCTTAAATACAGGTTTGAAGGGCCGGAGCATTTATACATAATATGATAGGACTAAACTTTTCTTTAATTCCCTAACCTGAGTGAAGGATTTTGAGTTTGTAACACATGAGATGTGTCACAAAAAGGGGGGTGTTAATATATGCGATTAGCTACATGAAATGTGTTCTTTTAGGGTTACTAGGCAAATGTCTACGTGACCTTTGCCTAATAACCTTTGTGATGATAAACTTGTTTACCGACTTGCTCTCTTGTAGAACAGACAGACTTAGAAAAGGGGAACCTCAGCTCTGAGTTTGAGAATAACTCTGTTAAGTTGACAGGAAACACGTCGAGACAGCAATATAGGGCAAATCTGTTTGAGCTTGTAATTAAATGTGGGACTTGAAAAGAGGAAGTAAATTTGGTATAGGACGTGCTTGAGACGATCAGACGAGAGAAGGAGAAGGTCAGGAATAGTTTAAACTAAGATTGAGAAAGTAAATGGGGTGAAAGGGGGTGTAGCTTCAGGGCAGCTCACAGCCTGGCGTAAACGCAAGGTGCTGTCACACAGCTTAAGTTATTTGGTTGATTTATTTTATGACAAAATAATAAGGAAATATTAAAAATATACAACACGTTGAGAAGATCTCTTTTGTTATATTTTAGTGTTTAACATGGAAGATGCCTCTCTGGAGCTTCTCTCCTGATGCTACTCCACCAAAAGAAGTTCATTTATAGAGACTATGTCAGCTCCCAAACAGACAACAACAAACCAAGATTAGCAATAAACAATCTAAACATAAATAATAACAAATGAAGAACAATACAGAATCCAAATCTGAACCAAAGAACAAAATAGTGAAATGTGGATTATTGGGTTTTTCTCTGTATATATGAAGTATTTGTAATGTGTATCTGCTAATGAAGGCTTGTAGAGGCCAGTTTATACTCACAAACGAGTGCTCAGCCAGACTGAAAAACAGGAAGCTTTAGTGCACAAGGCATATTAATAAATATAGACACAAAAAGAGGAACTCCCCATATAAACAACGTTCAAAAATGTGTGAAGTATAAAGTACCGAAATAACACTATATAAGTCACAGCTGATGATTCTAATGTTAGAGAGCTCTTGCAACTGGCGTCTGAGCTGTGCAGAGGTCTCTCTTAAGACAGGTACTTATGTAGGTTAGCATGAGGTTGAGTTAATTTTATACGCAATGCATAACTGTGCTTGTTTAGAGTTGATGTTCTATCCAAGAGGGTTTTAAGCTTCACTGGTGAGAGTGTCCAGGTGATACATGTTGAGGGATGATGAGAACATAGCAGGTGAATTGTACGCACGCTTACAAACACACATGATTTATATATAGGCCAGGCCAGAGGCCTGGACTTGATGCAGCTTTCAACTTTACAGCTCCTAACTTGCAGGAATGGCGGGGAGTGTAATGAATGAATGCAAAACATGCTTACAGACACAAACATGATATGAGTTTATTTTACAGGGTAAAGGTGGACCACAGGTTGCTTTGTTTCTGCTTAGCAACTACTGAGGTAAAAGGTGTTAAAGATAAATATGCAATAAGTGAACAGGAAATGTGTGAGGGTGAGCCGGGTGAAACAAAATGTTGTAGATAATGGAAACTTGTCTAACGGGCATTAACAGTAACCTTGGCATGTTATGTATATGCTTGAGGCCAAAAGAGGCGTAAATCCAGATAGAAAACTTTGAAGTGTGCTTTTTAGCGGAGATTTAGGCTGACATGGGGATGGTGTGCATTTTACTTGGGTTGTGTTTAATAAGACTAAAAGCGTTGCTCACACACATAAAGAGTATTGAGATTAAATAAAGTTAATATAATGGATAGAGCCCAGAACAGGATAATACATAAGTAAAATCAAATGTAATGTTTGATTTCACTTTTATTGGGAAAATAATTAGCCAAGAAATGTGTATTGAACTCTCCACATACTTTGAAACTGCGCAACTCTGAGTGGGCAATGTAATGAAGCAACTGTTACATATTTGCATTAAACTAGCCAACATAGACTCACCACCACATGATGTTGCCCTGCAGCGGGGGCAGAAAATCATTTGCAAACCAGGGATCTTATGTTGATTATCATATTCTTACTTATGTACACACACACACACAGAAGGGAAAAATTTCAAAACAAAACAAAAAACAACTTCGCTTAACCTGTCAAGCACAGGAGCAAAATAAAAATCTCTTTGGGCTCTGTTAAAATTTCTTTAGTAAAAGTGTAAAAGGCCAAACCTAAGAGGTTGGGCAACCCGGAAAGTCCCTCCAGTATCAGGAGTTAATAGTCAGGAAACATTTCTCACATTAACGCCTTATATCTGACAAATCATTGACTCATAGATGCAGATAGACATACAAGTGCACATACATCCAGATGTGCATTTAGACATTAAAAGTGTAGAGACATGTACACACAGATTGGCAAACCGGTACAGAGTCTAGCTGAAGAGCTTAACAAAGTAGACGTGGCAGTAGGGTTTGTGATTTTGCCTGATATGATATTGTGAACCAACTTTGAATAATGACAGGAACCTTAGATGAACAAAGTAGGTTAGTAAGGTGTAGCAGAGAAAGGTTGTTTGTTTTCTATCCCTTACAGGAGAAGATTTCCACTAGAGAAGGACCCAGAAAAGGAGCAGAGACCACTTAAGCACGAAGTGTTTTCAAGTGGGAGCTGGTGTTTTATTGTTGGACCACCTAGAAGACATGAGGTTGTTGTCGGATTTGCTGAGTCAGGGGGCGGCTAGAGAGGGTCAGAGCGAAGGTAGTGGACCTGGGAATAGTGTAGTGACGTCTTTGGAAGACGTCAAAAGGGGGAATTGTGGAATTACAGGGATTATTTTATATAACCATCATCTTTGTCATTGCATTAATTATCATTTCATCCAAGCATTTATTGAAGTTGCTGGCATTATGTTATAATTTATATTATAGGGGTTATCATAATCAAATATTAACATGTTTATTACAGGTGCAGTTATAACTACTTTAAAATGATTGAGTTAAATATATATGTATCATAACTCATAGGCTGAGTATATGGGTACAGTAAAATAGTAGCTGAGCAAAGGCCTGAATGTATTCAGCTTCTTGTGGTATTTGAGTTTGCTTAGTTACAGGTGACGGAAGGATGTCCAGTCCATGGTGACCTCAAAGGCCTTAGATCATCACCATATTCTTAAGAGGATGCCAGAAAGAGGAACCTCTATGTTGCAGTTAATTCTTAAAATACATGAATGTTCTGTACATGCAAATTATTTGCTTGTAAACGCAAGAAGGGGCGTTACAATACCCTGATGTTATAAAAGCAATCTAGAGTGTATTTTGGGTAGAGATGTACAACTGCTTTGCAGTTTGCACCTCTCCACGCTGCGTGCATTCATTAAAATCAATTGTTTGAACGGCCTTTTCTGGACCATCATTGTTTTACTCTTATCCTCAATTTCGGACCCGTAACAATAGACTGAGGAGTGGAGGTGTGAAGGACATTACCCATAATTTCATGCATTTTTCATTTTTCGTTCTCAATGAGCCACTTCTTCCCCTCACGGATCATCTTACCCAAAGGCTTTGGGACACATAATCAGCTGTATTTCAACATCACCCTTACAGTGGTGCAAGCAAATGCAGTCATTCATTTCAGGGTATTAATTTCTGTTCATCCAGCCACATATGGGGACACCACACTAGCCTTGATTCAGGAATCCACATCTCATTTCATCATCTTTTACAGAGAAATACGAGCAGCACTTTATTGAAACACGAAACATGTAAATACAGTAAATGAGTCAAAAACAGAATTTGAATAATTGGAACAAGCTTGAAATTCAATCTTTGTCTACAGGAACTATTCTTCAGATTGGTTGAAGGACACTGAGAGCTCTTCTTTGGATATTAGCTGCCTTTTGTTATGTTTTCTGTCAAGATGATCCCACATGGCTTCAAAAATGTTGAGGTCCAGGTTCTTCAGATTCATTACTTTGTAAGACAGGTTCAGACTGCACAGACCAGAAAGCAGGAGGTAAATGTGCCATGAGGCAGTGTTTCCACTCCTTTGTAGAAGTGCCTCTGACCTTTTTAATATCAGAAAACAATTAACCTGTCACTTTAGGAGCACATTAAAGATTTACTAGCCAACACCACTCTTTAACCACATTTGGTCCTCAGGGAAACTGTAACAAGTCTATCAGGTCCCACCAACTAATTTTTAATATTATTTGACTGTTCCCTCACACAAAGGCATGAAAGTAATTGGAAACAGGGACATGAAGAATGAGAAGAAGATGTAGCTGCAGGTGATCCAGCTGAAAGAGACACCTTTTTTTTTTACAAAACAAACAAAGAAAAAAAATACAATAGCTTAAAGTACAAACTTTTCAGATGGCCTGTATTACACAGCTGGGCATATAAATCATCAGATAATTCTGTTAAAAAGGGACTAGCACCACAGACAAGGCTGATAAGTCTGGTTTGGTTAATTCTGGAGGTGACTGGATTAACCAAATCAGTCAAGGCTGTATGTAAAGCTTAACTAATTCAGTACAGTTGTGAAAGGTAAAGTTAGCTATAGAGACCAAAGCCATTGTTTCCACCAGGCTGTAAAGCGGTGGTTGAATTTTTCAGCACCAGAGGTTGTGGCTCATGCAGTGTGCTTAACTGTAGTCTCTGGGGGAGCATTGTCACAGCAGCCAGCACCAAAACTGATCAAGAGGTTCAAAGCTTTGAAGTCACAGTGGACAGGACACTCATCCAACTGCTATCCACTAGGGATGATCCTGAGCACTCTCTCCATCACCTACATGACAAGCCGTGAGGGACTTCCTCTGACAGACAAGCCAAGTTGTCACAAGGACCAAGCCAGGAAATCCTGTCTGCTGTAAAGCTATCACCCTTTATAACATTTCTATTTCTGTATGTTTCTATTTCCCAGAATATTTGATTGTTTAATTTATTTATTTGGTTTTCCACTGTCCACTGTCTGGGTAGATTGTCTTCAGAGCAGCACCTGTTTAACAACAAAATATTTTTTATTTAAACAAAAATAAAAAAATGAAAAAAACCACTCAACCAATAAAAGCATCAGGATAAGCATCAGTAAAATACCACCTGGGGAAAAAATGTTTTTTTCCGACTTTCAATAACATTTAGCTTTTGTTCAACAGTATAGATTGTGAAAGACAGAGTCTGGATCCCTATTTTTAAATATTTCCTGACTTACTAAATATTTGAAGCGCAGAGCCTCAAATAATTAGATGATCTAGAGGGTGAAACTCGAGTTTGTGTCATCAGAACAGTGTGATTATGATTTCATCATGTTTGTAGATGCTTTCCTTACCCTATTCGAAATGTGTGATCTCCTCTCTCCTCCTTCATCCCACCAGATTTCGGATATGATGGAGGTCAGATGTCTTGTCCTCAGGGGGTTTCGTGTCATTCTCAGCGATGATCCATCTGCCTTCTTCAAAGCCTGCTTTATGAGGAACTTTGATTTTTCTTTACCTCCTCTCATCCCCATTTCCCTAGTTCCAGCTGTTTACTACCTCTCCACTTTTCCCTCTCTCCACCTCCCCTCCTCACTCTCTACCATGCATAGTATTTTAAAGTTTACTAATGATAATAGTTAACTTTTTATTGTTATTATATGTCACTGACTATCCTGAGTGATTTTCTGTAGCATTCACTGCCCTGGGCAGTAGGTGGACACTGGACAGGGCAGACACATCAGCTGTGTATATATAGAGTCTGTTTGTAGCACTGTGTTGCCATGTTGACGTGATCATGCTATGTTTCTTTTTTCAGGACACTGATGATGAGGAAGGTTTGTAGAATGATGTGCCAGTGGGGATCCTCTGCCATGAACATGAAAACGTGCAGTCCCTTTACCAGAATGCATCCTCAGTGGGAATCATCTTGGAGGGCAAGATTGTGATGGATGTTGAGAACCTGCCCCAGGCCATGTACATTGTCTTCGGACTTACCTATTGTGGCGGAGGTGTGGTCCCTGGCTCAGCTGCAAGGGAGGTGTGGTGCAGTGAGCTCAACGGGGCGGTGCCGGGGAGGCAGGTGAGAGCACAGCTGGTGGCGTCTTACTAATGACAGCTTCTTTTCCCCTTGTTTAGTGAGGAAGGAGACGGGAACGGGTGCCTGGAGAAGCTGAGTGCAGCGCTGACCTGACTGTGCATTATAAAAGCTAAACAATAAAAGGTGACCAACAAGACAGTGTGTGCGAAGTGCATTCCACACCTATCCACTGCATCTCAACAACCCAAAGTACATGAAGAACACTTGTAAATTTTTCAACAAGTACTTCTGAACTTAGGTAAGACAGATCTAAAACCCAAACTACAAACACTCAGGAATCAGCAGAGATGTGGAGGGCAAGTATGGGCTCTCCATATAGTATTTTGTTTGTTTTTTTGTTCACCCTCCAGTTCTCTACTTGTATTCTTAACTTTTTTGTTGTTCCATGGACAAATGTGTTATTGTAAATGTTAAGATACCAGTGCTCAGCAGTGCTGAGTTTTATGATGTGATTTTATCCACCTAATTTCAACAGACACAGTTCAATATTCTAAAGAAAACATTTGTGTTACTTTCATTGCTGAAACAAAGATATGTTCAATAAAAATTGTTGTATTTCTATGTCCTGGCTCTACTGATTAAAAGATATATATTTTGATTTTTAAGAAAGATAAAAGTTAAGTTTGGTCAGTTAGAATATACAGTTTAGTTCAATTGGTAATGGAGTAATGCTGGGTTAAATAAATGTGTGGTGAATGATTGTTTAAACAAAGTATCTTCAGTTACTGTAACTGTCACGGTCCTGGGTCGGTGCCCCGGTGTTTTGAGTTTTGTACTTTTGTTTTCTTTGGATGGTTGTGTTTTGAGTTTCTGGTTTCCTGTTCTGTTTCTGTGCCCTTCCCCGTGTTCCACGTCTCAGTGTCTAGTCTGCGTCCTGATGGCTGTTATGCTTCCTGTTTTATTTTGATATCTCTGTCCTGTCCGCAGTGTGTTTAGTTTTGCTTTTCCCTCATCTCATTTTGTCTGATTAGTCCCAGCTGTGTTTCCACCTGTTCCCTAGTTCCTCGTGTTCCGTCCTTTGTATTTTAGTTCTCAGTGTTTCCTGCTTGTTGTCGTTGTTAATGCTCACACCCTCATTCTGTACTGTGTGTTTTTGTCTGCCAGCCTGCCTGTTTAGTTTATGGTATTTTCAGTTTAGTTATGGTATTCAGCAATAAAGCTGCTTCCAGTCTAATTTTTGTCTCCGAGAGTCTGCACTTTGGGTCCTATCTTGCCTGCACAAAGCCCACACATGACAGTAACTCTGTTATTAGTGCATTCAACTTATATCTTCCATTAGCAGGTCAAGTAAATTGAACGTAGTCCACTGCACTTGTTCAACTAATGCTTCATTACTTAAAAAATTTAAGGCAACGAGTTAGCTTGATTTTTTTTTTTAAAGTAAATTCAACTTATCCGGACTTACAGTGTAGTTTTCCAATCCATTTATCTTTGAAAAACTGGAGTCAAGGAAATACATAATTCAGAAATTTCATCTGAGAGTCTCGAAATAGATGGAGTCTATGTACATTTTATTTAAACATCACACAGATTTCTTGAGAACAGAGCAAAGATGTTATACAACAGAAAGAAAAAAAAGCAAAGTGACAGAACAATAATCCAAGAGGATAAAACAAACAAAAACTATGTAATGAAACACAATATAAGATTCAACCGATCACTTTCTTTTACTTGTATAGCTTATATCTAAAAAGCATAATTAAAAATTATTAGGACATTGATTATTGATGTTCCGTCAAATGTATCTAGGGGCAAATGGAAATCCTTCGTATTTCTACTGTATTTTGTTTTTACTTTTTATTTAGAATAGAATAGAATAATCCTTTAATTGTCCCACAAGGGGAAATTTGGTTGTAACAGCAGCCAGAAAGACACATATACAAACAAACAGGACACAGCACACAGGACACAGAACAGAAACATACACAATTTTTTTCTTACATGTTTACATCAAGGACAATTATTTGTATGGATCTGGAATTTTTGATTGCAGACAAATAATTCATGTAGACCTTTTAAAAGCCTGGAGACATTTTCACATCTAAAGAAATCCATCAAATGTGAAATAACATCAAAATCAACCGGAAGAACACAAAAATTATACCCCATTAGACACCTTATTACAGCTTCTACCAAGAGCAATGCCTAACGTGCTAGTAGGCGGTAGGTGAAGTGTCTTGCCCAAGGACACAATGACCAAGACAGACAGAGCTGGGGATCGAACCGGCAACCTTGCAGTTACAAGATGAGCTTCCCAACCCCCTGAATCACGATCACCCCAAAACGTAAGATAGGACAGAAATCTCGACGATAACAAGATCTTTAGAGTCTTTGGAGTCTGAATTGCTTCTGCTGTTCTGCTTGAATCCAATAACAGCTATGTGGTTATGCAATTAATGGATAAGCTGCTTTTTTTTAACTGTTCAGTCGAGCAAAACAAAATTAATGCACTGAAATTCATAAACATGCATATGAACCACCACAGTTTTTGCAATATGCAAACCCTTTTATTCATTTGCATATTACTCAGGTTTAGTCATCCCTACTATAATTTCTTGAGGGTTTAATGATTCCTATGCATGTTCATGTAACATCAAAGAGTAAAAGAAGAGCCGCGCAGCTGTTTGGCAGGCCATCTTTCAGTTTATAGAGTAAAGTTATTATTGGTCTACATGAAAGATAATACATGTCACACTTTTCAGTAACAAAAACAACCAAGACGTTCCACGTTTCCCTGAAAGTACAACCGGAAGCAACATTTTCAGTGGGAGAGATATTTCATCACTCACCCAAGTGACTTCTTCTGTCTCAGTGGACTGCAGGTTTCCCCAGTCTTATAAACCATTTCAAACAGCAATTAAAAGTAGGAATATTGCAAAACATTGATCAGTTTCATATACATTAATCAACAGCCATGAGGGCAAGGTTGGCCTTTCCCCGCAATGACTCTGATTGGCCTTGTTACATTGTAACAGAAGCATAATTCAAGCATTAGGTCCCCCCCTCGGTTTAAAAGGTCGTTTCCATTCTGGGGTTTCCTTACCTGGATCATTGACTATTTATCAGTTTGTGTTTTTCTCATAGTCTAGTGTCAGAACACTTGCTCTGGTGTTAAGATAAAAATGAAGTTAAAATGATTGTGTGTTTCTTATGAATTTAGAAGCAGCTTTTGTAAAAGCACTGTTTAGCAACAATTACTTCTAAGACTAGTTTGTCAGCAATCGCTTTAAACCATTTAAATGCAAACAAAGAGAATAGTTGGTCAATCCTAAATGTTGCCTCTTCTACTGAATTTGTGCCTTGAACATCTCTAATCATCTGATCTTGTTTGGCATCTGAGTGATATAGCATCGATCTCTTGAGAGTGCTTTTTATCCACACTTCACATCTTGAAGCAGCAAAAGTGGTCATCAGTGATAGGATGCTATCGAGTGAGGGGTTTTTTTTCTTTTTCAGCTCTACATATTCATGGATAGAGAAAGCTTGTTTTCATTTCTCAGAATGCATTCAGTGCTCTAGCACAACTTAATCTGGACTAATTCCTGTTTGTTCAGGCACAGTATTCATGCACTGCATCAGTTTAATTAAGCATCATTTCTTCTTCCTAGAATAGATTACTTTTCTTCTAATTTGCCAGTTGTGTTAGCGAGATCCATTTGCTGTGTTGATTACATTTAGTGGGAACACGTTTTTTTTTTTTCAGGAAAGTAAGCTTTAACAGTTTCTGTGATGTCACTATGATATCGACCTGGAAGAAAAAAAAGAGTAAATGCTCAAAAAATGTGAAAATCCAGAACAAATCCAGAAAAGTACATACAGTTTGGTGATGAAGTAAGTGGAAGGCAAAAGGGAAACTGGCATGTCTGTTATTTGCAGTTATTCACTGAGTTTTAGGGTGATCACAGGGGAAGTTCTTAGACCTTTGGTTGCTCATAAGGGGGAGAATTCAAAGAAATGATTGCAATGATTTCTCAGAAAAGACGTATGTGAAAATCCAATTCTTCAACACTGTAACTGCTCTTTTGTCCAATTCTTTTCTTGAAACCAAAATGTTGTATTTCCACTGAATAAGGTTGAACACCTACACCTAGCACAAGATTAAACCCTGGAAAGTTTTTAGACCTTTGGTTTTTCATAAGCAGAATTCATCAAAGGGAGAATTTTAAAAAAAATGACTGCAACAATTTAGCACAACAGAGGACCCTCAGTGAAAGTTCTATTCAATCACATTGTCACGGCGGGGTACGCCCATGTGTTGTGAACAGGAGCCAAAAGCAGATGCATACAGAGGAGTTGCAGGTAGAACAAAAAGCGAGCCTTTATTTGACTGAAGGCAACAAAGAACATGAAAACTATGAAACACTAAGAACAACTATGAACTATGAGAAAACTATGGACACTGTGTAAACTAAGGCTACTATGAAACACAGTGAGAACTATGAGAAAAACCAATGAAGCCTGTGGTGAGGATAACAGACGACCTGACAACGAGTGAACAGAAACACACAGACTAAATGCACACAAGGGTGATTCGGGGAAGTGAAAACACATGAGGAAACAGCTGATACACATGAACATAATGATGCTACTGGGAAGTGAAACTAAATACAATGACAAAGGCACAGTAGACTCCTCCAAAATAAAACAGGAAACATGAGGCATACAAATGGCAACAGAAACCTGACAGACATAAATTACAAACAAAAGAGAATCAAAGATGCCAAATAACTCAAAACCGCTGGGTCAGAGACTCGGACTGTGACACAAATTCAGCAGCTCTTCTGTCTGGACTTTATTTTTATGTATTTATTTATTTGTTTGTTTGTTTTGGGTAACCAAAAAGTTGCATTTAAACTGTATGAGTATGAACACCTAATGCAAGATTAAAGACTGGGTAGGAAGGTGGAAATGAGGAACTTTAAATTAAATTTTCAATTAAACTAAGTCAGAGGTCTGGTTCCCTGACTGGGAACACTCCCACAGCACCTTAATTTATTGTCTGTTTTACCATGAAAGTTCATCACTTGGCTGTCTTCAATGTAAAATTAAAAGCTTAACAGTACACTTCACTGTCTCAGTGGGTCAGCTGTAGTGCAGTCTGACCAGAGGTGTAAGTGACCGACTAATAAAACATTGAGGCTCATGCTGAGCTCAGTTGGGAGAAGGTTAAATGAAGATCTAAAGGTCCCTGATACTAGCTTATGCTGAAAGTAAGTTGGTACCTGCTTGTACGTTATTTAGTGATACACAAACAAAATTCCCCCCAAGACAGAGCAAACCTATATGTTTTCGTCTTGGGCAGACAGATCAGATCATCCCTGTGGTTAAAAACATTCTTGATCAGGCATTAATATCTCTCTTTGGTCTCACCTGCTGAGTCCTCACCAGAATAAATGTGCTGACTATCCCCAGTATCCATTTTTATTTTTCAAAAAACAGCATTGTTCTGATCCTCAAGTTTCCCCTGGCAGGTTTACTAACCTCACTATTTTTTCTAAACTAAATAAAGGCTACTTGTCTTGCTAACTAGCTATGAAATAATTACTTTTTACTCATCACTGGTTGTGGTGTTGAGATGGAAGGTTCATAACATCATCAGCACTCATTTGCCAGAAATCCAAGAGAACTAAGATCCCTTTTGTAACAGAAAGGCTAAACTAAGCTTTCTGTGCAGTCTCACAGACATTGGATTTTACTGAGGATTTCATTTAGTGCCAGCAAGCTTTCTGGGCCTGAGTAGCTCAGCTGGGAGGGCATCAGCCTTTTAATCTGAGGGTCTGGGCTTCAAGTCCCTGTTCAGGCTGTCTTACGGTCAGTGTTGATAATGACCCTTTCTCCACTTGCTCTTTCAGCTCAGATGTTTATGTGAATGTTTGGGCTTCTCTGTTTGCTGGAGTTCAAGCGAACTGGCAAAGCTCCACTGTAGTTTATCTTTCTGAGCTTGTGTCAGATTTCATAAATCGGTATCCAGCTCTACAGGCTGAGAAAAGCACGTGATACACCGCTGCTTACTTAATGAGGACATCAAAGCCTTACAAGTGCATTTTGCTGTCTGACTATCTCAGTGGGTCAGTTCCAGTTTAACTACAGGTATATCATTCAGCAGACGCAAGTTTAGCTTTAGTATGCGAATTTATTAGAAGTCTTGGATTGTCACAGAAAGGACCTGTGGAACTCATACATTAAACTGTTTGCTCATCTGTCTTCACACATGTATGAATTTAAGTGACACCCCATTCTTAATCTATGGGCTTTAATATAAATATAGCTATAACAGCTTCAATTCTTCTAGGAAGGCTTTCCACAAGGTTTAGGAGTGTGTTTATAGGAATTTTGCCATTCTTCCAGAATCACATTTGTGAGGTCAGACATTGATGTTGGACAAGATGTCAAGTTAGTCAAGTTAAGTCAAGTTATTCCACACCAAACTTGCTCATACATTTCTTTATGGACCTTGCTTTGTGCACTGGTGCTCAGTCATGTTGGAAGAGCAAGGGGTCAGCCCCAAACTGTTCCCACAAAGTTCCAAAATATCTTGGTATGCTGAAGCAGTGAGAATTCATTTAACTGGAATTAAGGGGCCAAACCCAACTCCTAAAAAACAGCCCCACACTCTAATCTCCACTCCACCAAACTTTACACTCAGCACAATGCAGTCAGACAAATACTGTTCCCCTGGCAACCAACAAACCCAGACTCATCCATTAGATTGCCAGACAGAGAAATGTGATTCGTCACTCCAGAGAACACATCTCCACTGCGCTAGAGTCCAGTGGTGGCATGCTTTACACCACTGCATCTGATGATTTGCATTGTTCTTGGTGATGTAAGGCTTGGATGCAGCTGCTCAGCCATGGAGACCCATTCCATAAAGCTCTCTACACAGTGTTCTTGAGGTATTCTTAAAGCCAGCTGACTTTTGGAAGGCTGTGGCAATCAACTATGGAGGAAGTTAGTGACCTCTGCGCATTATGCAGACCTCTGCATTTTTATGTGGTCTACCACTTCCTGTATGAGTTGCCAATCGCTTCCACTTTTGTTACACCACTAACATTGTGGAAATTTCATGCCTGGACCTATTGCACTGGTTTGCATCCTATCAGAGTTCTAGGCACAACAAAAATCTCATATATAGCAAAACCATGCATGGCAGTGATGGTGTGCCACCATCACTGCATTTGATTATTTTAATATATAAAAACAACAGTCTGGTTTGGCTGCTAAGCTCAGGAGAGCGCTTAAGAGCTTGCCTTTAGTAAATGAAGTGTAGCGCTAGATGTAATGTATGAAATTACACTGTGTCATGTAAATCCAAAAACATGTTGGGAAAAGCAGAAGAATTTGTAAATAAGAGAACTATCATGTTTTTTGCTGGGGTTTGCTCATGAGTCAGCCCTGAAGAAATGTTTCAAAAATATGTTTTCAAAAATGTGATCAATCTTGTTCTTTTTATTATATTTTTAATATAACAGAGACAATAAAAACAGCCCAATGTTTAAAATTGTCATAGGATTTCATTTGTAGTAAAATATGAATGCTTCAGCCACACAAGCCATCTCGATTTCATGCATAAAGATGTTCGCAGTCACCGTTAAGTTAAGTTCCTCTTCTGATTTGAACGTGTAACATCTTTATTGTTTGGAAACAGGTGCGGATGACGGAGAATTCCCTGTCCCAGATCCATAATAAACCAATTGACATGCACAGGCATAAAGCTAGCATTTTAAAACTGGCTTGTCTTTAAGAAAAATTAGAGGATGTTAGTATTGTTTCATGTAGATTCAGCCGTATAATCAATGCTCTAATTGTGGAAACTAACATAGAATCTGTGCTTTTTGTCTAGAAACAGGTGTAAGCCATAATTCTACCCATTTAGCTTCCTTCTACTTGTATTTACTTGTCCACACGCTAGGTAAATTGCACCCAGTTTCACACAGGATGGCATTCATAGGTAATTATCAGGCTCTCTGTACAGAAACTCAAGAACAAGCATTCTTCCAGGATGTTCCTTTCAATCTTTTACTAAATCATGAAGAGTTGTTTTTGTGTCTAAACCTAACCGGAAATGTTCTTCTTTTTGTTCTTTTATAAAGTGTTTTTTAAAGCAGAAGTACTCTGACATTTTTATACTGCCTTAAAACACAATGATTATTGATCATTGGTGGTCCAAATAATTTAATGAATTTTAGAGTAAATAAAGCAATTTTTCCTACAAACTGTATAGTTGCGGGTTCCCATGGTTTCCCCTCTGACTGTACTCATTTGAGAATACTCTGAGAAACAACTCATTTTAATGCTGTTACCCTGTGAAGTTCATAGATTTAAAGCTGAATTTCTGCTTTTGGATGAAAAGCAGAAATTTCTAATACCTGTAGCATCTTCTGCATCATCCAATAAAAATGCTAAAATAATCATAAATGAAACTAAAAACACCTGAATCCAACTGCCACTCATGATCACTTTATGTGTGCTGCTGCATAAGCAAAAGGTTTTAATACAGCGGCCCACTCGAAAGGGCCATAATTTCCTCAGCAGATGTAGTCTTTTCTTTTTAACTCCAAATGGCTCTAACACACAGCTAAAGATAGTTATTTGACTTTATCTGCTCGCCCTTTGCTGATGGATATCTTCAGATCAGCCCCTCTTTTCTCTGCTGCCACCAAATAGCTCCATTGATTTTCTGAATTTAGACCCATTGCTCTCCAGTGCTTTTAGGTTTATATCACTAAGAGTCTCCTTTTACTTACTTTTACTCTGTCTTTACACTCTTCTTCTTTTCTTCTTTACTTGTCATTTTAATAATTACAGAAATAGTAATTTCAGGGTTGTGAGAGGACGGGGACTGAGAAAAAGATTTGCTAGTATCGATCATTTGGTGTACAATTATCATCATGGCACAATGGAAGTGAGGCCTAGGCATCATAAACTATTGACCAGGTAAAGGCAATGTCAGACAAGGAAAATGCTTGTTAATACTCACTAAGTGATTAGTGCCAAAGTCAGTATCTGCTGTTAAGTCAGTCTGGCTTCCTCAGCGGGTCAGGCGACCTTTAAGCGCACTTATTCGACTTGCAGTTCAGGGATAAAACTGAATGTCAGTTTGCTTCTGGCTAAAAATGTCAGTGGGAAGCGTGACTAAGCAGGCTGCGCGAACCGAACACCTTTACTCTATGACCCACTGCATGAATGCCATTCTACTTACGTTGGAAGTGGTCTTTGCCATTAAGCCTAAACTGCTAACTCAGATTATGTGCATGAAAACGTAGAATCGCAACAATCCAGTGCAAATTCTCTTCGCAATTACTCTCCACCACTTATTGTCAATTGCTGTCAGCAGGCCAGCATTCTTCACCGTACGCGGCACGCTGGCTCTGGACTGCTGCGACGACAATTTGGAAATTGAGCCACAAACAGATTAATCTGTTTTTCTTCAGCATGAACCCCCAAATTCAGATGGGTGCAATTTAAACGCAACCTGTGTTGTCACTAATCCTTTTTTAGACACAATGCCACCGCAAACAAAGTAAATGTGCTGCTATCGTTTGCTGACTGTTGGTGTTTGTGAAAAAAATGTGGATATTTTGAGATTGTGTAAATATTGATAAACTGGATTAAGTGTTTGTTTGAGGAGAAAAAAAGTAACAGACATGCATGCAGACAACAGCAGAAAGCACAACAATTGAATGGAGCTGATCAGACTGTTTCTTGGACTCAGCTGCCCTCCTGTGGTTATTTTTAGAAATTAGTTTGTGTGATACTGACACACCTGTTCATACCTTTACTAGAACTCATAAAAACATAATGCGTCTGTGCAGATGAAATAATACCCTTAAAAATGTCTTGTAATACAACTTGTTGTAAGACACAAGTTAATGCTGCAGTTTTTTGCTGCTCTGAGCTGGTTTTTAATAAATATTAATACATTTGTTCTGTTAACATAAACTTTGCTTTGGACTAACCCCACAGTGTGTTTATAACTCCCTCAGTTTTTAGTATTTAATCTTCACTGTCTTGAATATTTATGTATGTTAACGCTATGTGAGCATTTTTTCTGAAGTCATCTGCTTGAGCAGTAAAATCTGGTATTTCTTTTGGAGTTTGATGCGCTGAATCCCAATATGTCAGTTAAGTTGACCTTTCTTTTCTTTTGAAAAGAAAGTAAAGACATTTGTCATTTATCACTGCTGAGCATTGTATGGATGAGTTTTAATCATACATTCTAAGCTCAGGTTTCTTCACGTTTCACCTTTTTTCATTATGTAAAAATGTTAAAAAGCTCTATATAACCCAGACTTAATTTGAACACATATCTGGATATTCAAGCTCAGTTCACATAAACAAAAGTAAAACTAAAAACTCTGCTGAATTTATTCATTTTTTAGAACCCAGTCTGTAAGACCAGGTTAAGATGTCATATCTAGGTGGGATGTTCATACTTGATACAGTTTCTGTTCACCTGGGCCCAATTTCATAAAAATTGGATGACTAGTTTAGAGAGAGTGGCCATTTGAAAATTATCTTATACCCAAGAAATGTTAATAATTCCTGGCTGTCATAAAATGTGAGGCAGGCTACACCTGGACAGGTCACTAGTCTGTCACGTGGGCAGCAGCCCAAGCAGAGCATTCCAGACCTCCCTCTGCCCAGCCACCTCCTCCAGCGTGTCCTGGGCCTGCCCTGTGGGCTCCTCCCAGTGGGACATGGCTGTAACACCTCACCCAGGAGGCGCCCAAGAGGCATTCTTGTGAGATTTCCGTACCGCCTCAACTGGCTCCTTTTGATGTGGAGGAGTAATGACTATACTCTGAGCCCCTCTCAAATGGCTCCACTCCTCGCCCTATCTCTAAGTTAGAGGCCAGCCACCCTTCCGAGAAAGTTCGTTTTTGCCTCTTGTAACCGCGATCTTATTCTTTCAGTCACAACCCAAAACTCGTGACCATATGTGAGGGTGGGGACGTGTCAAATGGTAAATTGAGAGCTTTGCTTTTGCACCCAGCTCTCTCTTCACCACAACAGACCGGTACAGTGTCCGCATCACTGCAGCTGCAGCATCAATCCTGTCTGTTGATCTTCCACTCCTTTCTCCCCTCACTTGTGAACAAGAGCCTGAGATATTTAAACTCCTCCACTTGGAGCAGCTACTCATCCCTGACCCTGAGTGGCCACTCCACTCTTTTCTGTGTGAGGACCATGGCCTCAGACTTGGAGGTCACCACCTGATGACCATCTGCCAGAAGCAGAGATGAGATTCTGAGACTGCTGGAGTGAAAACCTTCCGCCTCTTGGCTACACCTAGAAATTCTGTCCATAAAAATTATGAATATAATCAGTGACACAGTGCAGCCCTGGCAGAGTCAAACACCCACCAGGAATGAGCCTGACTTATTGCGGACCAACCTCTTGGAATGATTGTATAAGGATCAAATGGCTTGTAATGATGGGCCAGACACCCCATACTCCTGAAGCACTTACCACATAATAGTCCAAAGGACATGGTCAAATTCCTTTTCCAAGTCCACAACACATGCCGACTGGTTGGGCAAATTAATAGTAAACAGCTTTGTGATATAATGAAAAATGCTTGTTGACTTTTTTCAGGAGTTGTCCAACTTCTTTCAGGTCAACTCTACTTCAAGAGGACTAATGAGTCAATAATTTCTCCTGACACAGAGGATTCTGCTGTTTCACTGATGTGTTAGACCATTTCCCGCTTTTGACATTTCTGATTGCGGTTTGCTCATCATTTGCTCAGAAAATTTCTCCTTGATGTCTTCTGAAATTTATTGAATCTTTTTGAGAAATTCAGTGTCGAGGGCGCTTGATTTTGTTAACCACCATCGGCTTTGAGTGATGCTTTTCAAATGCTTTTCACATTGAAGTATGCTATTAGCACAAGACACGAAGGCACTGGATTCTAATTAGTGTATAGCAGTGGCTTTTACTGCACTACTGTGGAGTTTGCATAGACTTCTCCAACCTTTGCGTGTGTGTGTGTGTGCATTGGGACTCTTTGTTTTCCTCCAGCCTGCAGGCGTGCAGCATATCAGCTCAATTATCTTTACTGTCCCATAGTGATTAATTCAATCCCTGTCGGGCATGACGAACAACAGAAAACAAAGAATACAAAGCTAATTTTCTATGCAAATGCTACTACTTTGAGGAAAAACCAGCCCAGTGGATTGCTTTCAGACAACTTGATGTCCAAAACAATCTTATTATTAGCATATATGTTTATTGATTGCACGTCTTTCACGAGTTACTAATGAAAAAGTGCATATTCTACTATTAGTTCTCCATCAGCAGCTCAAGTTCTAGATAATATTTGACCCAGCAGTCTTGCTGTGTGACTCCGGATTTAGCTCTCTGAAAACATAATCAACAGCATTCTTCACATTCAGCACACACTCTCTGCCGAGCCCATGTTTGTAGCATAGGTCAGAGGATGAATATCACACACAAAAGAGCCGTTACACAACATCAGACCCCTGCAGTAAAGTCATCTTGGCAGTTAGTCAACGCTGTTAAAGTCTGCAAGCATACTGTGAGCGGACATGCTGTGTGAAGTATGCTGTGCTGTATGTTAAGCAGACATTGGTAAAACTGTTTGAGTAAAGCCAGTGTTAAAAGGTAAAAATCAGGTTAAGTAATGTTTGTAATAGTGTAAAGTATGTTCTCAGACTCAAGGTCATAGCTACTTTTAGTGAAGTGGATTCTTTTTCTCCAGATGAAGTTAGTGAGGATGATGTAATGCAGTTTTACTGCACGGATAAAATGTAACTGTCAGTGACTCAGACAAAAATTGAATGTTCTCATAAAGTTATATAAAATCAATCTAATATGTTTGTGTAAATCTGTGTAATAACAGAAATATCAGGTATTCCTGTTGCTAATCATTAGCCAAATTCTAATCATTTGCTTCTCATGTACACTCGCTCATTTAATGGCTTGATCATCTGGAGCAGTTTGGGGTTCATTGTCACATCAGCACCTAAAGATGCACCCAGCTCGGCATGCTGAGCCGCAACCTCTCCGTTACTGAGAGTCTGTGGTGTTGTTCTCAACTCCATATTTAACCTCAGGCTCACTTCAGTCTTGCTTTCAGTCCTGAACTCTCACCCTAAAAGGCAAACAGGCTTTCACTTATGATACCCTAAGACTCTTAAATAGTCTTCTGTCCCACCACTAATATTTAATAAGATTTTAAGGCCCACCTACAACCCCTAGCAGTCATCTCAGTCCATCGCTCCACATATTTTATGTCACATCATATTTTTATTTACTTCTGCATTTTGAAGAGCTTATCCAGTTCACGCTGAGTGAGAGGCAGGGTACACCCTGGATAAGCTGCCAGTTCATCACAGGGCTTACTTAGAGACACAGATAACAATTCACATTCACACTGACATTCAATTTAGAATCACCCTTTAAACTAACAAGCATGTCTCTGCACTATGGAAGAAAACAGAGGAAAGCCAGATGCAGATGCTAAGAAAGCACGCAAGCTAACCAGCCAGTAGGGTCACACCCAGGACCTTCTGTATTTTCTATACTGATTTATTTATTTATAAGTCATCCAGTTACGTTTGTTTTACTTTCACTGAGCTTTGCGTTGCATTATTTCATTTTAAGATTGTTTTTAGGCCACGCCGTAAAACACTGATGGGGTATTGTCCTCAACATACTGCGACCAGTGGGCGGCAGTTTGTGCAAGTTTGTGAGTGCAATAACTCCAGAATGAGAACTAAAAATCCTAAACAAGTTTAAATCTCACTGACCTCGACCTCCAGGTCAAGGTCAAAGTTTTCTGAAAATCTCGTGAATGTGATCATATGAGAGTGAGGCGATGTAGGATTCTGAAACTGACACCATAGATGTATCTACTAGGAGCCTGAGAGGCAGCTTCCAGTAATTTTTAGATCTATTATCATGTTTATGTGGTTTTCATGCTTTACAATACGTATTACATACGTTTTTGTATACTTGTATACTATGGTTAATACTTGTGCCTGAGAGCTCTCCGTGGCTCTTGGATGCTTGTTAGTTTAAAGGGTGATTCTGTTCCTAAATGTGCTATAATAATAAAAGTGACTTGACTTGAGGTTGATGCCAGTCAAGTCAAATCAAATCCAGCCACTCAGAGATTAGCTAAGATTTGAGTGATAACAATTTCTGGCATTGTCATAAAGACAAACATGAATTTTTGACACTACCAAGAAATGTATTATTAATATAATATGTTTTTTACTGTTTTAAATCTAACCTAAGCTAATGATGTACATATACTATGTTCTCTAATTGTAGCAAAAATAAAAAGTAGGCATATTCTTCAATGTAATTTTATTTATACAGCGCCAAATCACAACAACAGTTGCCTTAAGGTGCTTTATATTGTAAGGTAGTGTCAGGGTTCCTGGGTCATTGACCCAGTGTTTTCAGTTTTGTCGTGTTCAGTTTATTTTCCACATTCATGTTTTTCCCTTCCTGTTTTCTGTGTCAGCCTGTCTACCTGTATTGTGTTCCAGTTTATTCCATGTGTCATTAGTTAGACTAAGTTCAGCCTTGTACGCACCTGTCTCCAATCGTCATCATCGTTAGTCTTGTATTTAAGTTCCTCAGTTTCATCAGTTCAGGGTCTTGTCATTAACGTTGTCGTTCCCATGTGTCCAGTCCAGTCCAGTCCAGTCCAGTCCAGTCCGCCATCTCATGTCCTGTTCATTCCTTCGTTCTCTGCAATAAATCACCAGTCCTCACCTACCTGCGAGTCCTGCGTTTGGGTCTTTTCCTTCCTCATATCCAAATACGACCCCCTGACAGGTAGACCCTACAATAATGTATACAGAGAAAAACCCAACAATCATATGACCCCCTATGAGCAAGCACTTTGGCAACAGCGAGAAGGAAAAACTCCCTTTTAACAAGAGGAAACCTCCAGCAGAGCCAGGCTCAGGGAGGGGTGTTTACAGCAAAAGTGTACTTTTATAAACTCCAACAAGAGAGAGGAAAAAGGAAAAAAGGGCCAAAACAGCATCAGTGTTATTTCAGCCTTCATACATCCTCTCTGGTGACCTGCTGTGTTCGATCTCTTTTCATTAATTTTCAATTTAAGGAATGTCGTGATGGAGAGGTCAGAATATGTTTTGTGTGAGCCTCAGTGGAAGACCACTCATGGGTAGTTACAGCAGGCATTGTGTGCCACAGGCGTTGTCTAGTCAACCTTCCACCACCCATTATGCTGCAATGAGTCACTCACACCCCATGCCTGATTTCATTTACTGGCTCACGTGTGAAAATCACTCTCATTTCCTTTCCACGTGAACCTCTCATGTGAGAGGAAACATTTTCTCAACTCAACTCAATCACCCATCTTATATTAGATCAAAGCGTTATCAGCCCTGTCCTCCAGACATGAATAGCCTTTGTGGAGTATGAGGTTAATAAAGGCTCAAATGAGCAAATATATTCTTGAGCTGTAGAATCATGCAGATTAAAATGTTTTCAATCAAACTAAGAGCCATTTTATGAGCTGCAGGACAGTCCTGTACTGAATTTGATATCATGCATTATGATGCTGAAAGCAAAGCGCGGAGATGGCTGTGTAAAGATTGCTTCTGTGTCATAAGATAATAGAGAGAGTGAAGCAGACGTCACTTTAATAAATTATCTGCTGGTGAAATCTGCCATGTTCGTGTCAGTTAACTGACAGATGAGGCTATTGGGTCCTGTAACTGTCTCTCATTATTCTCACGAGCATATTTTACACATCAAAGAGCAACTTCACAACTTGCCACAATTAAAATCTGCTGTGCTGTTTGAATGAGCTTGAAAACAAGCAAATAAGCTCTGAAAATCTGCGATACAGCATGTAAAAGACAATATTAGTGTGCATTGGGTTTCAGATTCCAGAGGTTGTAGTGAGGAACGACACTAAATGCTAACTTGAAAAGGCACAAAGTGCTGCTGAACTCTGAACTTTCACTGCTCTCTCTGCTTTCACTGCTGGGGGTGAATTATGGTTGGTGTGTGTAAACTTCCAGGCCTTATTTGGAAAGCTGCCGAGCAGCGCAGCACTGCAGGGGGTCCTTAAACCTTTGTGGGAGAGCTTGGCGAATCCAAAAGGGCACAAGTAAAGGGATAGCTGGCATTTTTTGAACAGTTAACACTTTTTTTAAAAATTTAATATTTAACAACAACAAAAAAGCTCATTGAGCACTTCAGTTTTACAGTCCATACATGCCAGACCCCCCGGAGCAAACATTTTATTAGGAATTTAAAAGGTATTCTCACATTTACAAAGCCTTTAATGCCACACGAGTCCAGGTGAAACCCTTTCTAAGCTAAACAGGGGGCATTGAACTTGTGGTGCTTTATATGCTTTATTTTCCTCCTATATAAAAAAAAAATGGCCAAGAATTGTCTCATTTCATACACTTGCCTATACTGGTATACACTTTTTTAGATACTATGAGAGGAGACTTAATCCTGGACTAGCATTAGCTGAATTAATAAGTGTCATTCCACATAAACAGAATAGCAGCTCAATCAGATTATAAAGGAAACTTCTGCTATAAAACTAACCATTTACCTCTTCTTCTCATGGCTCCAGCCACCTTTAAATCAGGCTTTTAAATTGCTGTCTATTTTTCCCCATCTCCATTTCAATATGAATATTGCTAGAATAAACTGATATAAATACCAAGCCCTCCAAGCACTGTAAACTAAACGTGATCAAAATGCACTTTAAGCCTCTCTAAACCCTTCCTTGTCTCTGTGAGAGCAGTCAGCCAGATACTGTTTGCTCTTTTCCAATGAATCCAAATGGTTCAATGCATTACTGTCTCACAGAATTCATGTGTGGTTTTGTACCATTTACAACTGGGTCCACCTTCTCCTTACATTTTATTTCTTTGTTTATTCTCTGAACTTGCTGACCTCCTAGTCCATGTCGATTTCCCAGTAATGAAATAAGACCTCCTTGCCTTTAATAAGGCAAAAGAAAATTACATTGTGTTACTGCATTGATCAGGTATGTCTCTTCAAAATGTGCCTCCAGCTCCAGCTCCAAAATAAAAACACTTGTTGGATTTCTGAGGGTGACTAGGAGTTAAAAATAAAAACGTATGGATTAGATGCTCAATTTATTTATTTTATTTTGTAGTTTCTTTTTCTTTGTTGTCACAGTGACAGAGACCTGTCCATTTAATTTTATTTGGTGGGGGGTCTGCAATTTTTGCAAAGGAATTTCAAACCATGCTCAACATATTTTTGTGGTATGCTCACTTCCAGAGCTAGCTGTGTGACTTTGACTTCAAGCAGTCAGTCAGGGTTCAGTGGTTTAGCTACTATTTGACCAAATGCTAGAAGGCAAGAGTCCAAGCAATTTTTGAGATTTCAGAGACCATTAGCTCTCAAACTCATGGGCAGCTGGACAAACCTTTTACTACAATGACATAAAGAATCACAGCTGGAGTCTTCTAGATAAAAATATGATTAACATATGTGATTTGTGCAATTCCCTTTTATATAAGTAGACACGACACCAGTACGCAGTCATCAGCTCAGCGTCACTGATGTGTAGAAAAAGTACATCTCAGAATAAACGCCTCCTCAAACTTTGAAGTAGTTTCTCCACAGTAGCTTGATCTCCAGCAGTGATCACTGAACCTGGAAGGCAGAGGGGTAAACATGAGCCTCCTTATGAGGTGAATCACAATTTCTAATGCAACATGCTGAAGGCGGTCATATGAATTCAAGGTCAGTGGCTGGTTTCGGGTTCCAGAGCCTGTTTTTAATGCAGGCCGTAAACAACTTTAGACCACCTTCTACTTTAATAGTAAATAAAGGAGGGTAATGAATGATTCCGTTTTAGGAACATTAAATATTGAATTAAAGACAGTGATTTAACTAAACCTGCAGCATCCGTCACAAACTACTCCACCCCTATTCTCCAAGCTGAAACCTTAGGTCCACAGATAAAAATCTTCTTGTGATCTAATCTATCCATTTTTAAAACCTTGGCACCAAAACTTTGGAACCGCTCTCTCTTTGTACCCTTGACTCTGTGGCATCCTTAAAAAAATAGCTTAAAACTCATGTATTCAGACAGTCTCTGCACAGAAATATTTAGAAAACGCAATTCAGCACAAGTAAAATAGCATATAATCAGGCTACTTATGTTCAGAAAATGGTCACAATAGTCAAAAGTATAATAGTATAATCTTTAATAAGTCAAAAATAAACTATATATACCGGATAAAACACTAAAACACCACAGATGAACATATATTGTATGTGCATTCAGTTAGCAAAATGAGTTACTAGAATGTTGTACTTTTTTCTATATTTATATATTTGCTAAAGAACACAAATATTGGACGTATATTAATGTGGACAATTGCAGTATAAATGCACACACAGTGCACTGGTAGCCTCATGCTGTCCTGTTGCATGGGCTCAGATATTATTAGTGTTTTCTGCAGCTGATGTGATAGCATCAAGTGAAGCTGTGAAACACTTCTGGCACCTTTTGGGTTTATGTACAGGCAGAAAAAGATCTGATGAGCAGCTGCAAAATATCTAACATCTAAAGACTACAACGACCCTGAACAACAACAAAAAATCACTTTACTCATAAGAACAGTTTATGATTTTACTGTTGTTGAAGCTCTACTGCTTTAAGTGGCATCGGGTATCACTAGCTGCACGTTGGTCTAATTTTAATCCAAAAACATGCAAGACAGTATAAGTAGCACTTAGCAAGAATCCGATACCCAAAGTGCATATTCATGATATATGGTCAGCTCTTTATAATGTGCATGAAATGAAGGGGTGGCTGTAGCTCAGGTGGCAGAGCAGGTCAGCTACTAATCAGACCCCTAATCAGAAGGTCGGTGGTTCGCTCCCAGGCTGCCTCCTGGCTGCATGCCAAATATCCTTGGGCAAGATACTACTGGTGGTGCTCAGAGGGCCCAGTGGTGCCAGTGTCCGGCAGCCTTGCCTCTGTCAGTGCGCCCCAGGGCAGCTGTGGCTACAATGTAGCTTGCCATTACCAGTGTGTGAATGACTGAATGTAGTGTAAAGTGCTTTGGGGTCCTTAGGGACTAAGTAAAGCGCTATACAAATGCAGGCCATTTACCATGAAATGCATTAAAAGGCTCTTCAAACCCCCTTTGGTGGCTTTTTTGGAACAAAAAACACTTAAATGCAAAATGTTTGCCACATATCCAAAGAACTTGTTGCTGTTTAAATATTCCAAAGCTGTTTCCTGAGTCAACGGCATGAAAAGTGGTTACACAGTGCATGATTTTTAGCTACACTTTTATCCTTTTTGTAAAAGTTTCACTTCCCTCTAAGTGTCATTGCTCAAGAGACACATCATTTCAGCCCGAGTAAAGCTACAAGCTGCTCTCACAGGTGAAACATTTTGTCAGGCTTCTGTTCTGTCTAAGCCCTGCTGTAAAGACCTTGAGGGGTCAGAGACTGTGACAAGGTCCTGCAGGGCCCAGACTGCCCCAGTCTTGGTTTGTTAACCTCTGCCTTGTTCCTGTCAAATTCTTCATACACAAGAACAGAAAGTAGGGAGAGCAGCACCAGCTATCTGCCATTTGCCCTCCTCTGCTGCTCCCTTAATAGCCTCAAAGATGGACATCTTCCCAGCACCTGACAGATGAGGCTAAAGGCGAGCGCAGGAGAATGCATATGTCTGCTACCTAATCTCTGGGGTCAGACCAAGTTCACTGGAGCAGGCTAGAAACAAATTAGAGCATTTCTTCAGGGGAAGTGGTCTGCTGGTTGCAGAGTGGAATTTGCAGATTATCATGGAAAAAGCGAATGGGTGTGAATTGAGGAAGGGTGTTTCTACAACAACATAATCTGTGTAGATTAGATACGCATACTTTTTACAATACTCTATTAAACACCCGGTTAACAAACGTGCCTAAAGAAATGCATCTGATGGACATTTTAATCTGATTGAAGCCAGTTTTCTTCTCTGTGTCAGAGACAAAGAATCCACATACTTGCACAAATGAGGATGTTATTCTGGACAAGCTTTTCTCAGACACGTTGCCGGGTGTGTGATAGCCTCCAGGCTTTCTCACTTACTTCCTGATTATTTTTGTGTTTGCTTCGATCGGAGCAGTGGTTCACTGGGAGTAAACAACTGGTTGAACTTAGTTGAAGGTGCGCACGCTTGTTTCCAGGCACACTAATTTAATAGAACATGGTGTCGATATAGGTGATGCTGAGCCTATCACGCTGGGTTTCTGTAGGGAGTCTCCAGGGAAGCGCATAATACTAAATGCTAAGACGGTATTACTATAAATTCTTCATCTAGTTGGGCTTCTCCCTGTTTTTTATGAAGTAAGAAATCTTCCTTTTCTCTCCCAATGATGACAGACTCTGTTTCTCAGGTGGAGCTGAATATGTCTGCAAGCTCGATCTTCTTAAGGGTTACTGGCAGGTTCCTTGTTCTAAGAGTCAGAGAAGCAAGTGATTTGTAACATCAGGCCTATTTTCAAAGGATTTTTCACATCATGTAATATTTTCAAAGACCTACCTTGACAAGACATCTGTAAAGATTGTGGTTTATAGGAATGGGTCAAATTAAAACTTGAATGTGCTTTATTAGCTTGAAGTTAAATGTATTATGTCCTAAATAGATTTGTAAAAGATGTTTTGCCAGTATTCTTTCAAGGGGACATGAAATGAGTCGGCTGTGTTTAAGTTAAATAATAGAGGTGAATCATTTGTTGGCTTCAACCCTTTCACTGCTGGTGATTTTACTTGCACTACATCATAGACTTTAATATACAACAAAAGGTTTTGAAAAGTATATGCATCCATTCATTGCATGAAATTTCCATTCATCATACTTTTGTGCCTGTATTTCCTTAAAGCATCAAGATATCCACAGTCTATTTCTTAAGACATGTATAGGAAACCCATGCCCTCTTTCTCACCCTGTTTGGGAGGAATCCAGGCTTCCAGGATGATATTATTCAAGTTTACATGTAGCATTTCCCATTAGTCTTAGCGTTATTTTGCTTTCACAAATTCGTCAGTCTAATACATTTGCAAATAAATACAAATATTTTTGGTCCATTTCATATATGAGAGACCTCAGAGATTATGAAAAACTTTCCTTTGTTCTACTTCTAACAGTGGTTTAAGTGGTCTAATAATGGTCCAAGAATAAATATATCACGCAGCCTATATCTTCTTAGGCCATCATTAGACAGTAATTTTGACTGTAATTGTGACTCGTTGAGCCTCTGCTTTGATACACACTATTGGTCAATTATTTGAAAGTGGTATAGCTAGTGCAGTGTGAGAAAAGTGAACTGGTGGGATCTAGCAAAAATTGAAAGTCGATGTGTTCATGTGGATGTGGAAACTGTATAAAACTGCAAATCTATTCTTGAATAACTGCAACAATCCAGGCCTCAAACAATCATAACACGAAGTCTGTTGGCTGTTAAGTTGTGAGACAGTTTTGAGACATGGGTGTGAATGTTTTAGCCGAGTATCCACCAGATTAGACTTTGCTGATCTCAAGTACACACAGGATCCACACTCCTTTTGGGGTGAGCAGGAATCAATAACTGTAAAACAAACAAGCGCAACAGAAAATCTTTCTGCACATGGTTTATTTAAAATTCTTATAACTTCATACAAACAGTATATTTCAGGGACTGACTCACAGTCAAACAACCAAACATAAAGATATAAAACACTTTGAATATTCTCTTGTTCTTTTACAGTGTTTAGACTTGAATAAATAGAAATATTACACCTCACTCCCAAAATTAATTAACGGATTTAGCACTTTTCAGCCACTTTTTCCTGCAGAACAAACTTTCACTCTAATCATGAGAAATCATCTTTGGCATATACATAATAAATAAAGGCACATTTAGTTTGTGCATAGAATTTCTTTGGATCTGAAGCCACATCTGAAAAAATCTCGTAAAACACACGTACACTGCAAACACGACTCATACCTCGCTGCACACTTTTGGATCTTAAATGGCAAGAGGCTGGATGAAGAATGACACTATGCTAACTTAAGTGTAGTTAAAGTGCAGAAAGCATCTGTAACCTCTGTGAAATTGTTTTGTGCCCATGTTCTCTGAAGCATAACAGCTTTTACCTTTTTTAGAGTTTTTTTTTTTTTTTAACACACATGCGACACGTGGTAATGTTTCACTGACAGATATCCATCTGATGGAGTCTACTCTTCTTTTGTCACATTTCTACTAAAAGGACTCAGTCCGTCTCCTGGCAAACACTGCAGACATGCTTTTCACTATGCCCTTCAACCTTAGAGGCTTCTTTGTGGTTAGCTTGGCATCCTTCAATCTGTCCACCAAGCCGTGAAAGACCATGAGCACACTGTGGTAGTTCTCGGCGGCCGACACCTCATAGAACTGGCAGTGTGTGTTGAGAGCCAGCAGCCGGCCCTCTTCGCTCGTCACTGTCCGTCTGTGGTGCAGGTCCCTTTTGTTACCCACAATCACTATGGGTACTTTGTCTGTACTCAGGCAGTCCTTGTTGGATTTGATAGTCTGAATGAGCCAGCTAACTGTGTTGAAACTGGCCCTGTCGCAGATGCTGTAGACCAGAACAAAGCCATCGGCCCACCGCACCTTCTTCTCAAAGAGTGACGAGTCTGCAGAGAAATCCTGCAAAACCACACATTGAAGTTCATATTCAGCAACAGGTAGAGGCAGAAAGCAAAAAAGTACATTCGCCCTAGCATTTTATATCTTTGTACAAAAACAAGACAGTTAATCATTTTAAATTTTTATTTTGTGATACTCCATTTCTAGTACTTACAGACACAAGCTTATAGATATAAAAAGTCAGCATTATTTAGTTTTTTTTAAAGTAAATAAATACACATTCAAAATGTTCTTTGAACTTTAACATAATTTTAAAAATAATATTAGAATAAAAGGAGCAGCCTACTTTTACTTTTAATATATTTAACTTATAGCAGCAATAATATCTTTGCTCTTACTTAGATTTCTTTTAGATTTTTAAACACTGTAAAACAAGAAACGGGAGTTTTTAAATAGAACAAAACAGAATTAGTAACATCATATTGAAGTTCTTACCTGAGAATAATGTGAATCCCAAATATTGAGAGTGACCGCCCTCCCATCTACTATGAAGCTGTGACTGTAGATTGATTCTGCAAGACACAACAGAGAGTTTAGGAGATGTTTAATTGCCAGGAAAGGCATCAATGCATTAAAGTTAGCAATAAATAAATAAAATAAAATAAAAAGTGGGCACTTACCAATATCTCCATACTCTCCAATGAATCTCCGAGTTAACAGGCGGACAGTCAGCGCTAAAAAGACACAAACTTTAGTTCACTGTGTGAAAAAGAGACCTAAGTGTAACCTCTCATCTCCACTGAAAATGTGTTTTTTTTTTACCTGATTTCCCAACGCTCTCCATCCCCATAACAACAATATTGGCATCCATATTCAGTGAAACAGCTGTGTTGTGCCTCTCTGAGGAGGCTGCTGCTGTGCCACTGCTGCCGTCTGACAGCAGTTATTATACGGCAGACAGGTGGGCGGGGTAAACAAACCCCAACCACTTCCACCCCCCCACACCACCACCATAAACAACAACAGCAGTAACTTAATGATGTCTCCCTCACGTGGTCCCTCGCTTGCGTCTCTCCTGTGGAGTGCGCTGAAGCAGAGGGAATAAAGTCCAAAATGGTTCTGTCATTACGTCAGATAACCTCATTTCCACTGTATGCCACATGAGCTTAATTCTGTTATATCATCTGAGAGGAAACTAAGCTTTAAACAGGCAAATACAGCTTTTCCTAAACAATCTACACGACTGCTACAGTGTTAAAAACTATAAAGGATAGAAAAAATAATTCTGTAATCGATTAATTAGTAAAGTTGTAATGCTGGATTTTTGTTTATGATTGAAGATTGACGTGGACAGCATTCTGACACTCTAAAATATAGATCAAAGCCAAAATAAGTATTTTAACCTCAGAAAGGGTTTACTTGAGTTCATTGAGCTACAACTAATGCATCGTAATGAAGTATAATAAATCCTACCTGAGAACCTGAGAAACTAAACAACGTGGTATAAACAGTATCTGTTGCGTGTCCACTCTTTAAGAAGAAGAAGAAGAAGAAAATCTTTGTTTTGGGGGGGATATTTAAAACAGCCACAAGGTGGAACAAGAGTTCATGTTTTCTTCCACTGCACACTACTTTATTTTGCTTCCTGGAACCAGAAAAGACAGAGCGGATGCTGCTGCTGATCACCCATTGGTTGACCAGAAAAAGACTCTCAGATAATTGGCTGTTTGCACAGACACGCTGTAACGCATGCCTTCTTGTGTGTGTGTGTGAGGTGGGATGTGTACTTGTATAGCTGTGTTTGTGAGGTCCAGCCTGAGTTTTAAATCTTGGGAATGAGGACACGTCTGAGGACACTGCACTTAGTGACCTTTGAAGTGTTGATCAGGGGTTAATAGTTGGTCTTAGAGCCTAAGGTTAGATTTAGATTTAAGTTTGTAGTGATAGCTAAGAAAGACACGCATGTGTATTTGTGTGTGTCCTTGTATTACTATTATTTTGGGAACATGCATCTGCAACTTTACCTCCTTATGGGGACAAACTACAAGTTCCCAGAAGGTATATGACCTAAGTCTGAAAGGAATTTTAGACTTTGGTTAATGAGTCACTTCTGGTCAAAGTTACAGTGAGATGAGCAGCAGTTAGGTTAAGTCAACAAAAAATAAGATACAATATACTGTCCTCTCAAGTGTTGGAAACACATCCTGTGTGTGTTTGATTTTATCTTATCAGCTTTAGTTTCTCCCCTCTGCATGCCGCAATTTCCTGCTTTAATCTGATTTCTTCTCTAACCTGGTTTCTTGTGTAGCTTAGTTCATAGAGGGAAAAGTTACTCTATGTAAATCAAGCAGGACCAAATCATTCTTAGTTCAAAATAATTTAAAGTTCCCCATTACTATAAAATGTTTTGTGTCAACTGCTTGTTGTTGGGGGGGGGTTGTTTTGTTTTTATAATTTATAATTTTTATAATTTCCTTTTTCTTAACTTTTATCAATGAGATTAACCCGACCAAAGCTCCAAAAACACAAGTATTAAAATATTTGTATGCTAACCATGTACCTGTAATATTATAGCATTTATGTGATTTCATAGCTGGTATTTATAGTAATCCTCACTAACCTTTGTTTACTGGTGCATTGACTGTGAATTAACTGTGATTATAAAAAAATAAAGGTATAATAGGCTTTCGTTATGTTGGAAAGACTGCTTAATTTTGCATTTAAATGCCTTCATTTATCATTATAGGAGGTTTTAGCAATTGCGGCATTGGCTTCTTAATACTAATAAATGAAGCCAAACGTATGACCTTCATAAAGCATGTGCTCATCTAAAACAAATTCATCATAATTAAAATATGTGCTCATGCAATTTATAAAATACCAGGCACATAACTTTGAGGCAAAAAACACATTAATTAGTGTGTCAGAAACTATTCACAGCTGAAGGCGTCAAGTTAAGTTGCTCCCACAGGGATTTTAATAAATCAGATTAATAATAAACTCATATTTTCCCAGGCTGTCAGCTGCAATGACTTTTGTCATTGTAGCATATCTGTGTGAAATACAGCACATACTTCAGAGGATTTTTAAATTTCCTGGCTGGTGCAGGTGCAACATTTATGAAATCCATGGAGTTGCTACATGTAATATGGAATAAATAAAGAAGGTACACAACAAAAAGTAAAATATATGATAACCAAAAATAAGGAAATCGGTTTATTTTGAAAGAAATTGCCTTACAGTGCTTAGAGGACATCTAGATTAATATTATCATACATTGCTGACCTTAATTGCCTGTTAAATTGTACATTACCAACAAAACATTAAATACGTGTAAGTAAAAGTAAGTCAGAGTCATAACTGATGTGTTGTGCTTTTGTTTGCTGTAATAGGTGCAACAACACAAAAAATCTTTAGCTTTATAGCTAATCTATAGCTAGTTGTTAAACTACAAACTTTTGTGATAGAACATTTATTTCAGTCACTGTACAGACTAAACCATAAACAGATGTGTCTCTGTGCTAATGTGCTAAGAGTTTATTCACACATCTTTCATGGTGTGCAAGTGACAGCAACGCAGACTCAGCTTTAATTTCATCAATGTGCCAGACTGACGTGCATGTTTCACTCTTTCTCATGTGACGCATATTGCTAAATGTTTGTGCAGTTAACCATGCAGCTGTCCACAACTAAGGAAAGGAGGTTTTTAAGGACTTAATGACGCTAGACATTGTTTTAATCTTATGTGTGCACATTGCTCAGAGTTTTAATGCCCAAGATGAAATAAAAGGTAAAGAAGATATTTAGGATAATGCTAAAAATTGTACTAATAACATTGAAAAGATGTTGAAAGTTAAAAAAAATTGATTAAAATATGGACCTCTGCAACCT
Source organism: Oreochromis niloticus (assembly GCF_001858045.2). Classification (NCBI taxonomy): domain Eukaryota; kingdom Metazoa; phylum Chordata; class Actinopteri; order Cichliformes; family Cichlidae; genus Oreochromis; species Oreochromis niloticus. The sequence goes on from NC_031972.2 coordinate 53,413,047, forward strand.
TCATTGGATACTTATGTAATAACTTCAACAACGTCCTCTCATTAAAGGATGTTTCACAGGAACCTGCTTCATATCTGTATGTGCTTAAGCAAATAAATCTTCTTACTGACTTAACTCACACTCGTTTTATGTGTGTGATAATTCTACCTTTCCTTCTTCTGGGGATATGATAAGGAAATGTGGTAAAAACTATCCTCACAATGAATGGAAAAGCAATGGAAACACTGGAAAGCATTCCTTATTTATATCCACACCCTATTTGCAATTCCATGAAATTTCCCACTCTATATAAAAATGTATAAAACTGAACTGAGGTGAGTACATCAGAGATATGAACATTTTAAATTAATGTTTAAGTTCAGCTCAGTGACATGCTATTTTGTTACAGCATAAACATGCACCATCCACTTTGTTTTGTACACCTGTATTGCTCATTAACACAAATGTCTATCCAGCCATTTACATGGCAGCAGTACAATACATTTAGACATGTAGACAGAGTCAAGAAAGCCTGCTGAAGTTCAACTGAGCATCAGAATGGAAAAGATTGGTGTATGGTTCCAAATAGAGAAAATAGCCAGTTAGCAGCAGTAGGCCACACTGGGTGACACTCTTGTCAGCTAAGAACAGGAAACTGCGGCTAAAATTCACACAGGCTCACCAAAACCGGACAACAGAAGAATGGATCAATCCTGTCGCAGTTTAATGGTTCAGGTTGCTGGTGGTTGTATAATGGTATATATATATATATATATATATATATTTAAAAAAAACACCCATCTCGCCCCTGCGGGCGGTTTTATCCTTCAAGCTCGGGTCCTCTACCAGAGGCCTGGGAGCTTGAGGGTCCTGCGCAGTATCTTAGCTGTTCCCAGGACTGCGCTCTTCTGGACAGAGATCTCCGATGTTGTTCCCGGGATCTGCTGGAGCCACTCGCCTAGCTTGGGAGTCACCGCACCTAGTGCTCCGATTACCACGGGGACCACCGTTACCTTCACCCTCCACATCCTCTCGGGCTCTTCTCTGAGCCCTTGGTATTTCTCCAGCTTCTCGTGTTCCTTCTTTCTGATGTTGCTGTCATTTGGAACCGCTACATCAATCACTACCGCCATCTTCTTCTGTTTGTCTACCACCACTATGTCCGGTTGGTTAGCCACCACCATTTTGTCCGTCTGTATCTGGAAGTCCCACAGGATCTTAGCCCGGTCATTCTCCACCACCCTTGGGGGCGTCTCCCATTTTGACCTCGGAACTTCCAGGCCATACTCGGCACAGATGTTCCTGTACACTATGCCGGCCACTTGGTTATGGCGTTCCATGTATGCCCTGCCTGCTAGCATCTTGCACCCTGCTGTTATGTGCTGGATTGTCTCAGGGGCATCTTTACACAGCCTGCACCTGGGGTCTTGCCTGGTGTGATAGACCCCAGCCTCTATGGATCTTGTGCTCAAAGCTTGTTCCTGTGCAGCCATGATTAGTGCCTCCGTGCTGTCTTTCAGTCCAGCTTTGTCCAGCCACTGGTAGGATTTCTGGATATCAGCCACCTCCGCTATCTGCCGGTGGTACATACCGTGCAGGGGTCTGTCCTTCCATGATAGTTCCTCACCTTCCTCCTCTTTCTTGGGTTTCTGCTGCCTGAGGTATTCACTGAGCATGCTGTCAGTTGGGGCCATCTTCGTGATGTATTCGTGGATGTTTCTTGTCTCATCCTGGACTGTGGTGCTTAGCGTACAGCCTCAGGGTGCTGGACTTGGGGTGAAACCCTCCATGTATGGTAAGGAGCTTTCTTGTCTTTATGTCAGTGGCTTCTATCTCCTCCTTTGGCCAGCCTATTACCCCAGCAGGGTACCTGATCACGGGCAGGGCGTTGGTGTTGATGGCCCGGATCTTGTTCTTACCGTTCAGCTGACTCCTCAGGACTTGCCTGACCCTCTGCAGGTACTTGGTGGTTGCAGCTTTCCTAGCGGCCTCTTCATGGTTCCCATTCGCCTGCGGGATTCCCAGGTACTTGTAACTGTCCTCTATGTCTGCAATGTTGCCTTCTGGTAGTTCGATCCCCTCAGTTCTGACTACCTTCCCTCTCTTTGTTACCATCCGACTACACTTCTACAGTCCAAACGACATTCTAATGTCATTGCTGTATAGCCTGGTAGTGTGGATCAGTGAATCGATGTCTCGTTCACTCTTGGCATACAGCTTGATGTCATCCATGCACAGGAGGTGGCTGACAACTGCTCTGTTCCGTAGTCGGTATCCGTAGCCAGTCTTGTTAATGATCTCACTGAGGGGGTTCAGGCCTATGCAGAACAGCAGTGGGGACAGAGCATCTCCTTGGTAGATCCCACACTTGATGGTGACTTGTGCTATGGGCTTGGAGTTGGCCTCTAGTGTTGTACGCCAACGTCTCTAGCTGTGAGAGCAGTCCCTTCTTTCCAATGTTGGAACACTGAGCTACTAGTTGTTTCGCCGTCATTGTGGATGTTGGGTATCGAAGAATCCATAGGTCCCTCATCCTATTCATGTAACCCCTTCAGCCAGGGTTACATGCGTTGTAGCATTCCAACAACGCCCTGTTTTCATCTCTTGCCCACTGATGCCTTCTTGTTCCAAGTAGCCCACTTGTCGTCAGGGTGCCCTGGTTCCTCAACACCTAACGCGGACCTTGTTGATCCGGGCGACGTCCAAGCCGGCATGCCTTCATATTTATCTGTCTCGCTCATGTCTGCGGTAGGCTCGCTTAGCATAGGGGGTCTAGCCTTAGGACCCTTACTGGATACAGACACATGCTCCAGGACAGATTTAAAAACACAGACTGGAATACGTTCACCCACACAGACCTGGACCAGTACGCCTCATCTGTACTGGATTACATCTCCAAAACCACAGACAGTGTCACCACCCAGAAATGGATCACCATGTACCCCAGCCTTGGATGAACTGGGATGTTCGTCTCCTCCTGAAGGCCGCAACAAAGCCTTTAGGTCAGGAGATGCACACGCCTACAGTACAGCCAGAGCTAATCTAAAGAAGGGTATCAAAAAAGCCAAACACCATTACAAAAAGAAGGTAGAAGAACACTTCTCCAACTCCAACCCCCGACGCATGTGGCAAGGACTCCAGACCATTACAGACTACAGGACCACCAAACCCTCCCCCGCATCCTCTGATGTCTCCTTCCTCAACGAGCTCAACAACTTTTATGCTCATTTTGAGCGAGGGAACCCCACAACCACAACCAAAGCAGACATGACGCCAGACCACCAACCTCTGACTCTCTCCCCCAGCAGGATCAATGTCCAGAAGGCTGCAGGTCCTGATGGCATCCCCGGGCATGTTCTCAGAGCGTGTTCTGGGGAGCTTGCAGGAGTGCTGACAGACATATTCAACCTGTCCTTGGCCCACGCTGTGGTACCGACCTGCTTCAAATCCACCTCCATCGTCCCGATACCCAAAAACTCCAACCCATCTTGCCTCAATGACTACCGCCCAGTAGCATTCACCCCCATCATCACTAAGTGCTTAGAGCAGCTGGTCCTAGCACACTTCAAATCCTGTCTCCCCCCCACCCTGGACCCCCACCAATTCACATACCGCCAGAACAGGTGCACAGAGGATGCAGTCTCCATCACACTGCACTCTGTCCTCTCACACCTGGACAATAACAACACCTACGCCAGAATGTTGTTCATAGACTTCAATTCAGCGTTCAATACAATCCTCCCCTCACAACTCATCAGGAAACTGACAGACCTGGGCATCAGTTCATGTGCAAATGGTTACTGGACTTCCTGACCAACCGCCCCCAACATGTCCGGCTGGATAACCACTGCTCATCTACAATCACAATGAACACCGGTGTACCACAAGGCTGTGTGATGAGGCCTTTCCTCTACTCCCTCTTCACCCACGACTGCAGACCTGCCGATGGTTCTAACACCATCATTAAGTTTGCAGATGACACCACGGTGATTGGCCTCATCAGTGACAACGATGAGGCCGCCTACAGGGAGCAGGTGGATCGTCTGGCTGAGTGGTGCGACACAAACAACCTGCTGCTTAACACCGAGAAGACCAAGGAGCTCATCGTGGACTACAGGAGGAATGCTGACCCACATCCACACATCTACATTAAGGGGACGGCTGTGGAGCGTGTGAGCAGCTTCAAGTTTCTGGGAGTCCACATCTCCGAGGATCTCATCTGGACGACCAACTGCTCCAAGCTGGTCAAGAAGGCTCACCAGTGCCTCTTCTTCTTGAGGACTCTGAGGAAGAAGCACCTGTCCTCAGACATCCTGGTGAACTTCTATAGCTGCACCATCGAGAGCATCCTGACCAACTGTATAACAGTCTGGTACGGGAACTGCTCTGCCTCGGACCGGAAGGCGTTGCAGAGGGTCGTGAAAACTGCCCAGCGCATCGCCGGAGCACCACTTCCTGCCATAAAGGACATCTACAGGAAGCGGTGTCTGAAAAGGGCTGGGAAAATCATCAAAGACCCCAGTCACCCATCACATGGACTCTTCACCCTCCTGCCCTCTGGGAGGTGCTACAGGAGCCTCCGGACTAAGACCACCAGGTACCGGAACAGCTTCTTCCCCACAGCTGTCAGACTCCTGAACTCTGCCTCCTGACATCTGACCCACATTAAACTCATGGACTGAACATACACACACCCACAACCACCTACACACACACACAATGGACAAGTGTACCCTCATACACACAATAATAACATGGACTGAACCACCACTCACAACCACTAGCACTTTATATAGCCTCTGTAGAAATTATCCACATATCTCACTTATCTTAACTGCACTACTGTATAATTCTGTGTAAATAATCATTCTGTACAATATGATAATTTATAATTCTACAACTGTTTATAACTTGCACAGTTCCCATTTCTGTATAGCTGTATATCTCACATTTCTGTATAGTTTTTTTTAAATTTCATATTCTGTATATTTTTCATATTTATTTCCTGTTCATAGCCTGTACATAGCTTGTACTCACTACAGCCTGTACATACTTGTAGTTATAGCATATTCATAACATACCTTCATACCGTGTACATTATAACATACCATAATAGACTCATTTCTGTATATATTTACATATCTATATTATTGCTAATATATATTGTAATATATCTATATCATGGCTAAAGCACTTCTGGATGGATGCAAACTGCATTTCGTTGCCTTGTACCTGTGACATGTGCAATGACAATAAAGTTGAATTTTAATTCTAATTCTAATTCTAATTCTATATATATATATAGATTTTTTTTTTTTTTTAACCATACTTAAGGTACCCTTAGTACCAATGGAACATTATTAAATGCCACAACTTATGTGGGTTTTGTTGCCGATCATGTTCATCCCTTTGCATTGCCATCTTCTGATGGCTGCTTCCAACAGGATAATGCACATGTTACGCAGCTCAACTTATCACAGACTTGTTTTTCTTGAACTTAACAATGAGTTCACTGTATTCAAATGCCCTCCATGGTCACCAGATCTAAATCCAATAGAGCCCCTTAGGGTTGTGCTGGAACTGGAGATTTGCATCACTGAAAAAAATATTAACATGTCAGTATGGACCAAAATCTCTAAGAAGTGCTTGGAATACCTTGTTGAATGTGTGCTGTGAAGAATTAAGACAGTTGTGATGACCAACCAAGTGTGCAAGGTGCAACTAATAGAGTGGCCAGTGAGGAAGGCAGGCAGATGTAACACAGTCAGTCAAAGTGTATAGAGCCTGAGCATATGAAATGTCATCATATTGTGATAGCTGGAATTTCCCAGCTTTTAGTGCCGGCATTTGTGGACGTGTGCTCTGGGTCGGCACAGATTTTTGTTTTTAATCACTGTCTTACTCGTTTATATCTTTCCATGTAGCTTACAGTTACAGTTGCTGCTGTGAAGAAGTCATGTTGCACCATCTTCACCTCCCTAAGAAGGAAAACATTACTGTGGTGACTACCTATTTACATATTCAGTGGAATCATTCTGTGACGCAAGTGCAATATTCAGCCTCCTTTTAGCATTTGGTTTACAGCAATCCCATGAGAGAACCATCCAGCTATTTAGCTGTAAATTATTTTGGTACTGGGCAATGGAAGTAAAGTGAATTGTCGTTCTTATTCAAGCTTTATTGCTTGCTGATTGAGCAGATGAGAATAATAAAAAAAGAAAATAAAAACTTCAGAACTACAGCGTTGTTCACCATAACAATATATCACTCCAACTATAGCTAATGTCATCTGTGCCCTTCCTAACTCTACATTAACAATTGCTGAAATATAGGTTCAACCAATGTTCTGCTCCATTCATTTAGCTTAAACTGTGAATTGATCAGCTTTGAATACATGTATTATGGTAACAGCAGAAATTTGCAAATCATGAAACGATGCCTAACAGAACTCATTATCTGGATGTCTGAAGACAAAGACAGATGGATCTTTTCAGGCCAAAGCAAAGGGATAATTTCACCAGGACTACTGAAGCCAGTTGCTTGCAGCTGATAAAGCTGAAAGCATCCATCATTAGCAGGCACTTATAGGCCGATGCTCTCATCAGACAGCTGTGATACAGGACTATAGAAGAGGGAAGAGCAGGCCATTAGCATATCATTTCCCATACAGGAAGGAAGCTTTCAGACTTGCACCATTAGAATTACTGAGACAATTCTTCCACCTCTATCCTTTCCAGTATTGGCAGGAAAAGACAACCAGAGTGCCTGCTCAAAACAAAGCCCAGCAAAAATGGAGAGTGCCTACTAAACAACTACAATGCTTTACAGTGTCGTCATTTAAATTCTGTTTTTAGCTTGCATCTAATTTGAAATATAACTTGTTTAAGTTGCTATTTTTGCAAATATTTAATTCCCCTATTTGACGTATAAAAATGTGATTTAACTGCACATTGCTTGACTTGACTTTACCTAAAAGCACCTCTTCCAGGCTGCTGTCCCACTGCAAAGCGACCATATGTTCACATGTTGCATTTAGTTTGGTTGCATTTGACTTTCAAGAATGGTTATGTGCTTGCTGGGAAAAGTGCTGCTTGAATATTTCATTGTATAAATATGGTAAGTGGTTTGTAATGGCCCCTGAGAGCTCGTCAGAATTTTACATAAAGTCCTCTCCTATCATTTCAATGTTTGGTCTTAGCTTGTGCCACAGGATATTTTCAACACATAAAGAAAGTTATACAATTAAAGACACACTTTTTAGTAAATTCTCCACTGTTCTAACCATTATTTTGCAAAAGCACAAAGAAGTATCTAAAACTATTTGGATAGAAACAATATTTGGTAAATCATGTATATATATGCCTGATTCTTAGAGAACGCCATTAAATCCAATTTTCAAAACTGTCCAGCACCAAATACACATAGTTAGTAATTAGTCAATGAAATTTGGCACACAGATACCAGCTGATGAGGGAACATAGAAAAGCAAAACAATTAAAAGCATGAGCTCAGAGTATTTAGGTGACCAGAAACTACTCCAAATGAATGCTGTTCTATGTAGTCTGTAAGACTGAAAGCGTCCATTGTTAACTGTATTAAAACCATTTTATGTGATCATCAGTTAGCTGCATTATAGGGTTAGACTATAGAACTAAGTTGATGTTGTTCAAAAACTTAAACTAGCATGTAGCGTTGAGGTCATTTTACATCAGTTGATCATGAAAACTTCAAAAGATTAAGGTTTTACTCATGAAAAGCTACTGAAGAAGTCACTTGGTTGAATGGTTTAACAGTGAAAACTTTACATCCAAATGAATACAATCAACTTTCTAGGACTTTTCTTACTACTTGAATTATTTAATTTGGTTTTAGGTGCAGGGATGGTGCCCTGGTAAAGGCAGGACAGATTATCCCTGCACTATTTTCAGATGGACACAATCAGACATTACATAAATTTTATAGTTAGCTAAGGATAAAAACAGACATTTGTTCTTGTTTACCAAAGTTCTATATATGTGTAAAAATGGCTAGGAAGTATATATATTTTTTCTTGTCATTAAAAACTTCTGCTATTTAATATGTATACACATTATATTGCAAATTTGTCGTAGAACAGAGGTTGGTCAGATGACTTGCATGTTTGCATACCTTTTGCAGACAGGAAGGTTGGTCCACATGAGATTCCTCTTTATTTGCATAGATTTACTTTATGTAGATTGAGCTCAAACTGTCTGCCCCAGCAGTGCCATCAGACTTCATGTCTGTGTTGAGGATACCAGGAAGTATTGAAATAATGAGAAATTTGAACTAAAACTAAGAATGTGAGGAAAAAACAGCAAAGATCTGCTTTGTGACCAGGATTACTATCGAGGCCAGAGAACTCATACGCACATCTCGTGCTTTGCCGAGGGAAATTTGCAAGTGAATTATCTCTTCAGTTGCATGAAATCATCTTAACTCTGGCCAGCCTCCAGTGACAGCGAGTCTTTTGGACGTGGTGCCCAATTAGTCAGCTTTCCAATGTGAATTATCAGCCCACCACTTGCCAAACGTTGACAATCAAAATGTCACTGACTAAAATATCTTCCCTGCAAAATGAGCAATGAAATGTGCTGAGTGAAGCCTACAGAACTGTTTCAGTTCTTTCATGCTTAAGGCTGTACTGCAGAGTGCCGTTACTGTGTCTAATAAGGGCAGCTGTCAAATCTAACTATGTGGATAATGTAGCTGATCTTAAACAATGCTTCGTTTTAACTTTCCCTGTGAGTGCAGAGTGGTGATACTGGATTTATGGATCTATTCCTCCATAATTGCCAGTCGTAGCAAAGACTAGAAGTCTTTAATTAAAGGGATTACAGGCAATGTGGTAATTTACTTTTTTTTTAAAGTTCGCATGACTAAATGTATAGTTCTTGCACTCACAGCACTACATCCTCATCCAATACAGTTCTTCCACTGGAGGAGTGCTCACTGTATTTCTGATTAAGGGTTTTAGTTCATATGCATGCCTATCTATTTTATCTAGATCTTACAATAAAATACACACAGATTTTAGATATAAAGCAAGATCTTGGGGGTATCTGTGTATACTAGCTGACTAAAAATAAGGTCCTGGTGACATTTTATCAAGGGCTATACCCAAATGTGTATCTGAAGAAAGCCTATGTGCTGAAAGGAATTTGTTTTTTTCTTACTGTCTTGTAATATGAAATACTTTTTATACATACATTCACTAGCTGGAACCACATCCTCATTTTAGGTTTGACAGCATTTCTAGTAGGTAACGGCAGATGGCTTGAACATAAACTGAGGCTGCAGTTTGGGGAAGGCTTCAGAGGGGACTGGTGGTGGCTCCTGGACTGGGCAAGGGAATTACTTGAAAAAGTGGAGGGAGGGTGGGGCACAAAAATGAGAACGAACAGGTTGTAGAGGCAGGAGTGTCGTATATAAATATAGAACACAAAGGGGCGTGTATGGAGGTTTGGTCCCACTCCTGAAATTCAAAGAAATTATCTTCAGCATTCACATGTAATTGGGAGTACTGAAGTTCTTTTCCATAGTTCAACATTTATATGGTTCAGCACTCTCTAAATGGTTTGTTTGGAGTTGAATGTCGTTTTTAGTTGTTTCTAATAAAAACACCTTTTCCACTTGTTTGTTAATATAAATATCTAATCGTTCATATTACAGCAGCTCAAGACATTTAGACCTGTAGATGTGTTCAAGATGACATGCTGGAGCTGAAAACAAAGTAGAGGAGAAAGGTGATGTAAGTAACTCTGTGTGTGACGTGGTTGTTTCTGAGAAAATGCCTCATTGATGTCAGAGGTCAGAGAAGAATGGTCAGACTGCTTCAGTCACGCTGAACCTTGAATCAGATGGTCTTCAGCAGCAGAAGATAAAACCAGGTGCCACTCCATCAACTGTGTGATGCTATTTTGTCAATCTGGACCAAAACCTCTAAGTTCCCAGCACCTTGTTGGATCTGGCAAAAGGTGGCTCCACCCAGTACTAACAAGATTTAACTAATGAAGTAGCAACTGAGAGGATATAGAATCAGAATCAGAAAGACTTTATTTATCCCCAAGGGACAATTAAGATACAACACAGCAGCATGACGTTGAAGATAAGGACAGGGCATAAACAGGCATAGCATAAACTCTCATGTCTTAGTGGAATCAAAAAAACATTCTTACATTTTTTTAAAAAAGCAACTTTTCTATATCATTTAAATATCATACCCAGATTTGAAATTAGATGTATAATGCATGATTTTCAAAATATCCAGAACAGTAGCCAAAATGTGCCTTGCTGTCGGGTGAGGTGTAATTTGAGGTGATATCAGGCCTGGAAAAATGATGATGAAGCAACTGTGAAGAAGAAACTCAACAGCACCAGCAATTATATGAACAGATAATATGATTGTCTCCAAACACATAAACCAAGTCCAAACATGCATTTTGCATACAGTGAGTATCTCATGCGGGCAGACTAAATGAGTTTAAGTTCAGCTGCAGCACATTGTGGTAAGATGGTTCAGAGGCCTGTGGCTGCTGGTTACGTAAAGTGTTTTTTCTAAACTTCTTAGCACAAGCTACACAGTATATAAAAATTCTTGCAGTAAGCTCTTTAACTAACTCTGAATTTTAGTGTTCCAATCTGTTTGCCATGACCTTAAGGACGTTTCAATTTCAAGTGCAACCGTGGGATTATCCCACAACACTTAAACGGTACTTTGGGATAATATGAGTCCCCATGCAGTTCACCCAGGTCATACATGAAGATGAGATCACAGGGCCTTGACTCTTTCTTGCTGTCGGTGGCTGTAGCTCAGGAGGTGGAGCGCATCATCCACTAGTTAAAAGATTGGTTTGATCTCTGGCTCCTCCAGTCTGCATGCCAAAGTAGCCTTGGACATGAAAATAAACCCCACCTTGCTGTGCGATACATTCAGTGGGTTGTGAATATTAGATAGAAAGCACTTTAGGTGTAGAAAAACAGCTTCTATGAAAAAGCTTCTAACTGTGGCATTTTCTTTTGTTTTGTTTTGATTTGAGTGTTCAAGTAGAAAAGCGCTATATAAGAACCAGTCTATTTACTTGCTGTCTGAGTGAAGCAAACTCATTTTGCATATATTGTTTTGACAGGCAAATAAAGGGCAACGCAAGACAAAAAAAACCAGTCTGACTCAAATGTCCTCTCGGAAGCTTCCATTGGCGATCTCCTCGATCTGTCCTGCCATTGTTTCCATCTTACCTCACTTGTAACTCAAAACTTTCCAGTGCATTTTTCCCATGCTCAGCTGGCTCAAAAGTCATTTTCCTTAGGTGACTTTTTTCATGTGCACCATCCAACTCGCTGGACTGGTTTAAGCAGTTACATTTTGTATGCTTGTGAATTCATTCGAGGTGAGTCGCACATTGCCTGGAATTCTCCCATGAAGAATCCTTAGCTATTGTTCAAAGATATCATCAAATATGAGAACGCCACGTTTGGCAGCTGTGAATTGTGTTCAGAAACAACAATTTGGCACAAAGTCAGGAAAACAGCAGGCTTACCAAATGCCATTTTGCATTTGGAAATAAGTAAATATATCCACTGGCTTTACTTTACCATGGAAAGGAAACCAGACCATGTTGCTTTATGTGTGTCATGCTTGAAACCCTCTCTCCAGTGGCACAGATAATATTACGCTATTTTAAAATCACATGCTGCCCTCTCTTTTGATACTGGTGTAAAAATAGAGATCAGTGCAGCAGCACGAAACAGTTTGAAATGTAGAACAGACAGCAGGAGGCTATATTTAGAATGGACACAATCACAATAAGTGCCTGGTGACATTTCACCAACTCCCTACTGAATGCCATTTGGCTGTCCTTACTTTCATGCAGTTTTTATACGCCCTTAAGATCTCTACTAAAGTCTAAAAGGGAGTAAAATTGAGTTAGTGATTAAACTTCATTTGTCTGCACTCACAAATTATGACATTAGATATTGTTGCACCATTTGAGTCTCACTCTCTTTCTCATCTTATCTGTGTTGTAAGAAATTAGGGATCAATCTTGAGAGAACTATAGTCACATATTTAATAGTTAAGCATATCACTGGCTTACATAGCTCAGTTCCAGCAGCTAAAGTTGAGTTTTAAATTTGTGTCTTTGTTATTGTGCTTGGCACACGATTAAACATAAAAAAAAAAAAACGCTGAAGCCACTGAGTGGTATGAATGCGGACAGCGGGATTTGACACCACAGGAAACATGTTGGGGGTTCTCCAGCGAAAACATTCCTTCAGCCATGCACGTTTTAAGTGAGCACATCCTCTGCAGAGGCAGCTTCCTCCAAGTGAAATTTAAGCTCAGCAGCACTGATTGGCACCCAGAGTCTCAGGATGTCACGTTGAAAACGCTCCACACTCAAAGAAGAAGAACATGCAATGAACTTCAGCGAGAATATCCACCAATCTAATGTTGTTGAAATAAGAAACCAGCTACAACCACCAACCGGTTCAAGCTGCAACAATGGTAGCACTAGTAGAGATAGTTACAGCTTTATTCTGAGAAGTCAGCTTAAAAAGATACGGAATTATAAGTTGATAAGTGTATGATGAGTGTAAATTGCAAATATAAGGGGAAAAAGTTGCCTGTGTCATTATGTTACCTATAGCAGTTCTTCTGGCAAAAGGTTTATGCACACGTCATGTCATAGTAATTTTGGACTTTAAATGACTTTTTTTAACTGTTCTTTTTCCAGTGTGTAATGATTGCATAGTATACAGTTTTTTTTTTAAAGAATTGGACGCACACGTTTTAATTTGTTTTAGATTTTCTTTATCCCACACAGGGTCAAAGTATACATACAGGCTCAAAAGTATAGATACACCTCTGTTAATATTTGGTTAAATGTCCCTTAGCAAGTTGCACCTCAACCAGAAGCTTTTGGTAGCATCACAAACCTTCTGGTATAATTCTGGTTGGATTTTTGACCACTCTGTAGCAGTACTACTTGAAGCAAAACAGCCCCAGAGCATGATGCTACCACCACCATGCTTAACAGTTGATACAGTGTTCTTAAGACTTGAAAGCCTCACCTTTACTCTTCCAAACATACCTCTTGTCATGTCAAATTCCTCAATCTTTGTCTCGTCTGACCATAAAATTCTTCTCAAGAAGGCATTTTGCTTGTCCATGTGGACAGCTGCAAATTTCAGTAAAGCCAAAAGGTGTCAGTTTTGGAGCAGGTTCCTCTGTCTTAGTCAGCAACCTCTCAGTTTACGATGACGTGAAACTCACTTCACTGTGGACAGTGACGCTGTGGTCTTCCAGTAGTTTCCAGTTCATGGCAGGCTTGAGCCTGAGTGGTTCCTTGGTTGTTCCTAAATATCCTAAGTAATTTTCTCTGAGGTTGGCAATTTGGGTCTTCTTCCAGACCCTGGCAAAGTGGTGATACATCTAAATAACTTGTTCCTATGTAGAATTTTTTAAACTGCTAAACTTGCGTTGTCATTCATATATCTTAATTAAATATATCGTATTGTTTAATAATATAAAACATCTAGTGATCACAGGATATCATAAACAACTGCATTTTGTTTTTAGAAATATTTACAACATGTAACTACAAAAAAACCTCAACTTGTCATTTTGATCCACTGAGATGTGTTCAGGAGGAGTTTCTGAGTTGGTCGTGAGCTTGCTAAGACTTAAAGGGTACCCGGCTTTTATTGTCCATTATTTATTTAAAGTCGGACCATATCAGATGAATTAATTCTTGAAATTAGAAACTTGCCCGCTGCTAGCCAATAAAAAGTATACAGGTTTAAAGCCTTCTTGTGTTAGACCAGGGGTGTCAAACATAAGGCCCGGGTGCCAGAATCGGCCGCTAAAGACCCCATTTATTAAAAAAAATTTCTTTTAACTGTACTTTTACAGTTTTACAGATTTTCTTACCCATAAAAACCTTTCTCATGATCATTCATAATACACCAAAGTAACTGAATTATAGGTTTCTGTAATTTTACAAACATTCTTACAATCGAAGCTCAAATGATGATGAGACTGAATGATTTCTTTCATTTACTACAGCAGCAGTTCTTTACCATGTGGAAAAACTGACACATAATGTTTAAATTGCTCTTATTTGTGTCATATTAAGATATCTCAATACATAGTTCAACTTTTTACACTGACAGAAATTGGAGTTTCACTGGTCCGCCCCACATACCCACTGCGCAAAGTGACGTCAGAGTGATGTCTTTTATAAGTCATTTTTTTTGGTGCAATTTTGGTTCACTACAATTTTTTGTTTTGACATCTTTTTTTTTTTTTTTTTTACGTCTATTATACTGTACTTCTAGTGTTGACATCCATAGGACTTTAGTGTACGGGCTATTTATAGTCCAACTGTGGTCATTGACAGACAGTTTGCAAAATGTGTCCAGTTCATACACACACAGTTGCACAAACTTCTCATACTGTTGGTTGCAACTTCTTTCAATCCTGCTACCGATCACAAACACACTGACTTCCTCTTACAAAGCTCTTTTAAACTTATTAAACACATTGTACTCCTTTTAAAAGGAATTAACATTTTTCTAAATACATTATTATTATACATTATACATTACATAACAATCAGGTGTTCTGCATTCAATAAGATGCCACACAAATTATTTGTGACACTCCAAAAATTTCTGTCCACTATAAAGGAGAACATCACAGGCCTGATACCTGCAGGCCTGACAGCAGCAGATGTATCACTCCTGTTTTCTACCTGGAGACACCAGTCATGTCATTGTTTTGACACACAACAGAAAACTATCCACAACACTACACACTAACTATACAAGTCAACACATTAACTACACACTCCAAACACACCAAACATCACAAATCTCTCACATCTCAAAACTCGCTCTCTCTCTTTTTCTGTCTTTCTTTCTCTCTCCCTCTCTCTCTCTCTCTTGCTGTCACTCCTAAAACTGCCCCCTCTTCCTAAACAACCAAATGTCATGTTGCCATATCATTTTTGATTGGTCGACATGGTAAATTTTTCCACCAACACGAAAGGGCAGTTTTTTGTTTTGTTTTTTTAATTTTTTGGTCATAAGCAGAGAGTGCTTGCTAGCGCTGAACTTAGACAGTAAACATGACTAAACAATTCAGGAAAAAATGCCGCGTATATATTGTTTATCATGACTCTGGTTTTACGTGGCCTATCTGCACAATTTAAAAACTGGTATATATCACCTTGTTGCCTTGTCGTCTTGAAGTGGTCATGTGATTGGCTTACCATGACTTCTTTATTCTTCCTCAGTCAAACAGCAGCACTCATGCGATTGTTTTGTCCCCTAGTTACAGCAGAGTGAAGCTGACCCCCCACCCACTCGAAACGTAAAGGCAAATAGGCAGAGCAGTTAGTGCTACGTTTGTGCAGATTTGTGCAGGTAAAATTAGCGTTTGTGCTGCTACGAGTTTTGAGATATTAAACTTTATTTTATAGGTCATTCAAAGTTCACCATCCCCCCAGACTGCCTCAAAACAGACCAAAATGGTCTACTTTTTTAGTGCTACGTTTGTGCAGATTTGTGCAGGTAAAATTAGCGTTTGTGCTGCTCCAGTTTCTGAGATATTAAACTTTATTTTATAAGTCATTCAAAGTTCACCATCCCCCCAGACTGATTCAAAACAGACCAAAATGGTCTACTTTTATATTGCTTCGTTTGTGCAGATTTGTGCAGGTAAAATTATCGTTTGTGCTGCTACGGTTTCTGAGATATAATGATTTACACTCCCATGAGTGTTCATGGGTGTGTAAAATGTTCAAATGTAGTTTTCAATAAAGTTTTTTTTTAATCCACTCTAAAAAAAAATAAATCTTCAAGCATTTGCATCATAGTTTTATGAACGAAAAGTGATTGAAGTAAAGAAATTGAAATTAAAAAAAAACTACACTCATTACAAATTTAGCTGATTAAATACAATAAGAAATGTTTTTTAACAGAACTTTATTGAACAAATGAACACACAAAACGAAAAGTCATTTGAAAAAGACATTGTGGCCTTCATCAGGGTCCATGATGAAGGCCACAAGCCGAAACGCGTTGGTCAGGCAATAAAGTTGTTCCTCTTCCCTTCAAGTGTTACCGGAGTTCCTGTATTGTGACTTTTTTTATCCTCTTCACGCACCTTGGAAGTACGTGAAGTTGTGCCAGAAATTTTTGCTGAAAAAGACATTTTGTACAGACCTACACAAATCTGCACAAACGTAGCACTAACCGCTCCGCCTATTTGCCTTTACGTTACAAGTGGGTGGTCTTGTTAGTAACGGTAATGGCGTTGTAACGATAGAAATAGTAATTAGTCAGATTACTCGTTACTGAAAAAAGTAACAGCGTTACTAATGGCGTCACGCTGTTATTCCCATCACTGATATTGACGTCCAGGTTGGGTCATGGTTGGGCATCCAAATTGTGGACCAAGTTCGGATGTCATACAGATGTCCAGAAGTGATATATATGTAAAAACATGATCTGCATGTCTATCTGACATCTAATGTTTAGTGGGTAAGATCAAAGTGGGCCGTATGTGACCTGTGATTTAAAAAGTGTTCGACATCCCTGCCTTAGCTGACCTGATTAGCTACCTCCCTGAACATTTTGGGAGGGCAATAATAATGTGCAGTAAACACTGACTCATTCTTTTATTTATTTAAAGTCTTTTTTTTTTTTGCTCATACCTTTTTTGGGCTTTAAAAAATCCACTTTAAAGTCTTCTGTGTTTTGTTGTGTTGTGTTTTGTTCTGTTTAGTTGTACTTAGTGCTGACGTGGGACAGTTTCCAATTTCGTTGTACTATTATACTGGGTAATTTCTATCTTATCTTTTCTTATCTTATTAGACTAACTCTACATCAGTCAGTCAGATGAAAACTGTTTTATACAGTTTACTTAACTAAATATTAAAGCTATAAAAGGATTCTTATGAAACAAAAATATTTATAAAAAATAAATGCAGTCTTTATAAAGCCAATTTGGCATTAGCGGTTGCCCAAAATGACCACTGGGGTTTTACAGCGAGTCACATCACATTTCCAATTAATCTGGTGATAAGTTCACAACATAAAAATAAAGTCCCTCTGCGCGGAGCCTGCTGCCCATATCCTCCAGGAGCTGTTTCCATAGCAACCACGGTGGCGTAAGAGAAGGATGAAGAGATTTTTTGGACGATTGCTGAGGCCTAATGAAATGAAGACTGTAAAATGATTGGTTCTGTGTTCTGTGCAAACTATTACATAACTCTAAGATCAGCACTGCGCTGAATATATATATAGAAAGAGAGAGCTGCAGGTGTTCAAATTGTGGGCCCTGTCTAAATTTGCATTTGATGTTTCAGTTGTAACAAGGAGACAAAAACTGACAGCTGCAGGTAGCAGACGGGCAAGGAAAAACTGCCCCGAGCCCTTTACCAGAGGTGAAACCCTCTGCGGGACTCAAAGTGAGGTGAGCCGTGAAAAGTCAGAGACACTGCTGGTGTGTGAGAGTAATGTTTTATAGCTTTTTCCACACTGGCCCTGTGTAAGAAATATAGTTCATAAAGGAAATATTTACACAGAAAAGATTAGATTAGAGTCTCCACTGTAGTAGCTTCTACTACAACACAGTGTTAGTGTTCAAGCCTAACTGGCCAGTTGTGCTTTTCCTTGTTATTATATATCATATGTAATGTGGATGCTCATATTAAAGTTTAAAGCCATGAGGCCAATGCGAAAATATTCATTGAGAGTCAAAAATCTAGGCTTCAGAATGCTCAAAACATTTAATATTCAATTTCTTTTTTCTCTTCTTGGCTCTGTATGATGTCAGTAAGAGGGGATCTCCCTAATATGGTCATGATAGAGTCTCTGTGAGCAGAAAAGCCTGAAAGTTCTGTCTGTGAATGACAGCCAATCAGAGGAAAGTTATATTAAAGGGAGGGTGGCATTAAAGAGGCATCAGCTAAAAGAGCTTGTGTCAGAAAGCTGCACCAAGGGCTGCACCGAAGGCCGATATGAGCTGATCAAAAAGGTTCTGAGAACAGAAAAAACACTGTTTTTTTCGCTGGTCGTCCATTTCATGTTTAAAGTTTCAACATCTAAAATGTTCTGCTTTGCTTTTCTAATTGTAATTTTAATTGCAAATTACTATAGCAGAGGCCACTGTAGCTTCTGCTATAGTAACATAGAGACCTACAAGTGTGCCGTAATTAAATATCCAGGAGATAAAGTAAGCTTTCTACACGACATAAAGATAATGGTGACAGAAAAAGATATATTTCGATAAGTAGTACTTTAAATGACAAAAAAACAAAAAACAAAACACATGTAGCTTTTCTTTGGCCAGCATGCTTTCCTTTGAAATTTAAACAGGAAAAGTTAAAGTACACGACTGTTTGTACTCCCAGTCATTCCTCAGACTCCTTTAGTTTTCCCCACTGTCTCCCAAATGGGCTGGGCTTTTTTCCCGCAGTCCACCCTTTTCCAAATCCTATAAATAGCAGCTGTTTCAGAAGGCAGAACAATACTCTGCAGACTTCTCCATTCATACATTCCTGGCACTAGACCAAGCTGTCTCCACCCTCTGCTGGTTACCTGACTCATGTCTCTGCACGTCTACTGTATGTAAACAGTGGTGCACACACACACGCACAGAGCAGGAAAGAACTTATCAGAACCACACACATATCTGCTTTACAAATGGCTCTTGTTAAAACTAATGTGAATCACAAAGTACAGACTGATGTAATGTATTTAAAATACTAAAATAAACTGTATAAACATATTTTCTCTCTGGCAGATTTGTCCATGGATTTAGCATCTGTTCTTATCTTAATTTCCATCTTATTTGTTTCTAAAGAAACGCTGCAAGACTCAACTTCGCATGCAAAGCCTTATCTCACTAAAATACCTAAAGCTCTACAATCTTCAGTGAAAACAACATTGAATTTAAGAAGTAGATTTGTTTTCTTTGCCTGCTTTGCTTTTGACCAATGCAGAACATCACAGATGGTTCAGACGCCTGCCTCCTGATTGTAGTATCATGGTGGTTTGCTGATTTTGGCACAAAATGTCATTTAAGATCAAAAATCCCCTCTCTCCTTCTTCCTGTTTCCTCCTTTACTTTTGCTATTGCTCAGACTGATTCATCAGAATGGTATGAAACATGAGCTTTTTAATATATTTTCTCTTCACATAATACATAAATGGCATGTTTTATAATTGTAACATATCCCTAAAAGGAACTCTAATTTTTCATGAATGCACTGCAGCCCACTGCAGAGCAGTGAAAAAGCAAATGTCTCACAGTGTTTGCTAACTTGTTGGCTCCGTAGAAGTCTGTATGAGGTCAAATTGCAGCCATGTTGAGCCAGTTGGTGATATGTGTCCTGCACTCTCTGTCCTGGAAGCTCTCTGTCCTCGGCTAATTTAAACATTTCCAGCACTGAAACAGTTCTGAAGCGGACTACTTCTTGTGTGTGTGTTACGTACGATGTTGAATCAAGGTAAACAAATTTCATTCTCCCAAAATTTTGGATATTGTGTGAAAATGCTTTAGAGTGCTTAAAGCATTGTTAAAAAAAAAAAAAAAACTGAGTGGGTGAGGTGGAGTGGGGGGAATGCTAAATTCTTCTGTTTTAATAACTGCTTTTAGTTCAGTGTCTTGATGACATCCTGCAGCATACCGTAGCTACACCCTCCTTCAAAATGACTGGAGATCAAATCAGTCCTGAGTACCTTAAAGCACCTATCAACAAGTGAAAGTACACCCTGTTTTAGTTCTAAGGTTCTATGTATTAGGGCGTAATAAAAACCTAGCCCTTACCACATTCTAAAATGATGTAAATACCACCTCAGATGAGAACTACACATGACTTATTACATTGTGCAAAATCTATTACAAAATACAGAAGCATTGTGTTAAAGATAGATCGATAGATAGAGGAAAGAAAAGCACATCTTAGGTATTCAAAGTTGCATCTGAACAAAATGCAAGAATTCTAGAGCACTTGCTGTGCTTTGGACAGCTGAGATCAAAGTGCTGTGGCAGCACCTTAAGACAGACATGCAAAAACGAATGCCCACAAACCTCAGTGAGTGTTTTTTTTTTTTTTTAAAGAGCAGTGGGTTAGAATTCCCCCACAACACTGTGAGAGACTGATAAAATAATTCACAGAGAAACACTTTAAGTCATTCATGTCAAAGGTAGTTCTACTAGCTACTGAATCATGTGCTGTACTCACAGCACATGGGCTTTTTCACACAGATGTGTGCGGCCATTAAAGAAGGCGGTAGACTGGAGACCTTGTTCACCACTGATATTTAAAGTGCGGAAGTAATGTGAGCATAAAAATTTTGGTGTTGCAAAGTCACAGAAATTGTCAGCTATGTATGAACAAATACCAGCACACTTGTTTATAAATTGATCAACATCCCCCATTGGTTAAAGCAGGCAGAAGGCAGCAGGCTAAAGAGGGTGGGAGCCTTCTGGGAAAAGCATCGGTGGTGATGGAGTCACTGAATATCATTGATACTCCCCAAGTGTCACAGACACACGCTGTGCTTCAGCTGTGTAGGGTCTGTGAACAATTTGAAACTAACAAAGCACTCTGCTGTACCTTAGATTTCCATTTCTCACTACACCGCTCGTTTCAATATTTACATACATGTCTCAGTTTTGCCACATCGTTGCTCAGTCGGAACTTCAAGGCTATGCCACAGTTTGTATAATTGAACCATCTGACACTAAAACTGTCATCTTCACGCTCTGTGTTTTGCTTTTCCCGGCAGGCTGAACGTAGGAAGCAGGGTGGGAAGAATTTTTGTGTGGGAGTGTGCCGGTCAAGAGTGAGGGAACGTCTACTATTCATGATCATCTCGCTTTGGACACCTGCCAAAAGTTTCTGAAAATGAGGGGGCTGGTGGCCTGAAACACAGTGATCATTTATTGTTTTCATTGTGCTTTGGCTCCTCGTTTGTCCAAAGGAAGTGAGAAAGAGTCTGTTTCAGGTCTTCTGGGTTTGACATACAAGTGGAACTGTAGGTAAATGTTGTGAATAATGTGAGATCAACTTCATTTTTAGGTTGCTTTTTTATTTTTTACTCTGTCACTGGTTTAAAAATATTTATTATTGGTGACAGTTTCCCATATTTTTCCCATTAAAAAGGACAGTGACACATACTGAATGAAAGTAATAAACATATTTCACAGTTGATCGATTACCAACTCATCTCCGTGACCTTTACATGTGCTGCTGTTCCATCTATTGCTGCTGTATCTAAAACTGTGCGTAGACCCGTGCAGAAAATCCTGACAGCCTTTACACGATATTTTGTTTATCGTCCTGTTTACTTCCACACCATCATCATCACATTATGTGGTTACATTACATCATAGCCACTCCAGTACCTCGTGCCAGAAATGTTGAGCATAGTAATCCAGTGATAAAGGTTAGAAAAGCTGTGCAAACATCACAACTTCTGCTATATGTTTTAGCAAAGCAGTGTTAAAGTGATGCAACTGCAAGGTTTAGCCGATTATTACCACATGCAACACCGTGGCTGCTGCTGTTTTTGCACTTACAATCTGGCTGTGTGTGTGTGTGTTTGTGTGTGTTATCCTGCCAAAATGTGGTCCTCGAAACATCTACTATAGTAAGAAATACCAAAATGATGATTTGAAGTAGTGTTTGAATACCTCTTTGTGTGTCAGTGGAATTTTTTTTTCTCGGTATAACATGAAAGTTCATAAAGTCACAGTGGTGCGGTGGTTAGCACTATCACTTGGGTGAAGGTTATGAGTTTGAATCCAATCTGGGCCTTTCTGTGTGGAGTCTACATGTTCACTCTATGTGTGTGTGGGTTTTCTCCCGGTATGCTGGCTTTCTAACACATGCCAAATACTTGTTGTATTGGGTTAACTGGTGATTCTAAATTAGCAATAAATGCCAATATGAGTATGAATGGTTGTCTATTTGTTGGTCCTGGAAAGATATGTGACCTGTCCAGGATGTACCATCACCTCTCACTCCTTTGACAGCTTGTTCCAGCCAACCCACAACCCTGAGTTGGTTACGCAGAAAAAGATGGATGGTCAAATTTGAGAATGTAAGCTCAGGGTTGGTAGTAGAGCATATGCTAATTGATTCCGATTCACAAGATATACATTTGACTTTGCTATTTTAAACCATATATGCATACATTTATAGCCTGCCCATAGCACATACACGCATGTCCAGCAATTTTCTTAATTTATAATGTATTTGTAAATTCCCAATACGTTGTATCTTTGTCTTTCATTTTAGAAATGGATGTGGTCCAAGAATGCAGTAGTGTCACACTTGCTGTGATGTCATTACAAGATGATTTTTAGTTTTATTATTCATGCAACTTCTTTAATCTACAACTATTTTAATGATTGGATAACTACTTAAAGGGTAATTCTTAGAGCAAACTTATTAAGAGCAAAATTCTTAAAGCAAACATCTGACTGCTAGCTTTCCATAAGGACTACAAACATGTAGGAAGTGTGTCATAAAACTACAGTTCCTCGCATGGCCACTAGAGGAAGGCTCCTAAAGTAAATCAATCCCCAAATTTAAAATGGAACAGCTCACCAGTGCTGTGGCACACTTAAAAAACAGAAACTTTCAATCTTACATTTTCACTCTAATTAAAATACAAGAGAAATTGGTAAATTTCCTTGAAATTTTTGTGTTAAGTGTTAAGCCCAATATGTGAGCCACCTGCAAATTAGACACAATGGTCAATACATGAGTTGTAAATTTAGGTCAGAGTATTGATTAATAGCACAAGCTAACCCCCTTATATTGCCAGTTTTATCTCGATTTTTATATGAATAAATGTATTTATATAAATATGTAACTGTAAATTATTATTACTTTGGGCCACCTGCAATACCTTTGCCGCCCACTATGGAGCCCCTGCTAGCACTTTGGTAATCCCTTCCTACAGTCTGCTCACTTTAGCTAATTATTTGTTTGTGGCAACTGTAAGGATATTTGTTTTAAACCTATTACAAGTGTAGGTTAGAGACAGGTGGGTTCCATTTCTGTCTTCTCTTATACTAAAAGAAGGTCTAAGAAGCTGGCTGCTAGGTTTGTCCAACTTGTATATAATTTTTAGCCAGTTTTACATGATCGAAAATTAACTGTATTATTGAAGTAAATTAGCGATTCTTGCTACTCAATTTAGCTAGCCAGCTAGAGTTAACTTGCTGCTTCTGGTTTAGAAAAAGGGCACAAGATGGCGGTAGCTAAAATGCTTAACTCTGAAGCCCGTTAAAGTCGTGGTCCGTTTTTTGTCTTTATATTCTATTTCTATATTTTAATAGTACTAGTATAAAGTATGGTGTATCAACCATATTGTATGCTTCACTTCACTTGCATTTTTTCTTAGGTAAATTACTTTAAACTGTAGTTGACAAACTAATCGGTTTAGCAGCTAGCCTCAAACCAGCAAAAACCACATAAGAGTTTATGGTGTGAGAAGATGGCAGTTTGTTATATTTAAGTATTTCTTAAACACGTGTGGACAGTACAAACACGAGGCCCCACAGGACTACTGTAGTAGATGCAAGTTGAGCGGAGTCGACGCTTCTCTGCAGCGCCTCTAGGGCCGGGCTTGTGCTCGCAGAGGAGGAGAGTAGTACAGGGAGGTGGGAGCGCGGAGGCAGGGCAAGCTCTGTGTAAGTGAGGGATAATGACAGACCGGTACGGCCGGAGTTTAGCAGAAAAATAAGAACCTGGTGAGCAAAATCCAGAGCCGCCGCGAAAATCCACTAAAGTCCGCGGCGGAAACATGCGACCTGACAGAAATCTACGTGTCCGCGTCTCACTTGTGCCTTTGCTAACACCTTCAGGGAGTTCACATGTTTCTGCGCGTCGACAAGGAGGCAATGTTTAGACGCAGACGAGCGACGGAGCCCCGCGGAGTTTGGATGTGTGTTTGGTAGCTTGTCAGATGAAAGAGTACAGTTTGTTGAATCGAGAGAAACAGCGCCAGGGAGCACCCCGAATGTAGCCTCCGGGGGAAGCGAAAAGCGAAACACTGTACCTGCCAGTGTCTTCCTTTGGTCACCCTGCTGTGTGTTTCGATTTCTCGTAGTTCTGTGAGGCTAACGTAGGAGAGGATGCAGGTGAAGAAGCAAAGGGACCCGGACCGGAGCAGCGGGGACATGCTGGAAGCAGATGGCCCCCGCAAAAACTCCTCGTGCTTCTCAAATATCAAGATATTCTTAATATCGGAATGCGCCCTGATGTTGGCACAGGGCACCGTCGGAGCATACCTGGTGAGTGCAACACAACCCGAGCTCACGCAGGACTCGGAGTGCCTGCAGTGTGAACTGAGACCCCACTGCAGTGGGGGCTGCTCAGATTTGTGTTTACTGGGACTAAGCTTTTGCATTTGGGGTTTTTCCTGCTCTGCATGCTTTTGACTAATGCAGCAGAGCAGTGACAGGACAGAAACCTGCCTTCTTCTCAGTAAAGTCTGCCATTTAGGATAGTACGCCCTTTACCACTCTTTTGCTTGTGTTTTTATTGTGAGGAAAACATCTATAGCTACTTTTCACTCATGTCTAATTTATCTCTAATGTGTCACAACTCAAACTAAATCATCATTTACCATCCATTTACCAGAGGGTGACTTTAAAACTCTGGTTAGATTTAGCAATAATAGCTTAAACATATTTATGATGGCAGAATTTGGCTGTTTTGACCCCAAATGACATTCAAGGTCAAAAATCCCCTCCATTACTTACTCTTTCACATTTACTATTACTCATACAAATAAACCGTTAGTATCAGAAAGAACATAATTAACATCTGCTCTCTTCTGATGAATCTTCGAAATGTGTTTTGGTGATGATGATGATGATGATGGAGTGTTATAGTAAAATTTGAACACAGGAATGCCTAATATAGATTTTGTCAAACAAAGCTCCCTGAAGTGCTTCAAATTGTTCCTCAAAGGGTCCCAGAGGATCTTTCACAACCTCGGGCGAACCACTCTGAACATTTAGTTTCAACATTAGCAGTGTTTATTCTCCAGGAATCACACTGATTCCTCTGCTTGCTTGTTCAATTATTATAGTAAAACCCTAAATATCTTGTCCATATTTGGAGTGGAACATCTTATCTTAACTCTTACTGAACCTGCTGAGCATCAAGCATCCTGTGGCCCAGCAACAACAGAGCACAGTTGTGCCACGTGGGAGTCACTTACGGGGAGGAGGGGGGGGGTCTTTTTCTTTACTGTTTATTTCAAATTAATCAGGCAGTTGCAGTTTTTTTTGTAGCATATTTGCACTGGACACCTGTTTAAACAGGAAAGGAAAGAGAGACCTGCAGGTGAGGTTTGCAATCATTCACTTCACGTCAAACATGCCAAGCTTTGGGCTTGTTTTTGTTTGTAAAACCCACCGAGATTATTTACATGGAATATCATTTACACAGACAGGACTGAGGTACCTGGCTTAGTGACAGTCTAATGAACTGGTGTCGACCTGTATGAGCTAATGCGGTGTCTCTGATTGGATGAAGGTGCTTAGGAGTGTTTGCTGGCAGCAAAGGGGCAAAATTCAACTATCACGGCCCCCTCTGATTTCTGTGAGCTGCTTACAGCACAAGACACTTACAGTAGCAGCACGCTGTGCCTCTTGATTTAGCACCTTGACTACAGGGGAACGGTTAACCTGCACAAACACATGAGAGCACACATGTATGTCTGCAGTTCGTGATTTATTAGGCCTGTTCTTTTTAGTTGTGCAAGTGAAAAGAAGGAATTAACGGCTTTGAGTCTGAAGCAAATAATGAAAGATTGTTCTAGGCAGTTGAGTTCAATGGTCTAATGCACATTAGGGCTGTAACTTTTTCTTTTTTTTCCCTGTCATTACTAGGTATGTTACAATACTAGACTAATAGTACAGACCCAAAGATATTCAGTTTATGATGAGATATTATAAAGACATTTAAAAGGCTAAAACCAGAATATTTCCATTCCTTCTGCTTGGTAAAACGACAGAACTGAATTATCAATTGCTAAAATAGCTGAAAAGTGAATTAAATGTTTTGATTCACTGGATTGATTGACTAATCATTTCATGTTTGGTGGACATAGAGTGTGAATCACAGTATTACAGGAAACTAAAGTCCTGGCTTACAACCACGCCAAAGCTTTTTAACATAATGTATGTGCACTCAGGATATGGGCTTTCAATAGGTAAACAAACAGCAACTCATCTCAAGCTGTTCTACTTTGCCAAGGTTAAAAAGGTATTTTGTTGCTGCTTTTTGATATCAATATATCACATGCATGAATATATTCAAACATCCCTTAACTTGTGATGTCTGATTAAGATTTTAAACTTAGGGTGTGGAGTTATATGTAAATATATAAATAGAAAGCATTGGTCAGTTTTTGTATCCAGAACCCAAGAGTGCAAAATCTAATGCTTATGTTATCACTTCTCACAAAAACACCAAATCTGACACTTGAAAGCTTGAGCTACAAAGTGCAACAACTGAACCTCAACAGTATTTGTCTTGGCGCTGCAGGCCTGTCACACCAAGTGTGTTCAAACACGGAGGAGGCCCAAACATGGCTGTCCTTTTGAAATCTCAGTACTTATACCACTATAATCTTTTAACATAAGGTTTTAGGTGGAATCTGATTTGTTTAGTAACTTACCAGACATTTTTTGGTTTTACTTCAGCCATAGGCCATTTTTGTTGATTGGAGCACGAGTATAACCATTAACGGACCTGTCAGATATCAGATTCTGTGAAAGTGTAAAATGTTGTTTTGAAAACTGCAGTAAATTTCTAAAGAAGTGTTCAAATTATGCTGAGTTATTTAAAAAGACAAAGTACTATAAAAAAAAGTTCATCTCTATGCCCGTGGCCTAAACTGTGGAGGCAGCTTCTTTTGGATGCCACTAACAGAGCTCTTAAAAATAACCTATGCAGTCCTGTTCGAATACCTTTAGATAACCTTCAACCTGCAGTAAGCCATACCTCATAAAACAGAGTGGATTCCATTCTAATAGCAGAAGCTTAGTTATAAACAGTTGCTCTCCCATCACAAATAGCACAATTTCAGCACTTTTACATCAATGCTAAACCTCACTGTGCAGAAGTGACTGTCAGCAGTGAGCAGCTTTCTTCTGCATGCTGATAATTAAAAGCCTTGTCAGTACATCCTTAGAAAAGTTGTCTCCTCATGCTCACATAAGGCTTGCTCTTCTCGTATTTGATGGGTTGTCAGGATGACGAGGTTTGTTTTGTTGCTGTGAGACAGATTAAACATTTCCACAGTCTGAGTTGTGATGCGGTGAAAATGTGGCTTTGACCACTGACCATTAAGCATTCCTCTCAGTTTTTCCTGTGTATTTTATGCTTGTAGTGATGGAAAGCTGGCTGTTTAAGTCAGAAACGTGTTGAACCTGCAGACCAGAGTATGACTCATCCAGAGGGTTTCCACTGCTCAAACTGTCAGTCACAGGTGCTGACTGCAGGCTCTCCATAATGGGATGAGATGATGTGGTGGCTTTATTCCCTCTGTTTCAATGTTAATGTCTGCGTAGAGCTGCAGCTGTTATGTTAACAGGTTGTTGGGGCTCACCATTGTTTCTAACAGCTGGGTAAAACAGGATTGAGCTCAGATCCCAGCTGGGCAGAGCCAGCCAGGCATAAATGCAGCCCATCTAGTGTGTTTGCATTCCCGAGAAAGAGCCACCCAAGGGGCAGAAACGTCATGACTCATTCTGAAGTTTTCAATCCAACAAACTTCACTGAAGGACTCCGGCATGAGCCGCTCCCAACAATCATCTTCTCCGCACTTTGATAAGTAGTGAAAGAGTCACTGCAGTTGTGTTCAGAGAAGTGCAAAAATGACCTGCTGTCACATCTACCTTCTAAAAGTCACAGAAGACAGCTTATTTTAAACCCAAATGGCAAAACAGATAGACTGTATAGCATTGTGTTTTGTTTGCAGTGACAGTCTACGCACCTGTTGTGTAGTAAGTATTATGCACAGGTAAATAAAGTAAAGATAATGCACCCTGTAAACCCACAGATACAGATTTCAGTTCACTTTTAGGAGGACACAGTGTGTTGAGCTGTCATTGAAAGGACAGCTGTGGAGGAAGTGTAGGTGCTAAATACAAGAAAAGCTGAAAATATATTCTATGTTCTACTGTTTAAAAAAAAAAAAAATAAAATAAAGCTGATGCTTCACTCTGATTCCTCCTGCAAACCAAACACTTAAAATGTACAGCATCAAGGTAAAGAAAACATTCAAGTGTGTTTGCATCACGGAAGAAAAGAGCAGTTTTGTTCAATCATTTCCACATTTAAGCCTTAAGCACAGAGCCTCTTGGAGCCACAAAGATTATGTCTGCATTAAAACTGCTTATAAACCTAAATCAACTGTGTACATTAAATCACCATAATTGGGGAAAAAAATGTGTAAAATGCTCCGGGAGCAGAAACCACAAGTTGGCTGGTGGGGCCCTCTTTTCAGAAGAGGATGTTTGTGTTAGTAAGATCTTTTCTTTCTTTTTTTTTTTTAGTAACTCAATCAAAACTCCTTCATAGTGGCAGTTGGGAAAAGGGAAGTAGTTGTGCCCTTTAAAGGACAGTTTGAGCCAAATATATAAATAGCATTTTATACTCTGTAAAATGTGCCACTGTGGTTCACATTGCTCAGAGAGACTGTTCCCACAGATCCGTCTTTACTGAAATATCATGGCATGCACATGTCTAACTAAATTTAAAGTGTTATTTGTCCGTCTCTGTATATCCTGACTATAAATGTGGCCTCACAGTACTTATTCCCTGACCTCTGAATTGCATCTGACAAACAGGGTTGCCAAAAAACTATCCTATACAACCTTTCTGTTGTGTTTGCTTAGTTTAGAAGTTACTGGTAAGCTCTAACTCTTGCTCTGGATGACAGCTGGTGAACGAGAGAAGCA